>NC_142348.1:32952916-33264444 GCF_054954075.1 Amborella trichopoda | reverse complement strand
TTGGTATTTTACCCCTAACTTTGTCCTAGAGTGCCCGATTAAGTTGAAACTTGACTAATAGGAGTTTTCGATCGTGCCGGATTCAATGATGGTGATCCCACAACTGTTTGACGTACCAAAAATATAGTTCTAGTTACGGGGTCCATTTCAGGGTGCTAAATGCCGATTTTACCGAAATTATTTTTTTGTGTTCACTACCTTAGACATGTCTGATCACGATGAAACTCGACAGGTGGCCTTTTGTAGTGTTGATGAAGAACTTGATTGATTTTGGGGCCATTTTGAGACTGTCAAAATTTCCACTATTTTGTAGCCTTTATTGACCTGCTTCCTCTTTATTCCGCATCGGGGACCAAGGTGCTGAAAAATACGTTCAAATAGCGGTGCTGGGTATCATCGGTTGTGTTAGGAGAAGAAGAAAGAGATGACACAGGCGGTGCTGGTTGTCATCAGCTGTGTTAGGTGAAGAGGAAAGAGAGGACACAAGCAGCGCTGGGCATCGTTGGCTGTGTTAGGAGAAGTGGAAACAGAGGACACAAGGCATGCTGGGCACGTCAACTGTGTTAGGAGAAGATGAGAGATTGGACACAAGTAGTGCTGGGCATCGTCAGCTGTGTTTAAGAAAAGAGGAGAGAGAAGGACACAGGCGGCACTGAGCGTCGTCAATTACATTTAGTGAAAGAGGACAGAGAAGGACACAAGTGTCACAACCCCGCCCTTGACCCCTGCAGACGAGTGACAAAGCGCGGGTTCCGATCACAAATGTGACTCAGTTGGGAGTGGCTTAACGCATGAAAACACGGAATCAAGAGTAAACCATGAAAGAAAACAAGAATAAAACCATCCATCAAAACAAATGACAATTCAAAAAGTATAGACATCCAATTCATCCAATATTAAAAAGTCTTTACAATTCCTTCAAGGCACTACTAACCGAAAATACACAAAATGAGGTACACCACACATTACTGGGACATCCAAAACATACAATGAAAGTCTTCAAAGGACAGCTTTTTAACCTCTCAACTTCAAGCTTCAAATCTCCAATGATAACCCACCTTAAGCTCAGGTTTCAACACTCTTCACTCTACAGTTATGAAAATAAGATGGAATAAGCTAACAGCCCAGTAAGAGGATCTACACCATTGCATTCCAACTAGCATGATAGTAATAACAAATACGCAATACACATATACGTACATATACACATGTATCAAATAAAGTCCCACAACATGCTTCTCAACACTCTAACAGAAATGTGAGAAAGGCAGTTCAATATATATAATGCATAAGTCACAATCACCTTTCTTAAAGTAGAGTAATAAAGACAGCAGATCACAACTTCAGTTAAAAGCTCATGCACAAAACGTAAATAAGTCAGGCAAACAGATCTATCTATTCTTGAAGTAGAAGCCACATTGGTCAGGCTAAGCCAATCCTGAGCTTGGGACTTCTACCATCACTCAGGAGGGTGGACCATGACAAGTGAAAGACCCACTTCGTAAGGACCTCACACACGCACACATCCCCATCGTGCTTTGGTGTTTTTGATAGGCAGAGGCCTTGCAAGACACTACCCTCTCCTTGCACCCTTTTGGCGAGAGGGCGTTACACTACCATTGGGTGACCCAATGCATAGTGCCCACATAGATTTAGGGGAGCGACCCTCCCAACTACTCACATCTTGAGTCTCGTCCTATCATGGGGAGTCAAGGAAAAATCGCAGCTGCTGGCACCATCATTCACACAGTAGGTGCCCTTTCACATAACATAATAGCATCACAGCTACGGCTACCATCATTCGCACAGTAGGTACCAATTCACATAACATAAGCATCATGATACCATCATTCACACAGTTGGTATCCCTTCACATATAACATAAGCATTATGATACCATCATTCA
This sequence comes from Amborella trichopoda, assembly GCF_054954075.1. Classification (NCBI taxonomy): domain Eukaryota; kingdom Viridiplantae; phylum Streptophyta; class Magnoliopsida; order Amborellales; family Amborellaceae; genus Amborella; species Amborella trichopoda. The sequence goes on along the minus strand of NC_142348.1, from coordinate 33,262,538 downwards.
CACAATAGGTATCCATTCACATCTAACATAAGCATCATGATACCATCATTCACATAGTGGATATCCATTCACATATAGTATAAGCATTACGAAAATCATGCAATTCATATTGCAACAGGGCATTCATCATAATCATACTTCCATGTCATAGCAAAGCATAACTTCATTATCATGCATGCGCATGTACGCTCGCAATTGGGGTCCTAACTTTTGGACCATTTAGTGTTTGAAGATGGTTCCAAAATTAATTTTGTACCAAACACACCTATCCCTCACTTGGGAGTGGTTTAAGGACAACTGGGTTCCGTTTGACCTCTTAAAGGTTCAAGGAAATGAGAGTTAACTAACTGCCCCCTGCTGTGTATAGTGGACAGCAACGTACCTTGCTTCAAATCATTTTAACATTCAAACTGTAAAGTAACTTGTGATGGATAAAAATAAAGTTTAGGCCAAGACATATATCTTTCTAACAAACCAAGTTTGAAAGCATTTGGATTCCATTTAGTGGTTTAAAAATTTGTGGCAAACAAGGTGATTGTTCTGATTTTCATCAATACTGCCCACAGTGACTTACCTTCATAAAGCAAGGTATAACTTTCAATCTAGGAAGCTTTTCAAAATAGTTTCTGCATGCCAATTTAGCCCATTCAAAGATCTTTCAAATGGCTATGGTTTGGCTGAAAATGAACTTCGTTTGGCTAGCTAAAATCCGTGACCACAGTGGTATAAATGAAAAATCCAGGAAAACAGTCATTCATGATATACCTTCTCATTTTGAAACATAACTTCATTTTTGTAAATAATTTCAGCAATGAGTGAAAACAAATATTTTACTAGACTCGTATATCTTTCCAATGGGGGTGGTTTGAGGTCAATCGAACTCCATTTGACTATTCAAAAGCTTCATACAAGAACATTCACACCTTTGGAATTTCACATTGCATACAACTTGTCTCAAGCATACATTCCATGATCTTCATTTCATCGTGAGGCATTTGATAAAAACCATTCTCTCATAATGTGAACACACACATAATCATGCATAGCATGCATTTCTTATATAATTTAAGAATCATGCATTTATTCTTGACATCCTTAATTATAATAGAATAAGAAACCAATTTTCTTACATCACATATACTTTCATTCTCATTTTATACGCATAAATTTCATGCATCCTTACGACTATCATGCAATGGTGATCGATCCACTTACTTATACAACAATGGTGTATTCTCCACTCCTCTCCTCACAGCTCTCACCCGCCCAACAATGGTTGCCCACCTTGTGCCTTAGAGAGAGAGAGAGATGAAGTAAGAATGAGTGGCACAAGTGAGGAAGGGGGCTTAAGTACTCTTGGGTTGAAGTGGCTGGCCAAGTGTCACCAAAAGATTGTAAAATCTGGACAAGTGACACTCAATCAGCATACATATAACAAGTGGCATACACAATTCATGCATGTCAAAGAGATAGCCGGCATTGCACACAAATCCACTCGATGGTAGCCTCTTCACCATGCACTGGCTCTTCACCCAACGCTCTCTTCTCCAACTCACCCAGCCTTAGCACTTCCAACCGGTGCTAGCCTCTTCAACAGGTGCTGGCTCTTCCAACCGGCGCTGGCCTCTCCACACAAATCCTCCTAGTGCTAGCCTCTTCACTAGACGTTGGCTCTTCAACCGACATGGCACTCTTCTCCAACTCACCCGATGTTGGCTTCCAACCGGCACTAGCCTCTTCACCAGACGCTAGCTCTTCACCCTGCATTGGCTCTTCCAACCGGTAGTGGCCTCTCCACATAAATCCACCTGGCACTGGCTCTTTCAACAGGCGTTGGCCCAACACTAGCACTTCCAACTGACGCTGGCCCCAACCTCAACCTCCCTATCCTGCCATGCCTTCTAACTTGTTGAAAAAGTTTGGGTTGTCACAACAAGCGACGCTGAGCATCGTTGGCTGCGTTAGGAAGATAGGAGAGAGAAAGATACAAGCGGTGCTAAGCATCATCGGCTACATTTGGAAGAGAGGAGAAAGAAAGAGAGATAGAGACAAGAAAGGAGAGAGAGGGAGAGAGATGAGAAGAAGAGAGAGAAAGAGAGATAGAGATGAGGAGAGGAGAGAGAAAAAGAAAGAGAAAGAGGAGAGAGAAGAAGAAAGAGAAAGAGGAGAGAAAAAAAGAAAGAGGAGAGAGAAGAAAAAAGAGAAAGAGGAGAGAGAAAAAGAAAGAGGAGAGAGAAAGAGAGATAGAGATGAGACGAAGAGAGAGAAAGAGAGGTAAAGATGAGAAGAAGAGAGAAAAAGAATGATAGAGATGGGAAGAAGAGAGAGAAAGAGAAATAAAGATGGGAAGAAGAGAGAGAAAAAGAGAGGAGGAGAGAGAAAGAGAAACAAGAGAGAAAGAGGGGAGGAGACAGAAAGAGGGAAGGAGAAAGAAAGAGAAAGAAGAGAGAAAAAGGGGAGGAGAGAGAAAGAGAAAGAAGAGAGAAAGAGAGGATAAGAGAGAAAGAGAATTAAGAGAGAGAAAGAGGGAAGGAGAGAGAAAGTTACCTTACCAAGGAGTATCAGACCTTTTCTTCTCTCTCCTCTCTCTGTCTCTCTATCCAAGATGCACCCACGAACTTAAGCAAAAATTGAAGCTTTATTTATTGATTTAAGAAATGAACCAAAGGCTCTTTTATAATTTGGTTTAGCATGTTTATATAGAATTGGGCCCAAACATGGGTGGACTTTTAAAAACTACCTAGAATTGAAGATAATTATAATTTAATTGAATTAAAAGGAATTTTAAAAATGGGTGCAAAAGGACTGTTTTACCCCTGCCTAATAATGTGTAGAATTCCCAAACAGTCCCTACTGTTGCTTGAGAACTTGTGTGATCTTTTGTGACTGATCCAAGGTTGTTCTAATGCCCGTGTGATCAAAAGATGATTGTTTTCTTGTAGGGCTCGACATGGAGATCGATTTGATACCAACTTTGAGCCATGAATCATGTTTTTGAGCCATGAATCATGTTTTTGAGCTATGATCATGAGACTTGAATTTTGAATGAATCTTAAAAACTTCAGATCGATAGTGCTCTCGTTCCTTGACATTTTTCTTTTGTTTCTTTGTTGAATCACACTGAGCATGCTGTCACGATCACGTCGCAGAAAATGCAGCTTGATTTCATGGTTGAATGAAGATTTTGTCGTCTTGAGCTTTTTGTTGGAATTTTTCGACGACCAAAATTTACAGTAGCTTCGATGCCTTCGTGTGTGAATCCCAACAGTTCATCATACAAGAGGTTCGAACTAAAGATATCCACGGCCCTTATGCACATAATGCAATTTGTTTCATGTCGATCAAGAACGCGTGTGCCATGATTTGGCCGCTCGATTGAGGCGTGCTGCTGCCAAATTTTCTGCAATTTTCTTCATGGATCAACGTCTTCTTTTTAGTTTTTCTCCCTTCTCGAGCATCGTCATGGGGCCTACAACATATCAAAATGCTCGTCTCGATAAGACAAACATGCTCATCAAATTTGAATGCGATCCGACTCGAATTGAGTTAAATTTGGTGCTGGGTGGCCACACGAGAATTAGTATGTGAGACTTACCACTTTTCGATATTTATCCATAACTTTGTCCTTGAGCACCTGATTAAGCCGAAACTTGACCTGTAGAGGTTTTTTACTGTGTTGGATCTAATGGCACGGTACCACAGTTGTTGAATGCACTAAAAATATAGCTCTAGTTACGAGGTCCATTTCAGGGTGCGAGAGGCCACTTTTTTTCCAAATTGTTTCTTTTATGTTCACTACCTTAGAAATGTCTGATTGCGAAGAAACTTATCAGGTGGCCTTTTGGAGTGTTGATGAAGATCTTGATCAATTTTGAGGCAATTATGAGACTATCAAAATTTTCACTATTTTGTAGGCTTTATTGACCTGCTTCCTCTTTATTCCGCATCAGGGACCAAGGTGTTGAAAAATGCATTTAAATACTCAGGTCTCAGAGGCATGACCTTAAAATTGGCCCCACACATGTGCACACGCCCTTTACATGAGTCTTCATGCATGTCTTCCCTCATCAACTTGTCCGTGCGTGCACACCACCTTCATAATTCCCCAGTGAATCCCTTCATTACTACTCTTCATTCCCAAGTGAGTTTCACCCATGCTAAAAAAACGATGAGCCATCCTGCCATCCATACTTGCCGTCAGCTAGTGGGTCACTACTTTTCACCTATCATTCATAAATCATCCATCTTTCGCAGGTAGCCTCGTGTCATCTCCCCAAAGTGAGTCAAAACCACCACCATACACACTCCATCGCCTCAACAGACTACCATTCATCACCACCACGGTCCAGCTATATGATTTTAAATTGTAGTGCATGTTTTGACAGCATGACGTTAAAAGGCTTTGCAGAGGTCTCGAAGGCATGACCCTAAACACTCCTTGATAAAACAAAGAATAATGGGCGTGGTGTAAACCTGAACAAGGGAACGCCATGAGTAAAAATGATGGACGGGCATGGTCACGAAACTATGAGTAAAAGAGTTATGTGAAATAAAAACTCGAGCATGGTGAAAACCCCAAAGGGCACCATGAGTAACAATGGAAGAAAAGGGTGGACATGGTCGAAAGGTCATGAGTAAAAGAACCCCAAATAAAAAAGAAGTTTGTAAAAGCCGTCTCTATAGCGCTGCTTCCCAAGTCCAAGTGAAAACCCACAAAGGGCGCTTGGACCAATAAATAGGTTGATGTAGCATTCATGTCTATAGGCGGCTTTAACCCACATCCAAAGAGAAAGAATCCCTGGTGTCACAATACTAAAAATACGAGCTTCATGGAAAGATTATGACATCTTGTGTCCATTTGCAAAAAAGACTTGAAGGAAGGAAGATACACTAAGAAGGAAAGACAAATCTCATGAAGAAAAGCATTGTTCCCACGAGGTCTCTAACAAACTCCAAGCTACTTAAGACGCCCCAAGAAAGTCAAGTCAGCCAGACCTTGGACCTGTTATGCAGCAACAGGATTGAGCACTCAAGGACGCCTCAGACAAAGAAGAGAGGAATCCTGCTTGTTGAAACTGCTAGCAGTGGGAAAAGTTATTCTCAAAGCTGGTCACCTCGATAAACTGAGGTACCCTGCCCGTCAAGAACATTATGGTACACAACGCAGACGGAAGCCAACGTAAGGCCCTTCAGCAGACCATCCAAAACAAACAACAAAACAAACAAACCCAGATTAAATGGGAAAAATGACCTTCAATGCGGCACTCGACTGCCGTACGGGCCTAATTCTGACCAACGAGGTCCGTACAAAATCCTCAGCTATCAAAATCACAAACAGTCCACGGAGGGCGAATACTTCGATAGGATCCCTTAAAAAACGTCTCTTCTCCCCTAAGTCTTAAAGAATGGACCTGTGCATTGCATTGAAACATCTGAGCATCCAAGTTACAACAATGAGTGGATCTCCTCGACGTTCACATGGTCCTGTGGCAAGGAAGAAAAAAGTAATAAAGCTGAAGGAAATTTTTTGAATGTTGTCCTTCTTGCTTCTCTCGAAGCACAACATTTGGTGGGGCAAGCGGTTTGAACACATTTTTCAATACCTTGGGTCCTCGATGCAGAATAAAAGAGAGTCTGGTCAATAAAACCTCGACATACAGTGAAATTCTCGACAGTCTCAAAATTGCCCCAGAACGAGTCAGAATCTTCCTGAGTACTCTAAAAGGCCACCTGTTAAGATTTTTCATAATCTGACATGTCTAAGGCAGCGCAGACAAAGAAATAATTTCAGACAAATCAGCCTTTAGCACCTGAAACGAACCCCCTAACTAGAACTCTATTTTTGGTGTGTCAGAATGCAGTGAAACACTACCATTGGATCCAGAACGGTCGAAAACTCCTATGGGTCAAGTTTCGGCTTAATCAAGTGCTCTAGGACAAAGTTATGGGTAAAGGACTGAAAAGGGGTAGGCTGCACACTATTCCTGTGTGCCCTCCCTGCACCAAATCATCATTAAAAGTTAATGTTTCAATAGTCTTGGGAAGTGACTTCTAGGAGCTATATCTCACTCGTCTTGAGTTGGATCGTGCTTAAATTTGGTGAGCGTGTTCGTCATGTCAAGACGAGCATTTTGATATATGGTACGACCTGTGATGATACTCGAGTAGGGAGAAAAACTTGAGAGAAGTTGGCGACTCATGAAAATAGTTGCAGAAAATTCAACAGCAACACACCTTGCTCGAGCGGCCATATCATGGCGCTCGCATACCCAATCGATAAGAAACCAATTGCATTATGTACGTAAGGTCTGAGGCTATGTTTGTTTTGAACCCCACGTACGATGAATGGTTGAATTCGACACGCGAAGGCGGCGAAGTTGATATAGATTCTTGTCGCCAAATTTTCAGATTTTGATAAAAAACCCAAGACGATGAAATCTTCGTCCGGATACGAAATAGAGCTACGTTTGTTGCAATGTGATGGTAACATCATGCTCAGTGTAATTCAGGGAAGAAATCAAAGAAAAACATCAAGAAATAAGCACACTATTGATCAGAAATTTTCAAGATCTATACAAATTTTGAGTCGCATGATCGTGGTCTAAAAAAACGTGATTCATGGGTCGAAGTTGGTATCAAATTGATCGTCATGCCTATCCCGACAAGAAAGCAATCATCTTTCAACCAAATGGATGTCGACGCAACTTTGATTCATCTATGAAAGATCACGCAAGTTTTAGAGCTATAGAAGGGACTTTTGAAATTTCATGTATTGTTGGGCAGGGGAAAAACAGTCCTTTTACACCAATTTTTATATTTTATTTTAATTCAATTAAATTGTAATTATCATCAATTATGTTAGATTTTGGGCGTACACTCATGTTTGGGCCCAATTCTATAAGTACATGCTAAACTTAAATGTCAAAGAACCCTGATTTTTCAATTTCATGTATAAAATTTGGGAGTTTTTGCATTTAAATTGTGGGCATGTCTTAGAGAGAGAGAGAGAGGAGAGAGAAGAGAAGTTTTGGTACCCTTTGATAAAGGTGACTTTCTCTCTCCTCCACTCATCTCTCTCTTTCTTTCTCTCTCCTCCTCTCATCTCTCTTTCTCTCATCTCTCTCTTTCTCCCTCTTCTCATCGCTCTTTCTCTCTCCTCTCATCTATCTCTCTATTCCCTGATCGTCTTTATTCACTTTCCTTATCTCTCTTTTATCTTTCCTTTTTTTTTTCCTCTCTTTCTCGTTTCTCCATGTTATTTCTTTGTCTTCTCTGTTCATGCATGGCGGAGTCTGTCACCGGGTGTGATGTCTTCCTACTCCTGGGGCATAAACAGTGAGGCGGGTCTTAACCCAAGTGGCGAGCCGGGCATCTGTCAAAGTTCCCTTGTCTTCCACATCTATAATGGACGGCAGAAGCTCATCGACATCCATGTTTTCTTTCTCTCCTCACTCTTCTATCATGGATGGTGGAAGCTTATCACCATCCATGTTTTCTCTCTCTTCTTAACTCCTCTATCATGGATGGCGAAAGCTCTTCACTGTTTGTGTTTTCTCTTTCTTTTCACTCCTCTGTCATGGACGGCAGAAGCTCTTCGTTGTCTATATTTTCTCTCTCTTCTTAACTCCTATGTCATGGATGGTGGAAGCTCATCTTCATCCATATTTTATCTCTCTTCTCACTCCTCTATCATGGACGACAGAAGCTCATCACTATACATGTTTTTTCTCTCTTCTCACTCCTCTGTCATGGACGGCGAAAGCTCATTGTCGTCTATGTTTTCTCTATTTTCTTAACTCTTATGTCATGAATGGTGGAAGCTCATTACTGTTCATGTTTTATCTCTCTTCTTATTCCTCTATCATGGACGACGGAAGCTCATCACCATCCATGTTTTCTCTCTCTTTTTACTTCTATGTCATAGACAGTGGAAGCTCATTGCCACCCATGTTTTCTTCTATTCTCTCTCCTATGTCATCGATGGCAGAAGTTCATCGCTGTTCATGTTTTCTTCTATCTTTTTTCCACTCTGTCATGGATGGTGGAAGCTCATCACCGTCCATGTTATCTTTTATCTTCTCTCTCCTTTGTCGTGGACGACGGAAGCTCATTGTCGTCCATGTTTTCTTCTATCTTCTCTCTCCACTGTCGTGGACGGTAGAAGCTCATCGCCATCCATGTTTTCTTTTATTTTCTCTCTCCTCTATCATGGATGATAAAAGCTCATTGCCGTCCATGTTTTCTTCTATTCTCTCTCTTTTGTCATGGACAGTGGAAGTTCATCGTCGTCCATATTCTTCTACTTCCTCTCTCTTCTATCATGGACGGTAGAAGCTCATCGCCATCCATGTTCTTTTCCCTTTCTCCCCCTCCTATCATGGACGGCAGAATCTCATCACAGTCCATGTTTCTCTTTTCTGTTCTCTCTTTCTTCTCTCTCTTCTTACTTCTTTATTCTCTCTCTTCCTCCCCCCTTTTCTCCTCTCTCTTTCTTCTTCCTCCTCTTTTTCTTCTCCCTTCTTATCTCCTCTATTCCTTTCTAATTTTTCTCTTCCCTCTCTCTTTCTTCTCTCTCTTCTTTCTTCTTTCCCTCTTGTTTAACCAAGAAGGGCTAAGTCAAACACTGCCATGATAGTCTCGTCGTCTAACAGTATTACCGCTGTGCCATTCTTAGTTACCGTATCCATCTTACTGCCACGATAGGCTAACCATCATGCCAGGCTGGTCCATGATCGTTCTTTCGTCTAGTAGTATTGTCATTGTGCCAGTCTAGTTACCGTGCCCATCTTGCTGCCATGCTAGATCAATTACTTGCTGGTCTAGCTACTGTGTTAGTCTAGCCACTTAGTCAAATTCCTATCTTCCCCATTCCTCTCTTATATCTCTTTCTTCTCCTTTCATCTATCCTCTTACCTTTTTCTTCTTTCGAATGTTCATGCCTATGTGCATTCGCCCAAAGACAAGGAGGGATAACTTAGCCCACTTGTCTTGTAAATTAACCATGTGTGTGTGATTTCAAAAACATGAGAGTACAAGCAGAGGGAGGTGATTATGAACCGGTTGTAGGATGAGGGGCTTTCTGTCATGATATAAGAGGGCGCACGCACGAGTCAGCCTGAGTGAGTCACGGACCTAGATGAGGTGTGTCCCACCTCACATTAAAATTCCTCTCTCATTAGTTGGTATATCAGCCCTTGTTTCCTAACAAGGTTCCAGAGAGAGCAATCTCAAGTCCTGAGTTCCACTGAAACCTGAGACACGTGTCACTAGGTCATCCCGACTAGGAGGACAAGATCGAGGCACGTAACCACCTAGTTACAGCATTACGTGGATATCTCCTAGACATTCATGTGGTCTTGTGGCTAGGAAGAAAAAAGTAATAAAGCCAAACAAAATGCTTCGAATGTTGTCCTTCTCTCTTCTCGTGAATCACAACATTCGGTGGGCCAAGCTGTTTGAACACATTTTTCAGCACCTTGATCCCCATTGGAATTTTTGATAGTCCTAATATTTCCCCAGAATGAGTGACAATGTTCCTAAGGACTTCAAAAGGCCACTTGCCCAGTTTCCTTGTAATCCGACATGCCTAAGGTAGTGCATACAAAGAAACAATTTCAAAAAAATGTGGGACCATTGCCATTGGATCCTGTACGGTCGAAAACCCTTTAGGGTAAAATTTTGTCTTAAACAGATGTTTCAAGACAAAGTTACGGGTAAAAGACTAAAAAAGGATGGGCCGAACACTATTCCCGTGCCCCCTCCTTGCACCAATCTCCATTAAAGGAGATTGGTTTTCACAGTCACAAGTAGTAACTTTGAAGACTCATATCTCACTCATTACGAGTCACATCATGCTCAAATTTTGTGAAAGTGTTCATCTCGTCAAGACGAGCATTTTGATATGTGGTACATCTAGTGACGTTGTCCAAGTTAGGAGAAAATCTAGAGAGAAGACCATGATTCGTGATCAAGGTTGCAGGAAAATTAGCAGTACCACGACCCACTCAAGCAGCCATATCGTGACGCTTGTGTACTCGATCGACGTAAAACCTTTGGAATTATGTGCATAAGATCCAGGGCTATGTCTGGTCCGAACCCTGCACATGGGGAATAGTTAGATATGGCATACAAAGGTGTTAAATTTGCTATAGAATTCCAGCTGTTAGAATCCAAATTCTGGTCAAAAACTCAAAATTGTAAAATCTTCGTTCGGGCACAAAATCGAGCTGCATTTATGGCAACGTGATCATGACGACATGCTTAGTAAAATTCATCAAAGAAACACAGGAAATACATCAAGAAGTGAGCATCATCGATCAGAAGTTTTCAAGATTCGTACAAATTTTGAGCCACATAATCGTGGCTTAAAAACACGATCCGTGGTTCGAAGTTGATACCAAATTGATTGCGATGCCGAGCCTAATGAGAAAGTTATCATCTTTTTATCAAACGAGCACCGGAGCAACCCCGAATCGACCTAGGAAAATCGCACATGTTCAAGGGCTACAACAGGGACTGTTTTGAAATTTTGTGTATTGTTGAGCAGGGGCAAAGCTGTCATTTTACACTTATTTATAAATTTTATTTTAGTTTAGTAAATTATAATTGTCATCAATTAGGTCAGATTTTGGGCATCTACCCTTGTTTTAGGCCCAAGTCTATAGATGTCATGTTGTACCTCGTTGTAAAGGATCTGCAATTCGATTAATAAAAATTGAGAGTTAAGCTTTGAGATTGAGGGCCACATACAGGAGAGAGAGAGAGGAGAAAGAAGAAAAGTCTGCTACCCCTTGATGAAGGTAACTTTCTCTCCTCTCTTCTCTCTACACTTCTTTCTTTCTCTATCCTCCTCTCTTCTCTCCTCTTCTTTCTCTCTCTTCTTCTTCTTTTTTTCTCTCTCCTCTTATTTATTTCTCTCTCTTCTCTTCTTGCTTTCTTTTAATCTCTCTCCTCTTTTTCCTTTCTCTCTCTTCTTCTTCTTTTTTTCTCTCTCTTCTTCTTCTTCTTTCTCTCTCACTTTTCTTCTTCTTCTTCTTTCTCTCTCACTTTTCTTCTTCTTCTCCCTTTCTCTCTCTTCTCTCTCATCATGCACAACAGTAAGCATTATCGTGCACGTCTCATCTTCTTCTTCTCTCTGTCTCTCTCTTCTCTACCTCAAGCATGCACAGTAGTAAGTATCGCTTTACATGTCTCTCTTCCCTTGCTTTCCTCTTTCTCTTTGCTCTCTTTGCTCTCTCATCTCTTTTCTTTCGTAATTCGTTCTCTCTCTTTCCTAATCCTATCTTTCTTGCTCTCTGTACTTTACTTTCTTTCACTGCTCTCTTTCTTGATCCCTCTCTGCCTTTTCTTTTCTCTCTATTAGTTCCTTTCTCTCTCCTCCACAGTCATTTGCATAGATGCCCAACGCCAAGCATGACATCCTCCTTTTCTTATCTCTTGAAACATGCATTGTGAGTCGAGCTTTAACTCGAGTGGATGGTCAGGCCTCTCTGAGTTTCTCCTCTCTCTTGTTGTGCATGACGATGTTCATCACCACGCATAACATTTCTTTCCCTATTCTCTAACAAGGACATTGAATCAGGCCCTTTCTTGAGTGGTGGGCTAAATCGTGTCTAAGTTCCTTTTGACACGCACGACGATGCCTATTGTCGTGCATGTCTTTTCTTCACTATCTCCGGACTTCCTCCCTCTTGTCATGGACGGTGGAATCCATTGTCATCCATGTTTTCTTTTTCTTCTCTCTTTGTCTCGTCATGGACGGCAGAGCCTATCACCGTCTATGTTCTCTCTTCTCTCTCTCTCCTCATGGACGGTGGAGCCTATCGTCGTCCATGTTCCTTCTTTCTTTCTCCCTCTTGTCATGAACGACAGAACCTATCATCGTCTAAGTTCTCTCTTACTCTCTCTCCTCCCATGGATGGTGGAACCTATTACCGTTCATGTTCCTTCACTCCTACCCTCTTTCTCTCTCCTCTGTCATGGATGGCAGAACCCTATCATCATCCATGCTTCTTTCCCTTTCTCTCTCCTCTGTCATGGACGATAGAACCCCATCTCTATCCATGCTTCTTTTCCCTTTCTCTCTCCTCTATCTTGGATGACAAAACCCTATTACCGTCCATGTTCCTTTACCCTTTCTTTGTCCTCTATCATGGACGATAGAACCTCATCATCGTCCATGCTTCTTTCCCTTTCCTCTCTCCTCTGTCATGGATGGTGGAACCCGTCGTCGTCCATATTTCTTACTCTTCTCTCTTCTTTCTTCTCTCTTCTCTCTTCTTTCTTCTCTCTTCTCTCCCTTCCTTCTTTTTCCTTCTCTCTCTTCTTTCTTCTCTCTTCTTTCTTCTCTCTTCTCTCTCCTCTTTTCTCTCTTCTTCTTTCTCTCTTCTCTCTCTCTCATATTTTCTCTCTCTTCTTTCTTCTCTCTTCTCTCTCCTCTTTTCTCTCTCTTCTTTCTTCTCTCTTCTCTCTCTTCTCTTCTTCCTTTATTCTTTTTCTCTCTTCTCTTCTTCTTCTCCCTTCTCTTCTCCTTTTCTCTTCTCTCTTCTCTTCTCATTTCATTCTTCTTTCTTCTCTATTCTTCTCCTCTCTTCCCTTCTTCTTTTCTCTCTTGTGTTTACTTCTTCTTTTTCTATCTTCTCTCTTATCTCCACTTTCATTTCTTATCTCTTATTTTCTCTCCTATCTTATCTCTCTCTTCTTTCTTCTTTCTCCCTCATTTGACCAAGGGACGAACTACGTATGGCACTATCATGGTAGTCTCGTCGTCGAGCAGTATTATCACCATGCTGGTTTGAGTTACCATGCCCATCTTGCTGTCATATTAGATTAACTATTATGTCAGGTTGGTTGGTGTTGGTTCTATTGTCGAGTAATATTGCCACCGTGCTGGTCTGAGTTATGTGCTCGTCTTACTACTATCTAAAATCAGTCACTGTACTGAGCTGGCTACTGTGTCGGTCTAGCCATTTGGTCAAATTTGCCTTACTTCTCTTCTCTTTACTCTCTTCTACTCCTTTCTTCTCCTTTCATCACCCCAATCTCTGTCCACTTATTCTTCCCTTTCTTCTTTTAAATGTGCACATATGTGTACATTCGACCAAAGAGTGGGGTCTCTTAGGCCACTTATCTTGAAAATTAACCATGTGTATGTGATCACAGAAACAGGAGAGTATAGGTCATGGGAGGCGATTTCGAACCAGTTGAAGGATTGGGGGGCTTTCCGTCACTATCTAAGAGGGCGCCCATGAGAGTCAGCCCGAGTGAGTCACAGACCCAGGTGAGGTGTGCCCTGCCTCACACCAAATTCCTCTCTCACCGGTTGGTGTACCTGCCCTTATTTCTTAACAAGGTTCCGAAGTGAGCGGTCTCAAGTCCCGAGTTCTCCTTAAAACCTGAGATACATGCTACTTGGTCAACCCGACCCCAAGGGTAAGATTGAGGCATTTAACCACCCCCCAATAGCATAGAGAGAGTGAGAGGAGAGAGGTTGTGAGCTTGAAGAGGGTCCAAACTATGCTAACAAGCAGCTGAGGGCTTCGTAATTGCTCTAAGAGGGTCATCGGCCCAGGCGTGTCCCCAAACTCCCAAAGCAGCATAAGAGAGTTCGTGCTCTAGTCGCAAAAATCTCCCTCACCATCGGCCTCCTATCCACTAGCAGGAGGGCTCGCACGTGCACCACGCGTTGGACCTCCACGGTTGTTCGAGAGACAGTTTCCACCTCACCACCTGGAGGGAAACCAGGACCTCACCGACATCACCCATGTCCGCTAAAGATATGCTTGTTAAGGCCTCATATGCCTTAAAGATTAGGAGTGATATAACTTGGGCATGGCTTAACCGATATCCATATCCACCATCAATTAAGACATGCCTTAACTAATACCTTGAACCTTGATGTTTTTGGGATTAAGCTGAGACTCTTTAGGTACCCATGTTTGTCGCATTACAACCCTTTCCCTAAAGTTTCATTAAATCAGAGGTGGCTAAACTCATCATACACATATTTTGCCAGTTGGAGCCTTAAAAGATCTATCCCCCGTGCGTTACAACCAGAATGACACCTGATCATCAAAATCAAGATATCTATCTCAATATGAGGAATTTTCTCATGGGACCATGACCATTGGATACAAGACTCAATGCTCTATCATCTTTAAATGGTGCAGCATTGATTGACTTGTACATTTGAAGCAGTTGCATCCACAATCCACTGGTCTTGATGATGTAATTTTCAACAGAAATATGTTAATTTGGATGGATAATATCTCTCTTATACATGATCCATTTGAGGCAATAATTGGACCATTGTGTTCACATCTGATTTCTCTCTCATGTCGCCAAATTTCATGTTTAAAAGATTTTTCCTTTGAAATAAATTGTACTTGCAATCTACTGGACTTGCTGACAAAATTTCTAGAAGAAATATTCTAGTAGAAATCAATTGTACTCGCAATTGTTTGTACCCCTGGCCTGTTGCCTGTTTGGAATTATGTCCCCTAACTAGTCTTTTTCTTCTTACCTGTAAAACACACACACACATTAGAGTACAGACAAGTGGGTCTGAGGACCCCACCTTGTCACAGGGGGAACACACACGTGCATGTGTACTCAAAAGGAAAGGAAAGCAACAGTATATGAGGGTCCACATCAATTCGACGGCCTTAAGGCGTCTCCTTGACAAGGGACTTTTAGTTAGATCCGATAGTAAGAAAAGAAAGAAAGGGGTGAGATAGAGGGAATGACAGAGAAAAGGAGGAAGGGTTTCAAGGCTAATATGTCGTTCAACTAGTTCTTTAAAGAAAAGTAGGACGAAAATTGGTTTGGAATTCACCCAACTCCTCAGAGGCAGAGAATAGAGACTTTCATGAGGAGAGGGAGAAGAAAGACGAATGATAGAAGTTGTGAAGGTCAGCTTGACTCTCACTCAACCGTAAAAGAATGGAGTCATTTGACCCAACGACTAGGCCTACGTAGTGACAAGACTAGCATGACGATCGGTCTAGTGCGGTAGCTAGTCGGGCATGGTGACTAGATTGATACAACAACTAAGCTACTCAACGACCGGACGAACGCGGTGACTAATCTAGCATAGTAGCGGGTCCTGTGCGGCAGTTCGATGGGCACGGTAACAAGTCCGGTACAACGGCTAAACTACTCAATAACAAGATTGGTGCGAAGACTATCTTAGCACGATGATTAACCTAACACGACAGCGAGATGAGCATGGTAACTAGTCTGGCACAACGGCTAAACTGGTTGACGTCAGGGCTAGCACAGTAGTGCAAGGCTCAATCAGCCCTTTGGTCGAACAAGTAAAAGGAGAAAAGGGAGAGAGGAAATCATGCCAATAGTGTGTGTTACCGTGTATGGCAGAAAGTGGGAAAGGAAACGAATCACACTCGGCAGTGTTCTCTGCCGTGCGCAACAATCAGAGAGAAAGAGGGGAGAATCATGCACGACGTTTGCTTTGCCCTGCGCAACAGATAGAGGAGAAAAAGAATGTCACGCTTGGCATTTGCACTACCGTGCACAACAGACAGGGAGAGAAGAGATTGTCACGCTCTACATTATGCACTGCCACACGCGACTAACTGGGGAAAAGAAGATCACGCCTGGCATTTACACTGTCGTGCGTGATGGAGAGAGAGAGAAGAGATCGCCACGCTCGGTAGTATGTACTGTTGCTAGCAACTGTTTGAGTAAAAAAGGAAGATCAGGCCTGCCATTTGCACTGCCATACGTGATGGACAGGGAAAGAAGAGATCATCACGCTCGGTAGTATGCACTGTTACGCGCAACAGACTAAGGAAGAGAAGAACACGGGATGAGAAAGAAACAGAGAGAAAGAGAAAGAGAAGAGAAGGAAAGGAAAGGAGGAGAGAAAAGGAACGAGAGATGAAAAAGGAAGAAGAGAGAGAAATGGAAAGAAGAAAGAGAGAAAAGGAAAGAAGAGAGAAGAGAGAAGAGAGAGAAAGAAGAGAGAAGAGAGAGAAAGAAGAGAGAAGAGAGAGCAAAGAGAGAAAGAAGAGAGAGAAAAAAGAGAGGAAGAAGAGAGAGAAAGAAAAGAGAGGAGTGAGTAGAGAGAAAGAAAAGAGAGAAAGAAGAGAGAGAAAGAAGAGATAAAGAAAAGAGAGACAGAAGAGAGAGAAAGAAGAGAGAAAGATAAGAGAGAAAGAAGAGAGAGAAAGAAGAGAGAAAGATAAGAGAGAAAGAAGAGAGAGAAAGAAGAGAGAAGGAAGACATAAGGAAGAGAGAAAATTTACCTTACACCTGGGGGTAACACCAAAAGTCTTCTCTCTCCTCTCTCTCTCTCTCTAAGATGTGACCCTCAATCTCAAGCAACAATAAAATTTTATTGATGAAAAATTAGGTCCTTTACATGTGGTGCGTGCTTGTTTATATATAAGTGGGACCCAAAGGCAGGTGCACAATCAAAATTCGACCTGATTGTCAAAAATTAAGTATTAAATTAATTAAAGAAAATCTAACAAATTGGAGCAAAAAGACAATTTTGCAGCTGCACCAACAATTCATGAAATTCCAATTGAGTCCCTAATGTGCCCAAGAACTCTTACGATCTTCCCAGGTTGGTTTGGGGTCTTTCCAATCTCCGTTCAGCCGAAAGATGATTCTTTTCTTGATCGACTCTGGAATACGGTGGTTTCGATACCACTTTCGAGCCACGGATCGGGTCTTTGGGCCATGATCACGAAGTGTGAAATCAAGAGAAACGTGCGATCTTTGTTTAAAGACTACGTGAATTTCTTGGTGTTTTTCGATGATTTATGTGATGAATATCAACTAGCAAGTCGTCGTGAGCGTTTGGTGACAAACGTGGCTTGATTTGATGCCCGAACGAAGATTTTCCATTTTTGATCTTTTGGTCGAAATTTGGTTTCCAGTGGCAAGAAAGTGCTGCAACTTCATACTCGTCGTATGTCAAATATGATTGCCCATTACGTTCGAGGTTCGACTCTGATGAAGCCTCGAACCTTACGCTCGTAGTGAGTCTGATTTCTGGTCGATCCGACGTTCGAAAATCTTGATGTGGCTGATCGATCGAGGTGTGGTCCTGTTGAAAAACCTGCAACCTTACTTTGAATCACGAACTTCTCTCCTGTTTTTCTCTCAGCTTGGGCATGACATGGGTCGTGCCCACATATCAAATGCTCGGGTCGACGAGATGAATACGCTCGTAAAATTTGAGCTTGAGTAGGCTTAGGATGAGAGAGATATGGTCTTTTATAGTTGAGCCCAAAACTCATGAACACAGTTTTTATTAATGAAAACTAGTTCACTGAGGGTGCACGGTAATAGCGTGTGAGCTACCCATTTCAGGTAATTTTACCATAGCTTGGTTTAGGATTGTCTGATCAAGCCGAAACTTGGTCCCTAAGGATTTTTAGATGTTCTGAATCCAATGGCAGTGGTCCCATGGTCATTTGGCACTCCGTTGATAGGGCTGTAGTTATAAGGTCAATTTCAAGGCGATAGAGATTGATTTTCCCAAAATTGTTTCTTATCTGTACTACCTTAAATAAGTCAGATTGCGACAAAACTTGGCAGGTATTCTTAAGAGATCTTTATCAAAATTCTTGATCTTTCTTGGGCCATTCTGAGACTGTTTGAAATTTCACTTCTAGATTAGGGCTTTATTGTCCTGGCTTCTCTTTATTCCACATTGAGGATACAAGGTGATGAAAATTTTCCTCAAACAGTTTGCCCCACTGAATGTTGTGCTTCAAAAGAAGTGCGAGGAAAATATTCAAAAATTACCCTTTGACTTTATTATTATTTTTTTCTCCTGGACACAGAACCATGCGAACGTCGAAGGAATATTCGCATACCGCTATAACAAGGCTGCTCAGATGTCTGGATACATTTTTCGTAGATCCATTCATGGAGACTTCGGGGGAGAAGGGACATTGAGGGATGATTTTAAAGTCTACACCCTGTTGGACGTTTTGGCGGCGTTGTTGGCAGCCACACCAGGTTTGACAGGATGCTTGATACAACAGTTTCTTACTTGTGAGGGGTGATTTTAATTTCTACACCCTGTTGGACATTTTGGTAGTAGTAGAACCGGTGATGGATGATTTTAAAGTCTACACCCCGTTGGACGTCTTGACGACGTTGTTGGCAGCCATATCAGATTTGCAGGGTGTTTGGCGTGACAGTTTCTTACCTGTGAGGGATGATTTTAAAGTCTACACCCTATTCAAATTTTTGACGGCATTGTTGGTAGCCATATTAGGTTTTCTTTGACAAGTAGAGCACCTCTGAGGTCCCATCCTGTTGAGTCCAGTAGGGGGCTTTTTGTTGGCCTGTCTCGAACGTCTGGTCTGGTCAAGGAGGGGTTTTAGTGAGGCGGCCCTGAAAGGGATCTACCCTGGTTGTTGTCGGTAGGTGTTGACCTGATTTGATAGTTTCTTTCCTGTTGTGGATGTTGAGGGATGATTTTAACGTCTACACCCTGTTGAACGTCTTGGTGGCGTTGTTGGCTGCTACGTCAGGTTTGCTTTGACAAGCAAGGTACCTCTGAGGTTCCATCCATCCAGGTCCAATCGAGGGCCTTTTGTTAGCCTGCCCCAATGTCTGGTCCTGTCAGAGAGGATTTTTGTCAAGGCGGCCTCTACCCTGGTTGCTATGGGCAGGTATTGACCTGGTTTGACAATTTCTTACCTCATGTCTGACCTTATTTTTGGTTCTTGATAACAACGTTTTCTGCTACCGAGGATTTTTTTCTTGAAATGCTGGCCAAAGCTGCTTGTGAAGATGAATGCTGCATCAACTTGCTTTATTGGTCCGAGTACCCTTTGTGGGTTTTCACTTAGACTGGGGGAGCGGTGCCATAAAGATGGTTTTCACCAACTTCCTTTTCAGTAAGATTTTTTACCCGTGGGCTGATGGCCATGTTTGCCTCTTTGCCTATTTTTTCTCATGGTGCATATTTCGGATTTCCACTATGCCTGGTTTTTATTTACGGAACACTTTTACTCATGGTTTCATGATCAAGCTCGTTCGGCATTTTAACTCATGGCGATCCCTTTTCAGGTTTACACCATGTCCTTTTTTTTTTTTTTTTTTGTGAGAGCATGTTTAAGGTAATTCCTTCGAGACATCGGCAAAGCAGTTTAACAACATGTGGTCAGGACGTACGCTATAATTTAAGGTCATGCAACTAGACCATGATGATGGTGAATGACAGTCTGTGGAGGCCATGGAAATGAGTATGGTGGTGAATTGACTCATTTGGTGAGGATGGAACGATACTGTCTATGGATGTGGATGGTGTTTGTATGGAATAATGGGTGACTCACTAATTGACGTAGAGTATGAATGATGGAATGGATCGTCGTTTAATGAGCATGGGTAAGACTCACTGGGGATGAGTGCACGGAGAGGCTGGCATGAAAAAGGGGTGTGCGCGATGTAGGGAGGCACACGTGTGTTGAGGCATATTTAAGGTCATGCCATCAGTTCCAGAGCAAAGCAGTTTAAACGTCATGCGGCCAGGACATGCGCTACAGTTTAAGGTCATGCAACTGGACCATTATGCAAAGCAGTTTATCATCATGCGGCTAGGACGTGTGCTACAATTTAGGGTCATGCAATTAGACCGTTGCGCAAAGTAGTTTAGCATCATGTGGCCAGGACATGCACTATAGTTTAAGGTCATACAACTGGACCATTGCACAAAGCAGTTTAGCATCATGTGGCTAGGACATGCACTATAATTTAAGGTCATATAGTTAGACCATTGCGCAAAGCAGTTTAGCATCATGCGGTCAGGACATGCACTATAGTTTAAGGTCTTACAGTTGGACTGCTGCGTAAAGCAGTTTAACGTCATTTGGTCAGGACGTGTACTATAGTTTAAGGTCATACAGCTGGACCATTGCGCATAGCAATTTAGCGTCTTGTGGCCCGGACGTGCACTATAGTTTAAGGTCATACAGCTGAACAGTTGCGCAAAGCAGTTTAGCATCATGCGCCCATGACGTGTACTATAGTTTAAGGTCATATAGCTAGACCATTGCACTAAGCAATTTAGCATCATGCATCCAAGACATGCACTATAGTTTAAGGTGATACAACTGGACCGTGTTTGAGTTGTCGTGTATGTGGGTCGCCAATGAGGGGTAAACTCATTGGGAGACGTCAAGTGGATGAGGCTCCATGTGGAATGGGCCTGTGGATGGTGGTCTGACTCACTGGGGATGAAATGCCCGAGACCATTTATAAGCAGTCGTTTCAAATGGTGATGGTGGCCCAATGAGGGATGGTAGATGGAAATGGATACATTAGGGAATTAGGAACTAAGGGTGGTTCCTTATTGGTGATGGAAAGGTAATGGGGGCCGAACTTACTGGTGCGCACACGGACGGGCCGGTTAGGGAAGGAGTGCATGCAAGTGCATGCAAAAGGCGTGGGTGCAGCTGCAAAAGGTTGCACATGGCAGTACAGAGGTATCACGTTCGGCCTCATCATCAAGAGATCGTCAAGGCGCATACTGCAGTGGAGCACTCACGGTAGCGAACATGCTTAGTGGTGAGCGCATGACGATGTGTGTTGTGAGTGTGCATGGTGGCGGTCGTGCGGTGAGAGGCATGTTATAACAGTAGCTTGTTGAAGTTGATAGAAGCATGTGATACATGGAATGCACGACAGTGAGAGGCGCACTCGGTAGTGTAGAAGTGCACGACAGTGAGAGGCACGCTCTACAGTGAGAAAGCGCATGGTAGTTAGAGGCGCGCTCGGTCGTGAAAAAGCGCAAAGTAGTTAGAGGCGCACTTGGCGGTGAAAAAGCGCACGACAGTGAGAAGCGCGCTCGACAATGAGAGGCAATATGTCGGGTTCAGGCTCAAGGCTAAGCCTAACCCGGTCGAGCCCATTACCGTTTGACCTTTTGGAGTTGGGCGTCCTTTCTTCTTTGTGAGGGGCATCTTTGGGAACCCTTGGCTATAAAAGGAGTTGAAACTCCCCTTTTTTACCATTTTACCATAGTGACAACGGTGAAGGGGCTTGATTAATGAGAGGGTGAACTCCGGAAGTGAGCTTTTCGATGAGAGGAACACACGGAAAGAGGGAGAAAGGGGCTCGATCGTGAGCAAGGACCTTCACCAGGAAGAGGAGAAGAAGGTGCGATGGGATTTTTCGAGCTAGGGTCTGTCGACAGCGGTTGCAGAGGAAGAAACAGGGAGGTCCCGACATTTTTCTGGTGAAGTGAACATGCCGAGAAGTGTTGTAGGGAAACTCTGAGGGAGTTGAAGCCCCGCGGGAAGGTTTTGCGTCGGGTTTTGGGAATTCAGAGAGTCACGGTAAGTGCATTGCAGAGGTTCTTTTGGAGACAGTCAGTGGTTTCCCAATAAGGTGGCTCACAGGGGAGCCGGAGGGTCACCGAGTAGCCAAGGAGTCGGGGCCCAACCGAAAGGTCATGCATGCCCATGCAGCGAGTCACCACACATGCAGGTGTAGTGCACGGAAAGCGAAGGGTCACCCATCAGGGAGGCGTTAGCATGGAATTCAAGGGTAGTACGTGCGCACTCAATGGTATACACACGGTAGGAGGCACGTGCACGACAGAAAGTACGTGCATGGTAGTGAGTATGCACGGTGGGAAGTATGTGCACGACAGTGGGTGCGCACGACAATGAGTACGCATGGCGAGAAGTATACGCTCGGCAGTGATCACGCACAACAGCAAGAATGTGCATGGTAGTACTTGCACAGGGTGGTGAGTACGCACAGAGGGTTACGTGCCCAGCGGTGCATGTGCTAGAGGGCTACATGCATGGCGGTGGGTGTTGTACGAAGCATGTGCGACGGCTTGAAGATCTTACAAAATGTCGAGATCTCAAGGGAAATCTGCCAAAGGCTGGCATTCTTATGGGTGCTGGGTCAGTTAAAGGAAAGCCAATTTGTCTCACGAAATCTGTTGGAAGCCAAGTCCTCAAGCACAATTGTAAACCCCATGTTGTTCTGTGGAAGAGCAACGCATTTTTTGGTGTTTTTCCTCTGATGTAAGAGTAATGCTGATGATCAACTGTTCTCTTTTCCTCATATGATGATCAATTGTTCACATTTCCTAAGATGCAAGAGCAATGCTAATGATCAACTATTCTCTTTTCCTCAGATGCAAGTGCAGCACTGATGATCAATTGTTCTCTTTTCCTCAGATGTAAGAGCAATGTTGACCCCCCCTTTTGCTTTACTTTTTAAGATTTTCGAGATTACAAAGTTGTAACTTGTAACTTCTTTTTAATCGAATGGAAACTTCTGCTTATTCACGTCAACTGTTTCCCTTTTTCTCTTCCACATTCTTGCTTATGCTAACTTTTTTACCCATGATGCCCTTTCAGGATTTCACCATGTCCTCATTTTGACATTTTTTTACTCATGATAGCGAGCAGATGGTGCAATCATGCCCCGTCGTTTCTTTTAGGCATTTTTACTTGTGGCATCCTTTTGGGTTTTTGCCACACCCCTTTTTCAAGGAGGCATTTTTAAGGTCGTGCCTTCTGGACCATAGAGATGGTGTGTTTTATGGTCACACGCTAGGACCTAAGGACATATTTTAGGGTCTTGCCTCCGAGACCATAAGTCACGGGTAATACTTCTTTAGGTAGCATCCGTCGATAGAAGGCATTGCTTCCTTCCCATCATAACTAGTCAGTATATAACCTCCATTCAACGAGGCCTTCTTAATTACAAAATGGCCTACCCACTTTGGCTCAAACTTCCCCTTGCGTCACCCATGCATAACAATTGTTCGAACTTTGGCTGATTTGTCAAAACCCCTCTTCATCCTCCCCGGGTGGAGTTCAAGGTTCTGCTGGGCCTCGAATCTCTTCCCATCAAGGGTGTTTAGCTCTTGAAAGCGAAGCTTAACCTGTTCATCTTTGGTCATATTATGATATACGGCGTTGCACAATGAGGGGAGTTGAATCTAAAGGGGTAGTATCGCTTCAGTCTCATAAACCAATGAATAGGGAGTAGAGTCAGTAGCACTTCGGGTGGTGGTGCGATAAGCCCACAAGGCCTCTGGAAGCCTTTCGTGCAAATTTTTCTTTGTGCTAGACTCTGAATTCCTCAGAACACTACAAAGAGTACTACTGAAAGCTTTGGCCAAACCATTTTCCCGAGGGTGGTACATAGTGGAGTACTTCCACTCGAAACAAAACTGGTTAACCAAGCGATCAATGTGTTAGCTTCTGAAATGAGGACCATTATCTGAAGTGATACGGTTGGGCACACCGAATCAGTAATAATGTGATGACGTATAAAGTTGGCCACTGCTCTCCTGGGGACACGCCTGAGGGGGATGGCCTCAGCCCATTTGGAGAAGTAATACGTGGCAGCCAAGATGAAGGTGTGGCCTAATGTTGATGGAGGGTCAATGGGTCCCATAATGTCTATGCCCCAATGTGAGAGGGGCCATGACATCACTGTAGGATTCAGAGGCTCCGGTGGTTGGTGAATGAGATTCGAGTGCATTTGAAACACTTGACATCTCTTGGCATATGCCATCGAGTCTGCAACCATTGATGGCCAGTAGTACCCCAGCCTACGTATCCGCTCGTAGAGTTTAGGTCCTGACTAGTGGAGTCCACAGATTCCAGCATGCACTTCTTTTAGTGCATTGAAGGATTCCATTGAAGGAACGTTGGAAGAGAACGTCGCTTTCATGAAGAGTGTATTTAGTGGACATTGTTCATATGTTGTTGCGTTCCATATGATCATCGAGTAGCTGACCATGTTTAATGAAGTTGATCATGGGTTCCTCCAATCCTCAACCTGCTCAATCTTGGTGCATATAGGATCAAAGGTCTTCTCAACCTGATCCACTGCTTTTCCGGCTTCGAGAGCATCCTTAGCAGCAAGGAGTGCCCCAAATGGATAAGGAGGACATTTTGGGAAGAGAATTATTTCGTCGCAGCAGGACATGTCTCCATTCTGCTACCCATATGGGCATGGGTTCCTTTGGTGAGACTTGGATGGTCGCTCCGAGCTTGGCAAGGTCATCAGCTAGGGAGTTCAGCCTTAGAGGGATATGTTATAAGGAAAGGTCATCGAGATTTGCCATCAAAGTTTTAGCGGTGTCATGATAGGGTCTGAAGTTGTCCTTTCTCACATCGTATATTCCTTTAAGTTGTCATATTACGAGCTCGGAATCACCGAAAATGGCTAGCCGCTCCAAGTTCATATCTAGGGCAATCTCAAGCCCAATTATGAGTGCTTGATACTCGGTCTCATTGTGCGAGTCTGTCTCTGTAAGAGAGAAAGATAAGGGGATAACACCATCTTGAGGAGTCAAGAACACCACACTAACGCTACCTCATTCTGATTGAAAGGCCCCATCAAAATACATCTTCCAACCATAAGGTTGATCAACACAAAACACCTCTTCATCAAGGAGATCATTTGACAAGGGGGATTTTGCCTGTAAGTGGTGTGCGGCTAGGAAATCAGCCAAGGCTTAGCCTTTGACGGCTTTTTGTGGTACGTACATGATGTTGAATTCCATCAGTAACAATGACCATTTTGCTAGGCGCCCTGACAGGCAGGAGCATGTCATAAGGAACTTGATGTCATCAGCTCTTGAGATGAGCTGGACATCATGACCAAGCAAATAGTGGTGAAGCTTCTGAACCACGAAGATTAAAGCCAGGCACATCTTCTCGATTAGCAGGTAATTTTTCTCAGCTCCTTGCATGTTATGATTGAGATAGAATAGAGCAGTTTCTTTTCCTCCCTCATCGTTTTGTGCTAAGAGTGCACCAAGTGACTCATCGAGAGCAATCATATACAAAATGAGAGGCCTTCTCAATACTGGTGTAGAGAGTACCAGAGGGCTTAACAAATATTCCTTGATATCCTCTAGGACTGCCTGACATCCTCCATCCCATATGAAAGGAAAATCTTTCTTCAATAGGTGCGTAAACAGCTTACAATGACCCGAGAGATTGGAGATGTATCTCGTGAAATAGGCAAGCTGGCCCTGTAGAGACCGGAGTTCTCGCAGCGTCATTGGCGGTGGCATTTCTCTGATTTCCTTGATCTTGACTGGTTCGATTTCCAACCCTTGATATCTGACAACAAACCCCAAGAATTTTCCTGAACGTACATCGAAGGCACACTTCAAGGGGTTCATCTTGAGTTGGCACTGGCGAAGCCGCTCGAACACTCGTTCAAGGTCACGCATGTGAACTTCCTTGCTTGTAGATTTTACCACCAAGTCATCGATGTAACATTCCACTTCCTTGTGCAGCATATCTTTAAAAATGGTGGTCATTACCCATTGATACGTGGCGTCGGCATTCTTCAATCCAAATGGCATCATTGTGTAACAAAAGACCCCTTTAGGAGTCAGGAATGCGGTGGCCTCCTTGTCCTTATACCCTGAGTATCTATCCTTGAAAGAGAAAATTTGACAATGAGTTGTAGAGTCAATAAGCATTTCTGTGAATGGCAATGGGAAGTCATCTTTCGGACAAGAAGCATTCAAGTTGCAAAAGTCAATGCAGATCCTGATTTGGCCATTCTTCGTTTTGAGTGGAACGACATTTGCGAGCCATTTCAGGTGTTTGACTTCCTGGATAAAGCCTGCCTCCCTGAGTTATTTACTTTGTCATCGATTTGCATTTCGAGGTCAGATCAAAATCTTCTTGACTTCTGTTTTATGGGCTTGAAAGATGGATCGATGCCAAGACGATGTACCGCAATTTGAGGATCAAGGTCGGGCTTCTCATGGTAATGCCAGGCAAAGACATCTCAATTTGTACATAGGAAAGCCGTATAACTTTCTTTCTCTTCTAACGACATGTTGGCTGAAATGAAAGTCGGCCTTCGATCAGCTTCATCTCCCAAGTTTATCTCCTCGAGATCATCAGCCGTGGCTTGCCCACCTTCGTCTCATTCTTCAAGGGCTTCTTGGATTTCTATCTCCTCATCAGTTGGTGATCCTGAGGGCTCTTCCTTAACTTTGAATACAGGTACCCATGCTCCTGACATCTCCTCCTCAAATGAGGACTTGATCTGAAACATGATAGCCGCATCAGCTTCTTGTTTGACCAAAGAAGGCTCCACTTCAAGGAGAAGGAGCGTATAGGGTGAATTATGAGACATCCGGGTCAACTGGGAAGAGTAGGGCTCAAAAAGTATAAGAGGGAAGCTCTGTGTTTCAATGATCATATAGATGGTCACTACTTCATAGTTGTCTTTGTCATCGTCAGCTTTTTAATCTTCTGGACCCGCCACAGGTCTGAGTGGTATGGAAGGCTGAGAGGTTGGTTTAGGTAGTGAAGAATTGTTTTGGGGTACCGGTTGACCTTGTTGTGCAACCATATTGGTTTGAAGAGGTTGTGAGGTTTGGGATGGTGAAGGTTTTGCCACCAGACTTGGTGCCGACAGGCCAGATGATGGAGTCGAGCCCAGTATGGATTGGCTAGATGGATATTGAGGGTTTGAAAGTGAGTTGGTGTACAGAACTAGTGGTGGTCCTGGGTATCTGAGGAGTGGTGGCAGACTAGTTTGGGTTTTAGGGAATGGAAGGAGTGGCGAACCAGGATAATTCAGGAGTCTAGGCTACTGAGGTTTCTGGACAGGCTGCAACTTCCTGCCTTACCTTAAACTGATTGAGTCAGCATTGGTTGTTGCTCCAACGATCTGCACAGTGTGCCAAGCTTCATGAGGATGGGAGGTCTGTCCTCTCGACTCTTTCAATCGTTGCTTGAATTCAGACTCAGGAGACCATTGGGGTCTCTTGGGCTTGGGATCCTTGTGTTGCTTGGGAAGCTTCTCGATGGTGGGAGGAGGCTTTGCATTGGCTTTGGATGCTCGAGCATCAGCAACTGACAAGAAATCGGCTCCTTGGGCCACCATCGTTTTCAACTACCTGCGATGGCATCTGCTAGTGTTGCAGCTTTTCAACTCTTCATCAAGAGCATCAAAATCTGGGCATTCACATGTTGTACCTGCAGAAGACGTGTTAGTAGAACAGGAAGAGGGGCTAAAAGAGTCGGAGACAGGAGGAGGGGAAGAGATTTTAAGGTCATCACTCAGATTGGATTGATCCGGGTAGCCTTTAACGTCATCACCGAAATTGGACATGTGCAAGGGATCTTTTAGGTCTTCACACTGCTTGGACCGTTCGGGGGTGCTTTTAATGTCATCACCCTTATTGGAAATTTTGGGAGCCTGAGGAGAGGAAGGCTCAGGAATGTGTAGTTGACTGAACTGTGAGTCTTGATCAGTGAAAGCACCTGACTTGGGGAAGAAATCCCACAGAATTGGTAATGGAGGAAGGGGCTCAAGGAACTCTGGCATGGTCTGGGGCTGAGGGATTTCCTTCTTTTGATAAATGACCCTTGGTGCTTGTCCCCTTTTACCTTTTTCATTCACAGGGATATGCTGATTGGGCTCACGCGGCTTGGGAGCTAGTCTCGCTTAGTGAACCGCTTCCCTTCTCATGGAAAGGTCTTTGTTCTGTCCTCGATAGACTTGCCATGGTTGGGAAGTTGAAGGTTCGTTTAGATCAGAAGGCTCAGGTTGCGTAATCTTAGAGGAGGTCTGTGTTTGAACGCCCTTTAGTGATGGCAGTCTGACATGGTTGTCAGGGATAGAGGCGGTGGAGTGCCCCTCTTGTCATTATGGCTTAAAAGGCGAAGCACTCATCTAGACCGTGGCCTCGTATCTGGTGATAGAGCACCACAGTTTTTTAGCCCCTCGACGGAGGTATCTGGGCTGTACGGATGGCTTTGGTGTGATGACCCCGCCATGGAGCATCATGCAGTACAGTGACTAGAGAAGACCCGGTGCAGGTTCTCCAGATGATATTCTTGTTCGTCTTCTTATTGTACTGTCACCACATGAGCTGCTTCAGCTATCCTGAAAGCCTTCTTGGGACTTTCAAGTTGTATTTGCCCCTTTCGGATCAACGGCTCCATATGATCCTTGAGGGTGAAGCAATCTTCGACAGGGTGTCTCAATATCATGTGGTAAGCACAGTAGTTAATGTTGGTGATGAGACCAGCTTCTTCAGGCTTCTTTGACTTAGGTAGAACAATCATCTATTGTTCTAGCAACATCCGGAGCAGGGCTGAGACCCACCCCTTATTGAAGCTATAAACCTTTGTTTTCTTCTCTGCCCAACGATCCTTCCCATAGAGGTTCGGAGGTGGAGGAACCCTATTGTAAGCTTAGGGTTGCTGTTGCCCTATTTGAGGTGTGGCTTGAGCATTTGTTGGGTTCACCCGTTTGAAGAAGTCCAAAGTTTGAGGGGAGGCTTCCTTGGGGTCTCATACAGTGACGGCAGCACTGACCACCCCCTTCTGCTTGATTACCCCGTGCATTAAATCTAGCATTGCTCGAGCTATGGTTGTTTCCCCTATTTGATGACTGCACCTGGGGTCCACCTTGGTGCTTGAAGAGGCTCTCAATACTAACTAATTTAGATATCAGGTCTGATATGGATATTGGTTTTGAACCCTCAACATTCAACGAAATCTCTAGCCGCATGTTGCGTACGTAGGTTTGGACTGCGTCGATCTCAGACATGAGATTAGCTTGGTGTGTAACAAGATTTCTCCATCTTGAAATGAACTGATAGATAAGTTCATCTAGTTCCTAGGTCATTGTGAGAAGCTCGATAGCCTGAACTTCTCTTTCGACCTCATAGAAGTGCTTGTAAAACAAGTGCTCCATTTCTTCCCAGGTCTGGATCGAGTTTAGTGGGAGACGAGCATGCCGCTTGAATGCTGGTCCATCTAGAGTCTCGACAAACTGACGGAGAAGAAGCCTCTCATCAGCTGTCGTTTCTTGATATGCCAAATATAAATGGGCGATGTGCTGATGAGGGAAGCTCGTGCCATTAAAAAGTGAGTTTCCTCGTTTGATTATTAGGGGGAAACGAGAGAGGATCAATATAGGAAGGATAGGGATTCTAATAAAGGGTCGGGCCTTCTATGCCCGAAATTTTCCTTCCTCACAAATTGTGGGTGACCATAGCGTCAATTCCAGCTTGAGAGACTTGACGAGGGGAAGAATGGTCATGTGAAGGAGGTGGCTGTGGTAGAACTGGCTCAGCTGGATGAGGAGAATTAGCACCCTAACTGGATAAGTTCCCTAGGGGCTGAGTACCTTCCATGAGCTCGATCTTGTCCATCATTATACGCTTCGTTTGCTCAAATCAGTTCATTTGATCCTTCTTATCGTTAGTAGGCTCATCGATGACCATTACGTTGACCCTCTCCTCAGGAAGATTGGTCTTTTGTGTGGTTAGCATTTTGTGTGCTTTCCGGACTGGCTGTGGTAGGTCGGTCAGCAGGGGCTTGACATGCCCCAACTGAGCTCCAGTCTTGTACGCTGATCTGATCAGGACCGGTTCGCGATGGCCTTGGGACCATGGGGGCTGCAGAGTTGAGTCGTCTCTTGTGACACTGATGACCATGCTGTAAGGGGTGGAAGGGGTTTTCTACTAGGAGGTCAGCAAGCCTGCTTGCCCCGAGCTTCTTGGGTGCTCCCCTTAGCGTTATTTGTATGCCCCAATCATGTTTGGCTCTCAGGCTCTGGTGTACCACCTTCCAGAACTGAAACCAAGAATGGTCTTCCATCATGGAGCATGACATGGCTGTCTCCATCAGGTGTGGTAAGGGATGTGGGCTGGAGATAGGGGCTAGCTCTGGCTTCCATCTTGGCTTGGGGAGAGACAGGGGATGGAAGACCTCATCTCCCAAGGGAGCCTTGCCCCATGCTCTCTTATGAGCTCCAAAGGTATGGCCGGTTGGAAGAGGGTACTGTAGGAGGGTACTCTTTAGAAAGGTCTTCGAGTACCAAGTCCTGAGTGGTTCGACTGGTGGAGAGGGGATAAATGGGGGAGAAGACAACTGCCAATGACCTCTTGGTAGGGAGCTCGATGCAGCTTGTGGTGATGGCCTGTGTACGCCTTTTAAAGAAGGGTTCCGGGCAATCTGAGGGTCAATCTGGGCACGAGCAATGTGTTTAGCCTTAGAGGCTGAGTACCACAAGCGTGTCTTTGTGAAGGATTAGCCTTGTGGGCACTCCTCACAGAGTGAGTAAGCATGTGCTAAGAGGGACGAAGAGGGGGTCGTTTCTCCTGTACTCGGCTAAGCCCAATCAGAGGACTGCCCCGAGTAGTGCGATATGTATGCATCAAATATATAGGGCCTAGTTCGAGAATATTCAAACTTGGACAGTGGTTCGAGGCAGTCTGAGTGTTGCCCCGAAGCATGGCTAGAGAGGCTAGACAATGAGCCTTAGTGTGCGTGTGGGAGGTGGTGGCCTTAGGACCCCCTTTTTCGTGTGTTGAGCCTCTTGTCTCAGGGGTCCAATGTGATAGAACATGGGGGGTGGCCCTTCGACGACCCACAGGAGCATTGATAGCTGGGTTGCCATGCCCAAGAAGGGAAGGTACTGTCTTTCGGCTGCCTTGAGCAGTGGGACCAGCAAGTGACTTGCCGGTAGCAGGGTGCATGCAATGTGGGGTGGCAAACTTGCCACCCAAGCAAGGTGCTTTGGTGGAGGGTCCACCAATGCTAGAAGATGGGGAGTGAGGGAATTTTGAGTTCCTCCTCACACCAATCCAGGTAAGAATCTGAGAGCGTGACATCAGGTCTTTGCTGAGAAGGAAGGTCAAAAACGAGGTTCGAGGAACTTGTTCTCGAGAAACATTCACGAGTGCGGGGATCATAAAATCCCCAACTCGGATGAATAGGTTAAACAACCAAAAAGACATGTGTGTGTTAATAAGTAAGAAAACAGAAGAAAAGTAAGGCCAAACAAGAACCATCCAACAATGGGGTAGCGTGTCCCCAGTGGAGTCACCAAGCTGGTTAGGTGCCTCGATCTAGCCTCCAGGTCGGGTCGACCTGGTGGTGTGGTTCTGAGTTCGAGATGGACCAGGGACTTGAGATTGCTCTCTCGAGAACCGTGTGAAGAAGACACTGGCAGGATGGAATTCACCTCGTGTGGGTCCGTGATGCGCTCGGGTTGACTCGCGAGGGTGCCCTCTTAGATCATGAAGAATGCCCTCTGGCCTGTGGTCGGGTTGGAATCGTCTCCCCTGACCTATCTTTTTCTTCTTACCTGCAAAACACACACACACATTAGAGTACAGACAAGTGGATCTAAGGACCCCACCTTGCCACATGGTGAACACACACGTGCGTGCGTATTAAAATATAAATGAAAGGACCAATATAGGAGGGTCCATGTCGATTCGACCTCCTTAAGGCGTCTCCTTGACAAGGGACTTTTAGTAAGATCCTATAGTAAGAAAAGAAAGAAAGGGGTGAGATAGAGGAAATGACGGAGAAAAGAAGGAAGGGTTTTGAAGGCTAATATGTCTTTTAACTAGTTCTTCACAGAAAACTAGGACAGAGGATGGTTTGGATTTCACCCAACTCCTCAAAGGCACATAATAGAGATTTTTGTGAGGAGAGGGAGAAGAAAAATGAATGACAGAAGTTGTGAAGGTTAGCTTGACTCTTACTGAACCTTCGAAGAATGGAGTCGTTTGACTCGACGGCTAGGCGTACATAGTGACAAGACTAGCACGACGATCGATCTAGTGCGGTAGCTAGACGGGCTTGGTGACTAGACTGACACAACGGCTAAACTACTCAATGACTGGACGAATGCAGTGACTAATCCGGCACAGTGGCTGGTCTTGTGTAGCAGCTAGATGGGCACGATACAAGTCTGGCACAATGGCTAAACTACTTGACAACAAGACTGGAGCGACGATTGTCCTAGCGTGGTGACTAACCTGCAACAGCAGCTAAACAGGCACAGTAACTAGTCCGACACAATGGCTAAACTGTGTGACATCAGGCTAGCACAGCAGCACAAGGCTCAATCAGCCCTTTTGTCATACAAGCAAAAGGAGAAAAGGGACAGAAGAAATCATGACCAACAGTGTGTGCTATCATGCATGGCAGAAAGTGGGAGATGAAAAGAATCACACTCGGCAGTGTTTGCTGTTGTGCACAACAGTCAGAGAGAAAGAGGGGAGAATCATGCACGCCATTTTCTCTGTCATGCGCAACAAACAGAGGAGAAAACGATTGTCATGTTCGGAATTTATTGTCATGTTCGGAATTTACACTACCGTGCGCAACAGATAGGGAGAGAAGAGATTGTCATGCTCAGCAATATGCACTGCCACGCGTGATAAACCGGGGAAAAGAAGATCACTCCCGGCATTTGCACTATCATGCGCGATGGACAGAGAGAGAAGAGATCGCCACGCACGACAGTAGGTACTATCGAACACAACTGTATGAGGACCAGACGAAGATCACGCTCATCATTTGCACTGTCGTGCACGATGGACAGGGAAAGAAGAGATCGTCATGCTCGACAGCTAAGGAAGAGAAGAACACGAGATGAGAAAGAAACAGAGAGAAAGAGAAACAGAAAGAGAAGAGAAGGAAAGGAAAGGAGAAGAAGAGAAAAGGAAAAAGAGAGATGAACAAGGAATAAGAGAGAGAAAAAATGAACGAAGAAAGAAACAAAAGGAAAGGAGAAAGAAGAGAGAGAAAAAAGAGAGAGAAAGAAGAGAGAAGAAAGCATAGAGAGAAAGAAGAGAGAAAAAGAAGAGAGAAGACGATGAGAGAATAATGAGAGAGAAATAAGAGAGAATAGAGAGCAGAGAGAGAAAGAAGAGAGAGAAAAAAGAGAGAGGAAGAAGAGAAAGAAAGAGAGAGAGAAAGAAGAGAGAGAAGAAAGAGAGAAGGAAGAGAGAGAAGGAAGAGAGAAAATTTACCTTACACCTGAGGTTATCATCAAAATTCTTCTCTCTCCTCTCTCTCTAAGACGTGACCATCAAACTTAAGCAACAGTAAAATTTTATTGATGAAAACTTGGGTCCTTTACATGTGGTGCGTGCTTGTTTATATAGAAGTGGGGCCCAAAGGTGGGTGTACAATCAAAAGTTGACCTAATTGTCAAAATTTAGGTATTAAATTAATTAAAAGAAATTAAGAAAATGGAGCAAAATGATGATTTTACCCCTGCACCAACAATCTACAAAATTCCAATTGAGTCCTTGTTGTGCCCAAGAGCTCTTGTGATCTTCCAAGGTTGGTTTGGGGCCTTTCCGATCTCCGTTCGGTCGAAAGATGATTCTTTTCTTGATCGACTCGGGAATATGGTCGTTTTGATACCACTTTCGAGCCACGTGTGATCTTTGTTTAAAGACTACGTGCATTTCTTGGTTTTTTCGATGATTTCCTGATTTTTTCGATGATTTCTTGGTGCCCGAATGAAGATTTTCCATTTTTGATCTTTTGGCCAGAATTTGGTTTTCGGTGGCCGATAAGTGCAACTACTCCGTACTCGTCGTATGTCAAATCTGACCGTCCATCACATGCGAGGTTCAGCTTTGATGAATCCTCGAACCTTGCACTCATGGGTCAGATTTCGGGTCGATCCGACGTGTGAGCGTCATGATGTGGTTGCTTGAACGAGGTGTGCTCCTGCTGGAAAACCTGCGACCTTGCTTTGAATCATGATCTTCTCTCGTATTTTTCTCTCAGCTTGGGCCACGACATGAGTTGTGCCACATATCAAAATGCTAGGGTCAACGAGACGAACATGCCCGTAAATTTTGAGCTTGATCTGGCTTGGGATGAGAGAGATAAATTTGAGCCCAAAACCCATGAACTTTCGATTAATGGAAACTGGTTCACTGAGGATGCATGGTAATAGCGTGTGATCTACCCATTTCGAGTAATTTGGTCATAACTTGGTCTAGGAACTTCTGGTCAAGCCAAAACTTGATCCTTAGGGGTTTTCAGATGTTCCAGATCCAATGGTCGTGGTCCCACAATCATTTGAAGGTCCGATGATAGGTCTATAGTTATAAGGTCTGTTTCTGGGCGATAGAGGTTGATTTTCTCAAAACTGTTTCTGTGTCTGCACTGCCTTAAACTCGTTGGATTATGGAAAAACTTGGCAGATGTTCTTATGAGACCTGTATCAACATTCTTGATCCTTCTTGGGCTATTATGAGACTATTGAAAATTTCACTTTTGGATTAGGGCTTTATTATCCTGACTTTTCTTTATTCCGTATCGAGGATACAAGGTGTGAAAAATTCCCTCAAACACTCCCCTTTGATTTTTAATATGAAAAGAGGACAAGTACATAATTCGAAGAACCAAAGTCAAAAGTTCGATTCAAGACTCAAATCTTATATGAAAATGATCACCTTGCGATGACCTACACTTCTACAGTGATAGATCGCTCAAAATTTCGTCGGAATACATCGGAAATAGGCCCGACCCATGGCAAAGGCCAGAGGCCCCTTTGAGGGGATTGTCATTTGTACATTTCTATGGAGGGGCAAAATGGTTATTTTTTCATAAAAAATAAATTAAGTTTTATTCATTTTTATTGTATTTTTAGTCAATTAGGTTACTTTTGAATATCCACCCAAATTTTTAGATGACTCTATGCAAGTATTTTTACTTCATTTGTAACCTAGAGTAGAAAGAGACAGTATAAGGTTGGCTAAGTTGAGATTAAAAGTCAAGCATTTCCCTCTTTGAGCTTGTGTTTTTACCTTCCTTTCAAATCAAGAGAGAGGAGAGAGAATGCTTTCCACATTAAGCTCCCTACCCCTTGGACCACCAATATTTATCCCTTGACCATAACCCATAAGCTACCACAAACTCATACAACTCAACCTATACACCACAACACATAGACTACCATAAACTCATACACCCCCCAATACACCAAGACTCATACGTCAAAACAATATACCTTAGTCCCCTACCCCAAACTTGAACCCATCCTAAGGAGCGTACAAGGGACCATTGGGAGTACACCTAGCCACTAGGATCAAGCCATCGGTCCATCTATAGGTACCTAGTCCATCTCTCTTGCTTCTCATTCTTTTCTTTCTCTATTCTTCCTCTTCTCTCTTTAGTTCTCTCACCCTCGATCTCTCTTCTCCCTCTCTCAATCTCTCTTCAATCCTAATTTTTCTCTCTCTTCCTCTCTCTCTCCCTCTCTCTTCGTCTCTCTCTCTCACCGAATCAATGGCTTAGGTCGTCGACCCGGCCCACTCTCTCCCCCTCTCTTCTCTCCCTCTCTCTCTCTCCCTCACCGAATTGGAAGCTAAGGCCCTCGGATTATCTCGCCCTCCCTCCTCTCTTCTTCTCTTTTTCTCTGCCTCTAATGCTCTCTTCCCCCTCTTCTCTCTCCTTCTCTCTCTTCCCCTCTTTCTCTCCCTCTCTCTCCCTCTCTTTCTCTCTCTCTCACTTAACCAATGGCTTAGGACACCAACCCGGCCCACTTTGTCCCCCACTCTTCTCTCCCTCTCACTCCTCACTGAATCAGAAGCCATGGCCCCAGGCCCGGCTCGTCCTCCCTCCTCTCTTCCTCTCTTCCTCTTTTCCTCTCTTTCTCTCTTCCTCTCTCTTTCTCTCTCCCTCCCATGCACATCCTCTCTCTCTCTCCCTCACCAAACTGGAGGCTTAGGCCCCAGGTCAAGCTCGCTCTCTCCCCTCTCTTTCTCTCTTTCTCTACCTCAAGGAACTGAAGGCTTAGGCCCCTGGCCCAGCTCACCTTCCCTCTTCTCTTCCTCGCTTTCTCTCTCCCTCTCTCTCTCGCTTTCACGCTCACCCTCTCTCTCTCCCTCATCGAACATGAGGCTTAGGACCCGACCCTACTCGCCCTCTACCATCTCTTTCTCTCTCCTTTTCTCTCTCTCTTCCATTCTCTCTTGCTCTCTCTCTCTCCTTTTCTCTCTCTTCCATTCTCTCTTGCTCTCTCTCTCTCCTTACTCTCCCTTCTTCTTTCACTCTCCTCTCTTCTCTTATCTCTTCTCTCCTTTACCCTTCTTTTCATCTCTCACTCCAACTCTCTAGTTAGACTACACTTAGGGGGTACTTTTGAGGCATATGATGCTTGTCCCCCAACATAATGAGATATATGTGGCTCAAGATATAGATGGTAAAAATCAACATTGAGATTAATCAAACGCTTTTTATTTATTCATTAGTTTTCAAGATTAGTTTATGATTTTAAAATATTTTTTTTGACGATTTCTTAGGCTTCAAAAAAATTTTATATCCAATCCTCATATTTTTAATACTTTTAATATTATATGTAATTTTTAATTCATTAAATAAACTAGTTAGTTCTTTTTTCTCGATATACATTTTAATAAATCATTATATTTTAAATGGTATGTTTTAAGTTTTAATTGCAATATGATTAATTCTTATTAGTTATGCAATTTTTAAACATTAATTTTCTAATAATTAAATTATTTTTACTCTTTGTCATGGGTTTCATATCTAAATGCTATCAACCCCAATACTTTGTCTTAACTCTTAAGCGCACAGAAATATTAATTGATATTGTTTGCTCTATCTAACACCTAAAAAGTTAAAAATCCATGGGAATATGAATAGTAAGGTGTCACGACCCTTCCCCTTGACCCCTGTCGTCCCAAACTGGAAGACGATAAAGTGCGGGATCAAGGCAAACCATGAGAAATCAATAAAACTCATCCACTAAGCATTAAAAACTTAAATAAATTAAAACCATTAAATTATCAATATACAGTCTCCAAGGTCATCAACAGTATCCAATATATTACAATGCATCCAAGGCACCAAAGCCTATTAACAAAATTGCAAAGCTTCACAAACAACAATGTAAGGCTGATGGCTAGCTGACACCTACAAAAACAAGGAGATCTTCTAATCTAGCGCGAGCCTTCATTCCACCGAACACGATCACCGTCTGCCTGTCTTCGACCTGCAGCCGTCAATCTACAAGGGTGGAAGCAAATGAATGAGCTAAAAAGCTCAGTAAGTAGATCATAGTATCATGCTTTCCCACTTATGAATACAATCTCACAACACAGATCAAAGTTCTAAGCCATGCTCATAAAACAGGAGTCATGCATCAAAAGTTCGTCATAATTATGGGATGATGCTTTTCATGGTAGAACAGGCACAATATAGGATATCAGATATCATCTACACTAGCAATTTATCTGATTCACTAGATCAACACAATCAAGAGAGCATAACAAAATCAACATACACTAACTCACTCTCTAGCCCTATCTATCAGGCCACTCCCATATCTTGCAAATCGATCATAAAACTTAAGAAATCATATATCTCAAGTCAATCTCATAATTCAATTACATAACTCAAGCGGCTACTCATGTCGGTCGATACAAGTTGCACAAGCATTGCCGGGATGTCACATATCACCTCGTGCGCACCTCACTTGTGTTAGTCATGGCCATGCGATATGTTCAAAGCACGCTAAGTAATCACATAACAGTCACCGTATCATTGTATCCAACTACCAATGTGACCCATTGCGTAGTGGTCAATATCACATCTGCTCACACATTCACAGTATGCCAATAGTAACATATCACCTCATGCACACTCAGAAGTCACATATTCCAGTACAGTATACCCCACTATCAATGGAGGACCCATTGCATAACGGTCATATCACAGATATCAGTTTTACATATAACAAAGTCAGAATACTCACTACTAATGGATGACCCATTGCGTAGAAGTCAGTGCCAAAAATAACAGAATCACAGTATTCATATAGCAAAATCAGACAGTATCAGTGTCACATAATGGTCCTATTAATATCACTATCACAGAATGATAGTATCCATATCACGGAATGACAGTATCAGTATCGCATTTTAACAATATCAGATTCACAGAATAACAGTGTCCATATCACATAATAATAGTATCAGATTCACAGGATAACGGTGTCCATATCACAGAATGAGTGTTACAGCTGCAATTTCAAGCCGTGACATCTGGTGGTAAATAGGGTCATAACTTTGATTCATCAATTTGAAGACAGTTACAAAAAAAATTTACACTAGACACACCTATCTTTTAAATCGGGGCGGATTGAAAAAAATTGGATCGTTTTTGGCCCCTCAAAAGTTCAAAAGAATGGAGATATTTTATCTAAAATATGTTGTGCAGTGAAAGCAGTGACATGTCTTTAAAATTTACTCCATAACTCACAATCAAGAAGAAATTATAAAAAGTGATCAGCATGTGAATTTAAGCTTACTCATGAACCGTTCAAATGACTGTAGTATGGAAGAAAATGGACCCTTTTTTGGTCAGTCAAAATCCATGGTGACAGAGGCATAAATTTTGAGTTTTATAAACGTTATCAGAAGTGACATATTGTTACAACTAATCATAAAACTCTCAAATTAGGGAGAATTTTGAAAATTGCTAAACATGTGATCTCAAGCTTACTCAAAATTATTTCCATTGGTAGTGGTTTGGAAGAAACCAGACCTCATTTGGTTGGTCGACATCAGAGACATCAGTTCTGTATTTTTACGATAATTGTCCACAATGATCTACTGGCATGTTTCGAAGTATAACTTTACATAAATAAAGAATCAGAGCAATATGTAAACATGAACATTAAAATAGACTAAAAAATATTTCTAACGGTGGTGATTTTGTATCATTTGAACTTCAATTGCTTAGACAAACTCTCAATACAACAGAAGTAACAATCCTGTAAATTATCACAGTCTGCTAACAATGACCTATATACACAAAACGAAGCATATCTTCCAAACTATCAAGAATCTCAACTAGTCATATACACAAAAATCTAATTAGATTCACCAATCTATCAAATGGTGGTGATTTGAGGCCAATTATATATCATTTTCTTAGTCAAAATCTCATCACAAAAGCATGTAAATTCCGTGGAAAATCACAGTACAAACATGGCACATTCCAAAGACTATTCCATAACTTCAAATCCATACAAGATAACAACATGAAACCTTTTCTATCTTAAACTAGACTCACACAAGCATTATTCCATAGAATTTTAGGATCCAAAAGAGTGATAATAGTGCCCACCTTATCATACAAAGAAGACCTAATTGCTGGAAAAATAGAACACAAACGTACATGCTTAACTTCAAGCCTAATCCATGCTTTATTCATGCTTAAATCACACTTTATTCATGAAAATTCATACTTAAATCTCATACTTTCATACATAATAATCATACTTCATACTATGAAGACAAAATAACATAGTCTACTTACCATGTGCTTCAATGGTGATCCCAAGTCCTTCACACTGCTCACTCTTCAAGTCTCTCAACAATAGGCCTAAAGGAATGGAATTTTTAAGGGTTCAAAAGGGGAAAAATATGGGGGAGAGAGAGAGAGATGAGAGATGAGAGCTAAGGTAGTTAAATGGGTAATGAGAGAAGGGGAGGAGAGGTGGCAACAAGCCACCACCAAGTGGCAAGCAAAGGGGTGAGGTGGCAACAAGCCACCTCCAAGTGGCAAGTAAAAGGGTGGCACTGGGAGAGGGAAAGGAAAAGGGAGAAATAGGAAAAAAAGGGAAAAGAGGTAGTCCTTCATGAACTACCCTACTCCAACAGTCCCTGTGGTCCATTTACAACACTCACACTTACGGTGGTACATGCACGGCGCTGGCCTCTCTTCACGAACAGCGCTGACCTCTCTTCGCATACAGAGCGAGTCCATTTCCCACGCGGCATTGCTTCCCCTTCTTCGCGCGGCGTTTCTCTCTTCTCCTTCGCGCGGCGTTTCTCCCTTCTTCTTTGCGGGGCGTTACTCCTCCTTCTTCGTACGGCGTTTTTCCCTTCTTCTTCGTGCGACGTTTCTCCCTTCTTCTTCGCGTGGCATTACTTCTCCTTCTTCGTGCGCCATTTCTCCCTTCTTCTTCGCACGGCGTTACTCCTCCTTCTGCGCATGCCGTTTCTCCCTCCCTTCTTCTTCGTGTGGTGTTACTCCTCCTTCTTCACACGACATTCTCCTTTCTTCTTCACACAACGTTATTCCTCCTTCTTCATGCAGCGTTTCCCCCTTCTTCTTCCCGTGGCCGCATGAGCTCACCAAGTTCACGAAATTTGGGTCATTACATAAGGTGAGGTGGTGGTTGAACATAAGAAATGTTGCACACATAAAAAAGTCCCACATGGATGACTAGATAAAACCAAGATGGCGATGAGACTGATCCATAACTATTCTCAAATATCCTATGAGAATATTGCAGCTAGAAAATCAAATCAAGTAACATGTAAGAATACATGAACAATTGAAAATAATTAAAATCAAATAAACACTTCGAACAAATAAATGATTGAGAGGGAGAGAGAGCAAATAAACGATGAGAGATAGAATAAATAAATGATTAGGGTGAGAGAGAGAGAGAGAGAGAGAGAGAGAGAGAGAATATAGATGTTTTAGGTGGTTTACACATTACCCTTGAAAGATAGAAAAGATATCTATCAAATTGGCATCAATTAGCAGTAGATATCCATCACCGAGGTCTATAATGTAGACATATCAATAACTAAAAAAATTTAACAATTAAGAACAAGTGAACATTTAAAGATAAAGAGAGAGAGAGATTTAAGAGATTTTTTGAGAGATTTATGGAGAGAGGTGTTTAGAGAAGTAAAATCTCGCTCACTATGCAAAATCGTTTTTTTAAAATATAAAATATGAACTATAAACATTTCCTATAATTTACATACAGATGAAAGATTTGGGGGAAAATAATAGAAGAGTAGATAGATATCCAACTCTCTCAAATCTCATTGCCTTGTCGATCTATAAAATTTCTTTTTATATTTATAAAATTCTCTTCCAAAATTCTCTCCCCCTGCCCCCCACATATATCAATCACATCTACTCTTTTATCCCATGTATTTCTTCCTCTCTTTGTTGAAGATTCTCTCACTCTCTATCTCCCTCTCTCACAAAATGGTATCTCTTCCCCCTTGCTCTTTCTTCCTTTAAGAAGGGGATGTGACATACAAATAAAATTTCTATCCTACAATCTCTATAGCATTAAGTTCTCTTCTTGTTCTTGCAACATGTGTCTATCCTTTAATTTTGCCTTAATAATGCAATGTGTATATACGTATGTGAACACACACACTTACACACTATGCAATGAATATAGGAGAAAATGAACAGTGTTTTCGCCCACAGGCTCAGCGTGGTCCGATCAAATTAGATGGTGTGGATAAAACAACCACACCAGCTTAATTATGTCCTTTCCGGTAACTTTTTAGGCAAAACCATCACGGTGCTTGTAGAGCCATTGCAGGACAAAAATACTAAAGCATTTTTCCTATAGGCATTTTTAAGGGTTTTTCATACATATATATTGGACAATTAGTTACCCTTAAAATAATTAAAATTACATGAGTGTACTCCTTTTTATCAACTTCAAAAAGGGAAATAGATGTAATTGTTAATTCCACTAATGCAAATTTATTAGTCCTCCTCTCTCCCGGAGGGAACTCTACTGCCTTCCTCTTCTCTGGATCCCTCTTCTCTCCATCTCCCAATGGGAACACCTGCCTTCCTCTACCCATTATCGTGGACTTCTTTACCATCATATCATCTCTATCTCAAATGTTTTCTCCTTTATCTCGCAATCATACCACTCTCCTATTTGGAAAGAAACTTCTTCACTATCTATTATCATCTAATGACCTATTGGGTTTTTGAGAAAAGTGAACCTCAATAGAAATTATAAAACATTATGGTTCTAGTTGGTATATGGAAGAGAGGAGCCCAATAAGAACCAATGTTGTAGTTGGTGTATGGAAGAGGGGAGTCCAATAAGACACTGGGAAGTTATTTGTGATTCCTTCGGTTTTTTTAAAGAGATAGAAAGATTGGCTTTGGGGGCTATACCTTAGATAGAGTACCTGAGACCTGAGAGGCTATTCTACTATCGATCTGTGGGTATGTCGACCCGTGCAGGCAGTGTCTTAAGAGAGAGAGTTTGAGGATTCATAGGGAGATTGGTTTGCCATTTAGAGAGAGAGAGATTTTGGGGGCTTCACTGTGTGAAAGAGATATTGGGATGTTTTATCTTGAGATGGAGAGAAAACCCTGTAACAAAGATGGAGAAATCATGGGAGGAAGATTGGCTAGTGTTTCAAGCCATTATGTGCTCCTTGATTCTTATTATTTGGCCATTTGGGATAAGATTGATGAGTGAGAGAGTGAGAGATCCTATCAAGGGAAGATGGTGAAGAAGGAGATGGAGCGACAAGCTCATCGTGAGATAGAGATAGGAGGAAGGCAGGCATTTTGCCACTGAGGGAGAGGATCCTATAAATTTGCCAAATTTGGGAGAGGATCCTATAAATTTGCCAAATTTGGAGTGATTAACAATTACATCTATTGTGCTTTTATAAATTGATAAAAAGGAGTAC
Organism: Amborella trichopoda; assembly: GCF_054954075.1. Classification (NCBI taxonomy): domain Eukaryota; kingdom Viridiplantae; phylum Streptophyta; class Magnoliopsida; order Amborellales; family Amborellaceae; genus Amborella; species Amborella trichopoda. The sequence goes on along the minus strand of NC_142348.1, from coordinate 33,220,243 downwards.
ATCCATGTAATTTTAATCATTTTTCTATAAATCAGATCGTAACAAAATTTTGGATGAGTCTACTAAAAAATAGGGTGCACAATAAAAAATATATAAAAAATATTTATTAAAATATAAAATGATCGAAATAACCCTATAAAATTACGGGGCTAATTTGGTCATTTTAAATTATTGAAGGTAGATGTTTTACATTTTTTTTATGGTGCATATTTGTGTTAGGTATATATACCAAAAAGTTTATTTTCATTTGATTTATAGAAAAAAGATTAAAATTAAAATAGTGATATGAATTTTGAACCACGAGATGAAGATCTAACCGCAGGGAGCTAGTAGCTTATACTATTCACATAGCTATCTTTATATATATATATATATATATATATATATATATATATATATATATATATATATATATATCACAGTGTAAGCCCAACGGCCCAGATTAAAATAAAAAAAAATGATTTTGAGTTTATAAAGGCCAAGATCTTGTAATTCACCAAATGAGTAGTCTAGATTCGTTTTTGGAAAAGACTCATTTTGACCATATCTAGGTTCAAATTAAACTTTTTTTTTGGGGATTGATTATTGAGATGAAGATAGTATGTGTGTAAAATTTTGGGTCATACAAATACCACAAACATGGTTTTTTAGAAGTGTCGTTGCGTTATTCTATGATACAACCGTTACATTAGATCATTGCTATATATATATATATATATACCTTCTTTTTTTCTCTTCCTTGCTTAGGAAAACTTACTATGAGTACTAATCTCTCTCTCTACACGTGCGTGTGTCTGTATTCCTCTCAGTGGCATTCTAAGACCTGGAGAAGAGTTTTGGGCGATTAGGTTGTACAAAATATCTACAAAAGGTTTTTATATTAATTGGATAAATTTTACTGATATACATTTGAATGGCTTTGCGGTTAACTTTGACCAATATTTTGCAACGAGAATGGGGTTCGCGCCATCACTTTTTGAAAGGTGTCATATTTTGCAGGAATTAAATCACGTTTTATGTTTATTTTCTTTAGAAAAAAAGTATGAGTTAGACTTGGGTGAGTTACTCGAATTCGTCTAAATAAATCGCCTTGGCCAAGGCCCGAGTACCTTATCCGAGTCGATTTTCTAAACATTACACCTTAATCTCTCGCTCCATGGGACCCTCTGTCTCTCCATCGGAACATACAGTCACAGTCATGTCCCTTTTGTCGAGATAGGTTTAAGAGAGTCAATTCACGAGACCTCTTAAGTTCTAAGATGTAATGGAGATATAATTCATATTGCAAAATGTGTATGTTGAGATCTTGCCTCTTGTTGCACCTCTGTTCTTCACTTACGCCTACTCAGTCTAATTGAATTGTAATTAAATTTTGACTTTTCTAGAGAGTCGACAGCAAATAGGAAACATAAATTTGAAAAAAAAAAAAAACGAGATAAAAAAAGAACCTAATTTGTACCTTCTAAGATTCCTCCCCATCACTATTAATCCCAAGGTTATTTTAATTTGCAACTACCCCGTAAAATAAAAGAGTAATTATTTTCACCAAAGTGTCCACCCATTTTAACCCATGATTCCAAAATATGATCCAATATTTGTCAGTCCGACACAAAATTGTGCCTATCTCACACAACTTGAATATAAAACCAGTTTGGTACAAAAAATATGCCGAACCGTTTGTATATTCAAAGTTGTGCCCGACCAGCACAATTTGTACGGATTTGCTCAGGGAAAAAAATTGGAAAATGTGGCCTAAAACGTGGGTATTTTGATAAAAAAAAGAAAAGAAAAAACAAATATTTTTTTAATTTAAGAGGTAGCCGCAAATATAAAGAGCTTTGGGGCCTAGGAGTGTGATTTACACAGCATTGGTGGGTGGCATGCCTACAAAGTAAGGTTAAAGGGTGTATATATAAATTTCCAAGGAAAAATAAAAGGCCAACCACCACCGTAAATAGAGTTGGGTAATTAATCCCTGTAAGGGGACCAAATAACAGGTCCAAACGTATAGTTCAGTTCCAATTCCATAAACAATTCCATAGTATATGTATTACAGTCTTCCTACACAAAATTTGTAGATATTTCTTTTGTTTCATAAGCAAGACAATTATTCAAGATAAAAAATACATGTGCATTCTCGTGCAATTGATTTACAGGAAAATAAATAGTGCAACAACACATCTTAGAGGAAAAACTAAATGAAAGAGTACGAAGAAATTACTCTGGCCTGTAGCTTAGGTATTGCTTTGAGAGCATGAGCGAGACAAAGGTTGGGTGCAGAGAGACTAAGGGGATGAGGGCATGAGATTGGGAAGACAAGCTCCAATTTTTGTTTTTGGGGAAGATAGGCCCTTACTCAATTTTTTTTTATGTAAATTGAGAATTAGCATTTTGAAAGTATTAGCGGGATGGTGTTAGTAGTGTTGAGAATGAAAACCACAATGTGGGCAATGGATATGGGGTGCTACAACCACCACCCTAGCCTCTTTATTTGTTTATTTTTTATTTTGTTTGAAACTATTATATCATACTTTTTAGTGGGGATGCGCTTTTTAATTAACCGAGTGAAAAAGGTATTCGTCTAGCTTTTCCCATGGGCAGCCAAGCGAACAACGGATCTTTTTTTTCATGCTTTTCTTTTTTTTTGTCAGTTCAGAAATAGTTAAAAGCCAGAGGGACACCACGGTTTCTCAAGTTGTCAAATGTTCGTGCTTTCAAACCTCAACATTTTTACATTTTGCCATATGTATTTTGATAAATTTTCCCGTCAAAGGGTTGAAAATAGGGCTTCCAACCGAATATTCAAAAAAGTTCCACGGGATTGAGTCCAAGTAAAAGTTGAAGCACAAGAGGGGACTACCGCATTTCCTTTCACTTTGTTGGTCGGTCTTTAAAGTGAGTGAACCGGGTGCGGGCCCTCCTCACCCTGCTGACTTACGATGCACGATGATGGATGACCCTCGCTCTTTATTCGTTGAATGATTCCGAGGTCGCCTCCTTTCGTTTTATAATTCTACCATTGCCGTCATCTAACACGATCTCGAATAGCTCTGTTTCGGCCTCAGATTCGACCAGGTCTCCGGGACCAGGGCGGCTCAGCCACTGAGAATCGATCCTCCAGGCCTCAGATTCGATCAGGTCTCCGGGACCGGGGCTGCTCAGCCACTGAGAATCGATCCTCCCCATTGAGAACAGTTCGGTGCTATCCAATGTCCTGGCCATGGAAGATGTCGGCCGCAGCGTTAAGCCTGGGTTGGGTGTGCGGGAAACATTGGATGGAGCATAGCCGAAGGGGCTTTGCCCATAATTCACCATCAGCCTCACCTCGCAATTCGCAGCGAGTGTTGGGTACAATGGCTTCCCAAACTCTGGTAATTTGCAGTCTGCTGTGTGGATCAAGTTGGAATCCAGCGTGAAGAATACTTTTCTCTGCGATGGATTGAACCCACATCCCAGCACTGTTTCCTTTTCTCCCCATCTTGCCATCCCCTGCGATTCTAAACTCCTGTTGATCTTCATCCCTGTAAAGAAAAATGCAATTCAAGAAAAGAAAACCAACTGTGAATATAAGGAAAGAAAAATCCATTGCATATATGGTGATTTTCAAAAATATTTGATTGAAATATTAGCTGTGAAATCTTCCACTTGTCATGTACTTGATTTTTGGGGTATGAATCCGTCATATTTGTATGATACTAATCAAATATTGATAGGTTCGTTTTCAGGTCTGGGAAAGGGGAGCGTGCTACATACCATTTAGGTAAACAGAACCAGTGGAATGGAAACCCACAGAGCCACAAGGATGGGTGCCTGGCACTCCATTCGCATAAGCGGTGTCGCCCCCATGCGTTAGGCCGACGGCGATCACCTTGGTCAACCAACCCTCTTCGTCAACAACAGGCACACTGTTGGTCTGATTTAGGCCTCTGTTCTTGATGCCGCTCTGCTTCTCAACGTCGTATAGGGTATCAGACTCTGATTTCATACCAGCTTCTGAGATGAGACTCACGCTCTCTCCTTCTGCCAAACGCCTCTCCGGAGAACAAGAATCTGGTGGCGTAGTGAAAACCGTGACCTCAAAATATGCCTCTTGTGGAAAGGTTAAGGAACCCAACGGAGGTCCGGGCAAAGGCAATGCACCCCGAACCACGGAGACTGATCTGTCGGCCCAGTTCTTGTTGCTTCTGGTAGAATCGATTTGGGGATTAAGCCTTATTTTCTGCATGTAATCTAGAGAAGCTGGTCCAATTTCCCAACTAAATTCAGGCTGAGCACTACCACCTCCTCCTGTACAGAGAATCCAGCGACTAGAAACAGGGGCAGGGGGAGTGGCAAAGGCAAAAGCAGTCCACCCGTTCTCAACGGCCTCCGCTACCAGAGAAGGATGGTCAGCCCAGTCGAAAGACGGCCCCCTTGCCGGTGACCACTGGTAACTTCGCACCCTGTTGCGGCTCCCATCTCCATACCTCACGTTAGGCTTCTGAATCCCCTTTTGCTGCTGTTTTTGTTTAGAAGAAGAAGTCCTCCATTTGCAACAACACCCGCAAAAATACATGGTCAAACACCCGAACAGCAGAGCAGCTGGGATGGCAGCCGCTAAAGCCTTCTGCCATTCACGCATTTCCCCTCTCAATTTTACTTCAAACAATCTCTCTCCCCCGCCTCATGTATATCCCTTTACATCACAACCTCCCCCATGTATATCCCTCTGCATCACATTATATGAAACTAACTCTGCCTTTAGGACGAACCCTAACCTTTGTGCAGTTTTGAAAACGCGTCCGCCAAGAAAGTGGATGCCGACAGCAGTAGAAAAGAAAATAAAAAATCCTCTCCTCTCTTCTTTAAATAGGGGCCGTCTACAGCAGGCTGAAATCCTCTCCTCTTCTTTAAATAGAGCCGTCTACAGCAGCCGGCAGATGACGTTTTCAAGAAATCCAGCTGAAGGCCAATTCACGCACTGGTTGAATTCTTGAATGCGTGATTAATAAACAAGTCTAAGTTAATAAACAAGTCTAAATTAGAGGAGCGGGTGATATCGAGAATCGTTGAAGGCGACCCATTTTTATTTTTAATTTTAATTTCTTATCGTGAAGTTAGGGAAGGAAATGGGTTGTTACGTTGTATGCTTGCGTAAGCAAGAAAAGTATATAATGGAATGAGTGGTGTGAAATAATAAATAATAAAAGATGACATGAGTTAGGTGTACGCTGCACGTTGATGGAGCAGCAGAGCGGACCGCACTAAGAATCATCGATGCTCATAAAATTCCAAAAGTGGAGGCCTTCTCTCCTCTACCCTCAGGTTTTTGGGCTGTTAAATCCTAGTTCAAATCGAGTAACAATACAAGGACGATCCAAGCTTTATCGAAGCACGTGAAAGGTACAGCGGTTGTTTGTTAATTTTCACAAGTGCAAACGCTCCAAACTACTCTACAGTTGCCAACCGTTTGCAATTTATCTTTTTTTTATCAATTTTTTTTATTTTTATTTTTATTTTTTTTAAATTTAGTCCCTTGTTTTTTCAAATAGTTTAGGAGTTAGTTTTTCCAAAATAATGGTGGAGTGGCGTAAATGGAAATGAAAACCACAATATGGGGACTAGAGTGTAAGGGTGCTACCACCACAACCCAGCCCCTTTCTCGCAATTTATCCATGTTGATTTTAATGATATTAGTAAGGGATTATATACATTAAGATTATTCATCTTTAGTACAAGGAGGTTACAATTATTTATAGTTTTTCGTTGTAAAATCTGATAGCTTGGGTATGAAACAAAATTTGAGTAATTTTTTTATGAACTTTGACCTTGGTTAATAGAATAAATATATCTGCCCAATTTCACATTTAATAGTCAAAATTAACCTTGTACCAAAGGTAAATAGTCTCATTATAAACTTTTTTCTACTAGTTGGATTACGTTTCATGAATGGAATAGGTGGTCGTGTACATAGTTCTGTAAATATACAATGGAGAGTATTTTTGGGTAAGTATACAATAGAGAGTATGCAGTAATGCAATGACCAACTATATAAATAATCACATAAATATACAACGCAAGAATACATTGATATGCAATAACTGATCTTGCAATTGATCATGAGATTTTGTAATGAGAGAGTATATAAATATGCAACGAGAAATATGGTTTGAATTCCATGCATCGATGTTGAATATAATAAAAATCAGGGGTAGGCAACAAGTAGTAGGCCCAATCAGATATATATCTATCGTTATTTGATTTTAATAGAGGAATATGCAAAAAATAAGACACGATATGTATAAATTTTAATTATTAAAAGATAAAACAATAATGGAAATTTGAAGGTATATTAAAAGGGAATGCACTTTGATCAAATTGGTTAGGTGCCTCGATCTCGCCCTTCGGATCTGGATGATCCGCCGGCCAGCGTCTCGAGTTTTAGGGGAACCCGGGACTTGAGATCGTGCTCTCGAGAACCTTGCTCAAGAAAAAGGGCAGGTATACCAACCAATGAGAGAGGAATTTAATGTGGGTTCGGAACTTATTTGGACTGGCTCGTATAGGCCCCTCTTAGATCACGAAGAAAGCCCCCCAGTTCTACAACTGGTTCGAAACTGCCTCCCTTGGCCTGTATTCTCCTGTTTCTGCAATCACACATACATGGTTAATTTTACAAGATAAGTGGCCCAAAGGACCCCACATTGTCTTTGGGTGAATGCACACAAGCGTGCACATTCAAAGGAGAAAAGAAAATAGATGATGAGATGAGGGTTGGGAGAAGGAAGAAGAAAGAAGGAAAGAAAAGAAAGAGACATTTGACTAGGTGACTGACCTAGCAAAGTGGCTAGATTGACATGATGATTGGCCTGACATGGTAGCAAGATAGGCACGGTAACGCAGATCGGCACAACAACAATACTACTCGACAACAGAACACCAACACCAACACCAACACCAACTAGCCTGGCACAACGGTTAGTTTAACGTGGCAGCAAGACGGGCATAGCGACAATACTGCTCGACGAAGAGACTACTGTGACAGTGCTAGATTTATCCCTTAGTCAATTAGAGAGGAAGAGGAAGAAGATCGAGAAGAGAATAAAAAAAAGCAAAGAGATAAAGAGAGAGAAGAAGAGAGAGAAAAGAGAGAAAGAAGAGAGAGAAAAGAAGACAGAAAAAAGAGAGAGAAGGGAAAGAAAAAAGAGAGAGAGAAAAGAAGACAGAAAAAAGAGAGAGAAGAAGAGAGAGAAAGAAGAGAGAGAAGAAGAGACAGAAGAAGAGAGAGAAAGAAGAGAGAAAAAAAGAGAGAGAAAGAAGAGAGAAGAAAAGAGAGAAAGAAGGGAGACAAAAGCATGGACAGCGATGAACTTCCGCCATCCATGACAGAGGAAGAAGAGAAAGAAAGAACATGGACGGCGATGGACTTCTGCCGTCCATGACAGAGAAAAGAGGGGAGAGAAAGATTATGGATGACGATAGACTTCTGCTCTCCACGACAGAGGAAAGAGAAGAGAGAAGAACATGGAAGGCGATGGACTTCCACCGTCAATGACAAAGGAAAGAGAAGAGAGAAAGAACAAGGACGGCGATGGACTTCCACCATCCATGATAGTGGAAAAGACAAAAGTGTGAAAGGAGTGTCGTGCGCGACGATAATCATCGCCGTGCACAACATGGGAAAGGAGAAACATGGACAGAGACCTAGCCTCCCACTCAGGTTAAGGCCCGGCTCACTGTGCATGTCTCCAAAGGATAAGGGAAAACTGAGAAAGTCATACTCGACAATGAGCATCGTCGTGCGCAACTGAAGAGGAGAGAGAAAAGAAATAACAAAGTGAACGCAAGAAAGACAAGGAGGAAGAAAGAGGATTTTAGGAAAGAGGAAGGGGAAAGGAAAGTTGAGAGAGAAGAAAGGAAAGAGAGAGAACGAGATAAAAAGAAAATCAGAGAAGAAAGAAGGATAGAGGGACGAAGAGATTAGGAGAGAGCCAAAGGAGAAAGAAGGGAAGAGAGAGAAAGAAATTAGGAGAGAGCCAGAAAGAATAAGGAAAGAGGAGAGAAAAAAATACGCACGGCTCTGCGACCGCCGTGTGTGTCAGAGAGAGAAGAAAATAGAGAGAGATTCATGCACGACGTTGCCATCGCCTTGCATGTCAGAGAGAGAAGAAAATAGAGAGAATGATTCATGCACAACGTTTCCATCGCTGTACATGTCAGAGAGAGAAAGATTCATGAAGGGTGTTGCCATCGTCGTGCACGTTCAGACAGACAGTGAGGGACAGTGAGGAAGATAGAGTAGAAAAATGAGGAAGAAAGGAGAAGAGAGAGGGAGAGAAGAAAAGAAGAAAAGAAAGAAGAAAAAAGGAAGGAAGAAGAAGAGAGAGAAAAAGAGAGGCATGCACGACAATGGTCACTACCGTGCATGTTTGAGAAGGAGATGAGAGAGACAGAGGAAAGAAGAGAAGGAGAAAGAGAGACGAGAAGAAGGGAGGAGAGAGGAGAGAAAAAGAGATAGAGGATGAGGGAGTAAAGAGGAGGAGAGAGATATGGCCCTTGAAAGTCACTACCCAAGACTGTAAAATTAGTCACCTTTAATGGGGTTTTAGTGCAGAAGGGGCGCACGGGAATAGTGTGCGGCCTACCCCTTTTCGATATTTTACTCATAACTTTGTCCTAGAATGCTCGATTAAGCCGAAACTTGACCCATAGGGCTTTTTGACCACGCTGGATCCAATGGCAGTAGTCCCATAGCTATTTGATGCACTAAAAATATAGTTCTAGTTACAGGGCTCATTTGAGGGTGCTAAAGACTGATTTTTCTGAAATTGAGACAAAAGTTGGCAGGTGGCCTTTTGAAGTCCTTATGAACATTTTTGCTCGTTCTACGGCAATTATGAGACTGTCGAGAATTCCACTAGAATTCAGGCTTTATTGATCGACTTCTCTTTTTTTATTCCACAATGTGGACCAAGGTGTTAAAAAATGTCTTCAAACAGCTAGCCCTACTGAATGTTGTGTTTCTAGAGAAGCAAGAAGGACAACATTCAAAAAATTTCCTTTGGCTTCATTAATTTTTTCTTCCTAGCCTCAGGACCACGTGAACTCTGAGGAGATCCACGCAATGCTGTAACTAGGATGCTTAGACGTTTGGATGCAATGTACAGGTCCATCCATGGAGACTGTAGGGGGGCAAGAGACTTTTTTGAGGGATCCTGTCAAAGTTCTCACCCTTTAGGGATTATTTGTGATTTTGACAACTAAGGATTTTGTAGGGACCTCGTTGGTTAAAATCAGGCTTGCCTGGAGGTCGAGTGCCATGCTGAAGAGCATTTTTCCCATTTTGGTATGGGTTTGTTTGTTTTGTTGTTTGTTGTGGATGGTTTGTTGAAGGGCCTTTGGCTGACATCTGTTTGTGTGGTTCACCATATTGTACTCGATGGGCTGGGTAACTCAATTTATCGAGGTGACCAGTTGTGAGTATAACCCATATCTACTGCTAGCCGTTTTGTTTGCATACAAGTCCAAGTTCTATCTGACTTTGGCTTTTCTTGAGGTGTCTTTAGCATTTTGGAGTGTGTTAGTGACCTTGTGGGAATGATGCTCTTCCTTATGAGACTTGTCTTGCCTTCTTGGTGAGTCTTCTGTCTTTCGAGTTATTTTTGTAAATGGACTCAAGCTGGAATCTTGCTTAATGCTTGTATTTTTTGGTCCTGATATTGTGACACTAGGGATTTTTCTCTTTAGAATGTGGGTTGAAGCCTCCTGTAGAAGTGAGTGCTGCATCAACCTGTTTATTGATCCAAGCGTCCTTTACGGATTTTCACTTAGACTTGGGAAGCGGCGCCGTAAAGACGGTTTTCACCAACTTCCTTTCATTTGGGGCTCTTTTATCCACGACCATTCGGCCATGTCCACCCTTATTCTTTCCATTTTTACTCACATTGCCCTTCCGGGTTTTCACCGTGCCCGGGTTTTTATTTTTTGAAACTCTTTTACTCATAGTTTCGTGACTATGCCCGTTCGTCATTTTTACTCATGGTGCTCCCTTATCTAGGTATACACCATGCCCGTTATTTTTTTGTCTTATTTTTTTGGTGAAGGCGTGTTTAAGGTCATGCCTTCGAGAAGTGTGTAAAGCCTTTTAACGTCATGCGGCCAGGACGTGCACTACCGTTAAGGTCATACAGCTGGACCATAATGAGGATGGATGGAGTCCGTTGAGGCCATGGAGTGAGTATGGTGGTGGTTTGACTCACTTTGGGGAGATGACATGAGGATACCTATGAAAGATGGATGATGTATGAATGGAAAGTGGAAAGTGGTGACCCACTAACTGATGGTGAGTATGGATGGCGGGACGGCTCGCCATTTTGTGAGTACGTGTGAGACTCACTAGGGAGTGATGAATGGTAATGAAAGAAGATGGATTTAATGAGAATGAAAGAAGATGCTCGGTTTAGGGAAGACATGCATGAAGACGCATGTAAAGGGCGTATGCGCATGTGTGGGGGCAAGTTTAAGGTCATGCCTCCGGGACCTGTGCAAAACGGTTTATCGTCATGCAGCCAAGACGTGCACTATGATTTAGGTTCATATAGTTTGGACCATGGTTACGTAGTTTTAGAGTCATGCAATTAGGATCATGCAGTTTAAGGTCGTGCAACTAGACCTCGACTACAGTTTAAGGTCGTATAGTTTGGACCATGGTGCTAAGCCTTTTACCGTCATGCGGCCAAGACGTGCACTATGGTTTAAGGTCATATAGCTTAGACTGTGGTTATGAAGTTTAGAGTCATGCAACTAGGACCATGCAGTTTGAGGTCGTGCAACTAGACCTCCACTACACCATGCAATTTAGAGTCGTGCACCTAGACCAAGGCTGTGCAGTTTAAGGTCTTACAGCACAGACCATGACTGTGCAATTTAAGGTCATGTAGCACGGACCATTGTGTGGGTCACCATGTAGGTGAAGCTCCACGGGGAATAGGTCTGTGGATAGCAATCTGACTCCCTAGGTATAAAATAATTAAGGCCAGCAGGGACTTAGATGGAGAATCAGACTTCACTAGGGATTAGGGGACAAGTATGACTCCCTAAGGTGAAAGATGAGACTCCATGGGGGATTGGCTTATGGAAAGTAACCCAACTTCTGGGGTTAAGATAGCTTGGTGCGAGAAGACCCACTGGGGATTAACGAGGTAATCATGACCCTAACTCCACTGGGGATCAATGTGCCGCAATATGGGTGGAATTCCTACTGGGGATGAGAGACAGTGGCATGTTCTTGTCTCTATTGGGGATGACCAGTCATGGCCTGGGTGGAATGGTGTGAATGCAACTCCACTGGGGATGACAAAGGCTACGGCCTTGGTGGAACTCCACTAGGGATAGTGGTAGGCCACGCACAACGGAAACCAAGTGCTATCACATGCGCGGGGCTTGCCACGAACATCAGCAACACGCATGGTGGTAACATTGGTGCACATGAAACTAGCACGAGAGGCTCTAGTATGCACATGAGTAGTCATAAGCGGCAATAGTACTGACGCAATTGGCACACACAACGTTGGTTGCACACAGCGTTAATCACAGACGGCGATACAAAACACAGCTGACATTAGCCTGTGTTCGAGCCTCGGGCATGGGCCTGGTCCAGTTCTGTTATTCTGAAAGTCGATGCTCGGCATTGTGCAGGCGGCGGTAGGCCTCTGTTCAGGCCACGGGTATGAGACTGACCCGGTCTGGCCCACTGACACTTGGCCTTCAGGGACGTGTCTGGTATTCTTGCTTTGTGAGGCGTGCCTTGGGGAACCATCTTCTATATTATGGGGAAGACTCCATTTTTATTTTTTTGCCTAAGGTAAAACAATAAGAGTTTTAAAAGTGAGAGGGAGAAAGAAGAAACTCCAAGGAGAACTCCGATGAGCACACGTATTTTGGCACAATTATCAGCTTCGGTAGGGTATTCATAAAATTTTGCCGATGAAGTGTCGAAGTTTCTACTGAGGAAGAGAGAGTTCAGGTGAAGAAGGGAGAACACCGACGAGTTGCAAAGGTATTCCGACAGAGGTTCTCGGACACCGGATAGGTGGGAAAGAGGCAAGTGAGGGCCGCCGAACATTTCCGTGAACTTCTGGTCATTCCCGGTGGTTTTTTGTCACCGGGGAGTAGTGGGAGAGTAATAGCGGCGAGTGAAAGTGTTTTCCTGGCCAGCAGATGTGGTTTTCTCTACGAGTAGAAGTGGTTTTCGGTGAGTAGAAGTGGTTTCCAGTGAGAAACCGAAGGGTCGAGGAGGTGAAAAGCTGCAAGAAGGCGGACAATCACAAGGAAGATGAAGGATTTTGGGAATTTGATTCATCACGAAAGACGAGGAGTCTCGGTAAGGTTCATAGTCACTGGGGAGATGAAGGGTCATCGGGAGACGAAGAGTCTGGGGAACGTGAAAGGTCACCGTCACGAGCGAACACAGTCAGCGTTAGTCATTTGTCCAACACAGCCGGCGTTACCCTTAGTCGGCGTTAGCCCTTTGTCAAACACTACCGGCGTTACTTCTGGAAATCATAGCCGGTGTTAATCCTATTTGCCGTACGTGGTGCTTATCAATGCTAGCGACATGACGCGCTCGATGTTAGCGACGTGCGCCGGTTGTCATTTGCTCGTGAACATTAGGAAGTTATACTTGTATGCGGCCATGCTTAACGACGAGTTGCAAGTGGAGATTGTTGGGCATGACGCTGAGTCATGCGTGGAGATGTTCACACTTGGCGCTGACTTGGGTAGGCAAAGGGTGGTGACCAATGGTGAAGCCAAGTCCCCCAGCACAACAGTGAAGTCTATGTTGTTCTGTGGAAGGGAACTCACTATGAACGGGGTATGCTCTCCATCATAGGCCAGTTCCTTGCCAGAGAAGTCTTCTTTGTATGTCTGATATACTCAATCAAAGTGCTTCCACCTTCTCCTATTGTGAGAGAGACTTTTAGCCTGTAACCGTCCTCTTTTCCTCAGATGCAAGAACAACGCTTTTGATGTGAGAATTGTTTTTGGCCTGTAACCGTCCTCTTTTCCTTAGATGCAAGAGCAATGCTAGGGATCAACTGTCTTTTTTTCCTCAGATGCAAGAGCAACACTTCAACACAATTGTTATCCTTTCCTCATATGCAAGAGATTTGTAACCTCCCTAGTAATTGGTTTTGATTATAACTTGTAACTCCTTCTAATGCAATAAAAAGAGTTGAACTTCATTTGGATTGCCTTGCTTCTTTTTCTTTCCCTTTCTTTTATTCGTAACTCTTTTCAATTGCACATTGGATCCTTTAAGAGCATATTAGGGATAATACTTCTTCAAGTATTGCCCATTGATAGGGGCATCGCCTCCTGCCCATCAGGATGTGTTAGTATATAAGCCCCATTGGCTAGACTTTCTTGTCTATAAAGGGACCTTCCCACTTAGGTTAAAACTTCCCTTTGCGCCGCCCATGCATAAAAATTGACCTTTTGACAACTAGAACTAAGTCCCCACAAGCGAATGAACGAACCTTGACTGACTTGTCGAAGGATCTCTTCATCCTTCCCTCGTTGAGCTCAAGATTCTGCTGAGCTTCGAGCCTCTTTTCATCAAATGCATCCAATTCTTGATAGCAAAGCTTGACTCTCTCTTCTTCGGTCAGTCCTTGATGTACGGCAATGCTCAGTGAAGGGAGTTGAATCTCAAGGGGTAAAACTGCTTCACCCCCAAAGACTAGGGAATAAGGGGTGGAATCAGTGGCATTTCTCGTGGTAGTATGATAGGCCCACAAGGTTTCAGGCAGCTTCTCATGCCAATTCTTCTTTATTTTTGATACCGACGTCCTTAAAACGTTGCACATGGTTTTATTGAAGGCCTCAACTAAGCCATTTGCTCGAGGGTGATACATAGTTGAGTATATCCACTTGAAATCGAACTGGTTAATCAAGCGATCAATATGATGACTTCTGATCTGAGGGCCGTTGTCAGATATAATCTGGTCAGGCACTCCGCACCGGTATATGATGTGATGTTGCACGAAATTAGCCACCGTGGTCCCAGGAACGTGCTTGAGGGGGACCGCTTCAGCCCACTTGGAGAAATAATCTATTGCAGCTAGAATAAAGACATGACACATTACCAAAGGCAATAGGCCCTACAATGTCCATACCCCATTGTGAGAAGGGCCATGATGCCACCGTAGGGTGTAGGGGCTCTAGAGGCTGCTGAACAAGGCTCAAGTGTATTTGGCACACCTGGTAGTTCTTGGCATAGTTTAAGTTGTCGACAATCATCGAGGGCCGATAGTACCCCAATCTATGTATCCATTCATAGAGCTTAGGGTCGGATTGATGCAATACTTCCTCCAACACCTTATTTGCCTCTTCCGTATCCACACATCTAAGAAGAATACCGTCGAAAGGTCGTCTAAAGAGAGCATCTCCTTCAAGGAGGGTGTACTTGGTAGACATTCAACGCACACTATTGCATTCTGCATGATTTTTCGAGAGTCTATCGTACTTTATAAAATTAATAGTGGGCTCTCTCCATCTTCTACCTACTCGACTTTCGCACACACTGGGTTGAAGAATTTCGGTTCCCGTTTTTTAACCTTAGCTCCTAGATTCTTTGTCATTTCCTATTCGGTTTTAATAACCTCTTTAGTTGATAGAAGTACTCCAAATGGATAAGAAGGGCACTTGAGGAAGAGATTTTTCTCATTACCATGTCTACCTAGGTTCTTAGTTCAAACTGTCTCCATTCTGCCACCCAAACAGGTGTGGGCTCTAGTGAGGACAATTGCATTGTAGCCCCGATCTTTGCAAGTGCATCGGCCTTCGAGTTTAACCTCCTGGGGATGTGACTCAGGGATACATCATCAAACTGAGCCATAAACAATTTTGTAGTATCGTGATAAGGCTTGAGAGTATCTTTTCTCAAGTCATATATTCCTTTAAGCTGTCGTATCACCAACTCAGAGTTGCCATGATCTTGAGCTGCTCTAAGTCTAAGTCAAAGGCTATCTCCAACCCAATTATAAGGACCTGATATTCCTCCTCATTATGGAAACCGGCCTCGGTGAGGGAGAAAGAAAGAGGCAGTACTCCTCCTTTCAGAGTCATAATTAACACTCCCTTGCCTCCCCGATCAGATTGGAAGGCTCCATCGAAGTACATCTCCCATGCACGACAAGTTCTGCACAGAATACTTCTTCATCATGGAGGTCACTTGATAAAGGAGATTTTGCTGGTATTGGGTGTGCTCCGAGAAAATCAATCAAAGCTTGGCCCTTGATGGCCTTTTGTGGGACATAAGTGATGTCGAACTTCATCAACAATAATGCTCACTTAGCTAGACGTCCCGACAAGCATGGGCATGTCATGAGAAACTTCACAGGATCTGCTTTTGATATAAGTCTTACTTCATGACTGAGCAAGTAGTGGCGGAGCTTTTATACTATGAAGATTAGGGCTAGACACATCGTTTCAATAGACAGATAATTCTTCTTGGCCCTTTGCATCCTGCGGCTGAGATAATATAACAAAGTCTCTTTCCCTTCATCATTGTTCTGTGCCAATAATACCCCAAGTGACTCATCTAGAGCAGTCACATACAGGATGAGAGGTTTTCCCAGTACCGGTGTAGAAAGCATTGGAGGGTTGAGTAAATAATGCTTGATGTCATCAAGGGCTGCCTGACATTCTTTATCTTAGATGAATGGAGTATTCTTCGTTAACAGGTGTGTAAAAGGCTTACAGCGACCTGAGAGGTTTGAGATGAACCTGTGGATATAAGCCAGATGCCCTTGGAGGGATCACAGTTCTCGCAATGTTGTTGGTGATGGCATTTCCTGGATTGCCTTGATCTTAACTGGCTCAACTTCGAACCCTCTGTGTCTAACAATGAATCCCAAGAATTTTCCTGAATGCATGTAAAAGAGTATTTCAAGGGGTTCATTTTGAGCTGATGAAGGCATAACTGTTCAAACAACTTTTCAAGATCTCTCATATGAGCATCTTTCTCTTCGGACTTCATCACCAAGTCATCCACATAGCATTCGACCTCTTTGTGCATCATGTCCTTAAAGATGGTCAACATTGGTCTCTGATACGTAGCGCCTGCATACTTCAATCCAAAGGGCATGATGGTGTAGCAAAAGAAGCCTTTTGGAGTTAGGAATGCAGTGGCTTCCTCATCTCCTGACGCCATTCGTATCTGATTGTACATGGAGTATCCATCCATGAAGGAGAAGATCTGGCAATAAGCCGTAGCATCGATAAGAATTTTCGTACATGGCAATGGAAAGTCATCCTTTGGGCAAGCAGTATTCAGGTGTCGAAAGTCGTGCAAGCCTTAATTTGGTTGTTCTTATTCTTGACTGGGACAATATTTGCGAGGCACTTTGGATACTTGATCTCACGAAGAAAGCCTACTTTACTGAGTTTGGTCACCTCGGCATCTATCTGCATTTTGAGATCAAGCCTAAACCTCCATGATTTTTGCTTGACAGGCTTGACAGAGGGATCGATACTGAGATGGTGAACCGTGACTTGAGGATCTAAACCAGGCATCTCATGGTAATGCCAGGAAAAGACGTCTCAGTTTGCTCGTAAGAAGGCAGTGGAATTTTCTTTCTCCTCTGGAGACGTATTTGTCGAGATGAAAGTGGGTTTGGGGTCAGCCTCGTCCCTTAGATTTATCTCCTCGGGTTCAACTATTGTGGTCTCACCGCCTTCTTCCCATTCTTCTGGGGCCTCTTGCAACTCTTCCTCATTGTCTTCAGAGGTATTTTCAATAACCTCTAGTGCCGAGACCCATGATCCTGAAATATCCGCTTCCAATAGAGCTCCAAGGCAGGTCATGATTTCTTCACCTTTCTCGAACTGGGGCACAGAAGGGTCGACCTCAAATATGGATGGCATATCAGGCTGTAGGGGTATGTAGAGAAGTTCAGATTCAATGATTGTGGAGCCAAAGGCACCCTCATATGAATTGCTTAGTCTTTGCATGGGTGTCTGCAGTGTTTGCCTCGTGCTAGCTGATACTTCATAGACCTGTACCATGTGGCAAGCCTCCTGACAATAGAAGCTTTGCCCTCTTGATTCTTTTAGCCTATGCTCAAAGTTGAGCTCATGAGGACACTGGGGTTTCTTTGAATTTGACTTCTTGTGGTTCCCAATAGAAGAGGTTGGCTCTGACTTAGCTCGAGCTGCCAAGGCATCAACAATAGTTAAGAATCCAGCTGCCTGGGCTAGTGTCTTTCTCAGCCGCCTCCGGTGCGTCCTACTTATATTAGTTCCTTTGAGCTCTCTTTCAAGAGCCCCGAAGTCTGGAAATTTCAATATTGTACCTACAGGAGCCATAAAAGAGGAAGGATAAGAAGAAGAAGAAGAGGAAGAAGGAGAAGGGTGAATAGGTGAGGGACTTTTAAGGTCGTTCCCCTCATTAGACCGATCGGGGCAGCTTTTTACATCATCACAAGAGTTGGACATGTGAAGGGGGCCTTTTAGGTCTTTCCCCTACTTAAATCGTTGGGGGTTGCTTTTAATATCGTCACCCTCATTTGACATGCCCCGAATAAGAGATGACTCAAGGATATCCTCTTGAAGAAACGAAGGAAGCGACCGGTATGAAGTCTTTTAAAGTCAGCAAGGGAGGAAGAGGCCTGAGAAATTCTGGCTCGACCTATGGATGAGGAACTTTGTTCTTCCAGCTAGCAGCCCTTGGTGCTCATTTTCTTCTAGTCGCCTTTGGAGGTGCTTGGTCTGTCTTGCTACGTTCATGAATAGTCTTAGCTTGACGAATCGCTTCTCGCTTTAAAGTCTTTAGCTTGCTCCGCCCGTGATGGACTTTCCATGGCTGGGAAGTCTACGGTTCCGTAGGATCAAATGCTTCATCATGAGAGTCTTGTACTGGGACACTCTCCTGAATGGAAGTACCGACTTGTGGGCACCAGTGTAAGCAATGTGACTTGCCTGGAATTTTTTCGCAACCACAGCTTAAAACCCATAACATTCGTTCAGCTCATGGCCCCATATGTGATGGTATGGACACCAGTGATTCTCGATTCCGTAAGCAAGGTGCTTGGGCTGCCTTGCAGGCTTAGGAGTGATGAGTCCTTGTTGGAGCATCGCCTCAAACTGGGCTAGAAGGGGGTCCGAATTATCATTTCCCGGGTCTTGGGTCAGGAGGTCCTCTTGTAATAGTGGAGGAGATGCTTGGAGATCCCTGTCTGGAACATCACCAACTTCTTGGCCTCTCTACATTTTCTTCGCTAATAGCTTGTGGAAGTCTGAGCATTCACTGAGGTCATGCCCCCATATCTGATGATATGGACACCAGAGACCCTTGGCTCTTTGAGCCCGGTGCTTAGGTTGTCTTGTTAATTTTGACGTGATGAGGTCTTCTTGAAGCATCATTGCAAACAAGGCGCGAAGGATGCTAGGTGCCTCATCTTCCTCCTGAACTGTCATTGTGTGGGATGCTTCTACTGCCCCGAATGCTTTCTTGAGTTCTTCGAGCTTGATCTGAGCCTTCTGGATCAGAGCCTCGATGAGGTCCTTTACTGTGTAACATTCTTCTTTGGAGTGGTTTACCATTCGATGATAAGCACAGTATCTTGTGTGCGTATCGAGACCAACTTGATCGGGAAACTTGATCTTCTGCTCCAGCAACAGTCAAAGCAGTGCAAGAACCCATTCCTTTTCAAAAGGATAAACCTTATTCTAATGTTTGGTCTAATAGTCATCTCGATTAAGGTTTGCAGGTGGAGGTACCCGGTTGTATGATGGCTGTTGTTTGCCTGTCTGAGGTTCTGTCATTACTGTACCCTTTGGAGAGGTCCAAAGTCTGAAAGGTGGCCTTCTTTGGATCACTGATGGTAACAACTACACTGATTACCCCTATTTTTTGGTTTCCCCGGGCATTGGTTCGAGAACTACCATTGCCCCAACTGTTTCCCAAGCTTGAAGACTGTTGTCATGACCTGCCATGGTGGTGTGACAGACTCTTTATGAGAACTGACTTAGACATAGAGGTCGGGTTGGAGGCCTCAACATGTAAAGCGATCTCAGGTCGTAGGTTTCCCAAACAGGTCTGAACTGCTTCCTTTTCAAGCATGGGATTGGGATGGCGAGCGGCGAAATCTCTCCACCTTGCTATGAATTGATCGACAGGTTCATCTGGTTCCTGGGTCAGGGTGCGAAGTTCGATGGCTTGGACCTCTCTCTCGACCTCATAGAAACACCGATGGAACAATTTTTCCATTTCTTCCCAAGGATGTACTGAGTTTGGGGGAAGTCGAGCATACCACTGAAAGACCAGGCCGTCCAGAGTTTCAATGAACTGATGGAGGAGGAGTCCCCCATTAGTTGTCATCTCTCGACATGCTGCTTAGAAGTGGGTGATATGCTGGTGCGGAGATGTGGTACCATTGAACAAGGGAAACTTCCCATTCTTGTAGTTTAAGGGAAATGACACCTGATCAATGTAAGAGGGGTACGACTTCTAGTAAAGCGTTGCACCTTGTATTCCCGAGATTTGTCTGCTCTTTAGACTGTGAGTCACCACAGCATCAATTTTTGCCTGTGAGACAGGGTGAGGGACAAAATTGTCTTGTTAGGCAGGAAGAAGAGGCTGCCTTGGAGCTGTATCATCTGGATGATGGGAATTGACTTCGTAGTTAGCCGAGTGTTACACGGCTTCCATGAGATCAATCTTGTTCATCATTGCTTGCACCATCTGTTCAAACCTTTCCATGCAAGCTTCTTGGGAGTCACCACTTTCGTTTACAACTATGAGGCTGACCGTTTCTTTAGGGAGGTCAGTTTTAAGTGAGGCTGAAGGCTTCCAAGCTTGACGAGTCATACGTGGCAGATTGGTCAGTAAGGGCTCTGCATGCCCTGACTGGACTCAAATCTTGTATGCCGAACTAGTAAGGACCGGTTCTTGACAGTCTTGGGACCGTGGCTATTGGGTGGTCCAATCATCTTCTATGACACTGGCCACTCGCAGGATTCTCGTGCCTCTTCTTCAGTCTTTGTGATTTAAAGAGAGTAGAAGGTATTTTCAAGAAGGAGACCCTTGGAGCTTGGTGCCTCGACTTTTTTGGTCTGCTCCTTAATCAGAATCTACAGTCCTCTGTCTTGCTTGAGCTTGAGACTGCGATAGACCTCTCTCCAGAACTGAGACTGGAATTGAGGCTGACCCATCTTCTTAGAGCATGAGAGGGTTGTATCCGTAAGATGGGGCAACAAATGAGGACCTTAGACGGGGGCCAGCTTGGGTTGCTGCCTTGGAAGTTGAAGGACGTCATCGATCATCAGACCTTTGTCCCGAACTCCTCTGTGGGCTCCAGAGGCATAGCCAGCTTGACGTGGTTGGCTGAGGATGGTACTCTTAGGGAAGAGCATCGAGTACCAGGTCTTGAGGTGTCCCCTAGAATGAGAAAGGGCGGGAGAAGAAGGAACTGGCTCCTGACAAGTGCTGGGTCGGAAAAAAGCAATAGCCTGGGAAGGTGGCGCATGTAGGCCCCTTGAAGTAGCATTCCGGGTGACTTGGGGGTCAGCCTAGGCTCGAACCGGTGGTCTGGCCTTAGGAGGTCGAGAACTACGAGTGTGTGTCTGTAAGGGAACAGGCGGAAGCTTGTCCCTTACAGGGAGCATGAGAGTGTGCTGAATGGGAGGACGAAGGGGTCGTCTCCAGTGTGCTTGGTTTGGCGCATCAATGACGTTGCCTCGAGCAGTGAGATGCTGATGCATGTGCACAGGTTTCGGCCCAAGGAGGCTTGATCCTAAACGCTTACTCGAGGTAGCACAAGGGCTGCCGAGGTGTGACTCGCGTGGATGACCCACAAGCCTTAGGGTGTGTAAGAGAGGTGGAGGCCCAGAAGTCTTCGCCTCGATGTGTCGAGCCTCTAAACATAGAAACTCGTGGTGGTGCAGAAATGTGAGGGGTAGACTTACGGTGACCCACATAAGCAACGAAAATTTTCTTGCCTTTTACAGAAAGGGACTGGGCAGCCTTTCGGCGTACTTCAACAATATGATCGACAAGTGACTTGCCGATGACAGGGTGCATGCTATGAGTGGTAGCAGATGTGCTACCAATGCAAGGTGACTTGCTGGAAGTTCCACCAAGGCAAGGAGATGGGGAGTTAGGGACCTTCAAGTCCCTCCTCACGCCAATCTAAGTTAAGACTTAGGCTTTAGACACTGGGTCTTTTTTCAAAAGGAAGGTCGGGAATGAAGTTCGAGGAACTTGTTCCCGAGGGATCCTCGCGAATGTGGGGATGAGAAAATCCCCGATCCGGATGAATGGGTTAAAGAACCTGGAAGCCATGTGTTGTGTGAAAACAGAAAAACAAAGGAGAAACTAGCCAAACAAGTATGATCCGACGAAGGGGTAGTAATTCCCCAGTGGAGCCGCCAAGCTGGTTAAGAGCCTCGATCTCGCCCTCTGGATCTAGATTATCTGGCGGCATGCGTATCGAATTTTAGGGGACCCGGGACATGAGATCGCTCTCTCGAGAACCTTGCTCAACCGATAAGAGAGGAATTTAAGGTGGGTTTGGGACTTGCTCAGGCTGGCTCGTGTGAGCACCCTCTTAGATCATGAAGAAAGCTCCCTCAGTTTTACAACTGGTTTGGAATCGCCTCCCTTGGCATGTATTCTCTTGTTTCTTCAATCATACATACATGATTAATTTTACAAGACAAGTAGGCCAAAGGAAACTTGTCTTTGGGTGAATGCACACAAGCATGCACATTCAAAGGAGAAAAGGAAATAGATGATCAGATAAGGGTTGAAAGAAGGAAGAAGAAAGAAGAAAATAAAAGAAAGAGACATTTGACCACGTGACTAACCTAGCACAATGGCTAGATTGACATGATGATTTGCCTAATGTGGTAGCAAGATAGGCATAGTAACACAGACCGGCACAGTGGCAGTATTACTTAATGATAGAACACCAACACCAACTAGCCTGACACAATGACTAGTTTGACATGGCAACATAACGGCCACGGTAACTTAGACCGGTACAGCGGCAATACTGCTCAACGATGAGAATACCATGACAGTGCTAGACATGTCCCTTAGTCAATTAGAGAGGAAGAGGAAAGAAGAGAGACAAGACAAGTAGAGAGATAAAGAGAGAGAAGAAGAGAGAGAAAAGAGAAAGAAGATAGAGAGAAAAGAAGAGAGAAATAATAGAGAGAAGAGAAAGAAAGAAGAGAGAGAAAATAAGAGAGAGAAAGAAGAGAGAAAAGAAGAGAGAGAAAGAAGAGAGAAAGAAGGGAGACAGAAGCATGGACGGTGATGGACTTCCACTGTCCATGATAGAGAAAAGATGGGAGAGAAACATCATGGACAACGATGGACTTCCGCCGTACATGGCAGAGTAAAGAGAAGCGTGAAAGAACATGGACGGCGATGGACTTCTTCCATCCATGAAAGAGGAAAGAGAAGAGAGAAAGAACATGGACGGCGATGGACTTTTGCTGTCTATGACAGAGGAAAGAGAAGACAGAAAGAACATGGACGGCGATGGACTTCCACCGCTCATGATAGAGGAAGAGATAGGAGTGAGAAAGGAGTGTCATGCGCGACGATGATCATCACCGTGCATAGCATGATAAAGGGGAAACTTGGATAAAAACCCGGCTTGCCACTAGGGTTAAGGCCCGGCTCACTGTGCATGTTTCTAGTGGACAAGGGAAAACTGAGAACATCATACTCGATGATGAGCATCACCGTTCATGACTGGAGAGGAGAGAGAAAAGAAATAACAAAATGAAGGTAACAAAGACAAGGAGGAAGAAAGATGATTTAGGAAAGCGGAAGAGAAAAGGAAAGTAGAGAGAAGAAAGAAAGAGAGAGGATGAGATTAGAAGAAAATCAGAGGAGAAAGAAGGAAAGAGAGAGGAAGAGATAAGGAGAGACTAGAGGAGAAAGAAGGGAAGAGAGAGAGAGAAATTAAGAGAGAGCCAGAAAGAATAAGGAAAGAGGAGAGAAAGAAACATGCATGGCACTGCCACCGCCCTATGTGTCAGAGAGAGAAGAAAATAGAGAGAGAACACTGTGTTGCCATCGTCACGCATGTCACAGAGAGAAGAAAATATAGAGAATGATTCGTGTACGATGTTTCCATTGCCGTGCATGTCAGAGAGAGAAGAAAATAGAGAGAGATTCGTGCACGGTGTTTCCATCACCATTCATGTTCAGACAAACAAAGAGAAACAGGGACGAAGATAGAGTAGAAAGCATGAGGAAGAAAGGAGAAGAAGAGGGGGAGAAAAGAAAAGAAGAAAAGCAAGAAGAAAAGAGGAAGGAATAAGAAGAGAGAGAAAAAGAGAAGCATGCACAGTGATGGTCACTGCCACACATGTTTGAGAAGGAGATGAGAGAGACAGAGGACAGAAGAGAAGGAGAAAGAGATAGACGAGAAGAAGGGAGGAGAGGGAAAGAGATAGAGGAGGAGAGAGAAAAGAGGAGAGAGAAAGTTACCTTCACCAAGTGGTACTGGCTTTTTCTTCTCTCTCCTCTCTCTCTCTCTCCAAGACGCATCCACGAACTCAAAGTAAAAGCACGAACTTTTTTGATCAATTAACATATATTTATAGAATTGGGCGCAAACATGGGTGGATGCCTAAAAACTATCTCAATTAATGATAATTACAATTATTTTGAATTAAAATAAATCTAAAAATGTGTGTAAAATGACTGTTTGCCCCTGCTTAAGAATTCATGGAATTCCAAAATAGCTCCTGTTGTTGCCCTAGAACATGCGTGATCTTCCATGGATGATTCGGGGTTGCTCGGGTGCCCATTTGATAAAAAGATGATTGTTTTCTTATTGGGCTCGGTGTGGCGATCGATTTGATATCAACTTTGAGCCATGGATCATGTTTTTAAGCCACGATCATGAGACCCAAAATTTGCATGAATCTCAAAAACTTCCATAGATTGTTTCTTGATGTTTCTCCATGATTTCTTCGCTGGATCACACTAAATATGCCGTCACAATTGCGTGGCAATAAACGCAACTCGATTTCGTGTCTAAATGAAGATTTCGCATCATTTGGGTTTTGGATGGAATCTGAATTCCGGTAACTGGAATTTACAGTCACTTTGATGCATTCGTATGTGAAATCCGATCATTCATCATGTACGTGGTTTGGATCAATGGTATCCCTGGACCTTACGCACACGATGGAATTGGTCTTGCATCGTGATTTGGCCGCTCGAGCGACACGTGTCGCTGCTGATTTTCTTTTATCTTTCTTCACGAATCGACAACTTCTCTCTAGCTTTTCTCCTCGCTCAGTCGTCTACACAAGACGTACCACATATTAAAATGTTCATCTTGATGAGATGAATACGCTCACAAAATTTGAACGCGATCCGACTCGGGACAAGTGAGATATGACCCTCGGTAGTCACTGCACGAGACTGCAAAATCAGTCACCTTTAATAGTGTTTAAGTGCAAGGACGGCGCACGGGAATAGTGTGCGACCTACCCCTTTTCGATCTTTTACCCATAACTTTGTCTTGGAGTGCCCGATTAAGCTGAAACTTGACCCATAAGGGTTTTCGACCGTGCCAAATTTAATGGCGGTGGTCCCCACAGCTGTTTGACGCATAAAAAATATAGTTCTAGTTACGGGGCCCATTTTAGAGTGTAAGAGACTAATTTTTTCGAAATTTTTTCTTTGTTTGCATTGCCTTAGACATGTCGGATAGCAATGAAACTTGGCAGTTGGCCTTTTGAAGTCCTTTTGAACATTTCCACTCGTTCTGGAGAAATTTTGAGATTGTCGATAATTCCACTATAATTCAGGATTTATTGACGGACTTCTTTGTTTTTATTCGGCATCGGGACCACGGTGCTGAAAAATGTCTTTAAACACAAATTTGCATATTTTTTTGTTATAATCTCTTTTGAGAATTATATATCATAATATCTAATCCTATATGACATGCTACTTTTTAGTTTTTAAGTAATTTAATTTCTCATTTACCTTTTTTTTTTAATCCTATGTAAGGGTATATATGTTGCATGGAACTCATATAAAACAAATAAAAAGTATAAAAAATAATTAAAAATAAAATTTAAAACTAAATTTCCTTCATAAAAAACATTTCAGTAGAAGCTCTAGTCATTGTTTATTCAAGATTCCTCGTTCTCATTGGCCATTGTAAAAGAAGTGATAATGTAGAATTGTACACTGTAAATGTGAAAAATTTCTTCATTTTTATTAAGTGCTGGAAATTCTTTTTACAGGTACCACAATAATAATAAAATATGTCTACAACAATCGAGATCTTAATAACTTACTGCCAAAAATGAACAAACTAAACAATTTATTAAAATAAATTAGACAAGAAGAGTAGTAAATAACAATTACATAAATATGGGAAGACTAACAAACGTTTGCCTAGGGTTAACCCCTTAGCCCTTAGCATACCCCTAACCTAATCACCAGACTAATGGTGCACTTGAACCCAGAGCTTCTTAAATCTACTAAGGTGAAATAGAAAACACCTCTATGATTCCCTCTCTGAATCTTATGAGACAAGAGACCTAGGGTCACAATTAGGTCTTTCTCATATCTTATAAGTAGAGAAAGGCTAGGCTAGGAACCCTTCAATCACAAAGAGCAAAGTGGAGAAAACTAGTTTCAGACAATTGCATGTGGCCAACTTACTCAATGCTCAAGAACTGGGGTGTGCCCCCTCTTTATTTTTCTCACAAAATTTTTCTAACTCTTAGAGAAGTTTATAGAGAGATGAGGGAGATAAAAAAGAGGGCGGCGTGCCACCTTATAGGGGAAAAGAGAGAGAGAGCTTAGGTAAAGGTGTAGTGATATAAGACACCCCATAGAAGATTATTTATAGACTCAACTTCAGGGTTAGGGCTTCTAGGGTTCGCCATCCCTACAAAGATTAGATCCTGACCATTGATTATAGGAGACCTGTGATATGAGAGATCTTAGCTTTACAGTGAGATCTTACCTTTACAGTCCTTGGATCAACTATTATGATCAAAAGAAAGGTGCTAGAACCTTATCCTTCAGCTTCCTTAACATAATCCCATCAAATATACATAATATAGAAAATACAGTTCTCTTTCCTTTCCTTTTCATAAACTTCTTGCACATGCTTTATTTGAATGTTCAAATTTCTTTGATTACAAAAATTTTCCTTTCAATTCAAATCTCTTAGTTGGCATATTGCATGCCTTATAAAATAGGAAAGTAAATCAAGTGTGGGATGTGCCTCTCATGGGCCCACAAGTGGACTCATGCACCACCCACATGTAATTAATCTAGTAGGCCCATGGAGTATAATGGGCCCCATGTGTATTATAATTTATAAAATTAATATAATTAATTTTATATTTTATTTATTTCTCTGATTCATTAAAATACAAAAGGTTCATTTTTTGACTATTTATAAATATATTTTGAGAAAATAAAACAACCCTGAGATTTATAAAAATATATTTCTTCAATCTAAAAATTATTTAAGATCAATTTAATTAATTTAAATGAACTTGATGGGATTTGGATCCCACCGTGTTAAGGAATATCGAAATTATTGAGGCATTTCATCTTCTACTAAGGACTATAATCTACACCTACTTTCTCAAATTGACTATGTGGTTCCCTTGACAGACAATCCATTATAGGGATTCATGAGTGGCTACCAAAAGCACCCGATAAGTGAGGGGACACAATCCTAGTCTATAGATTATAGGCTCTCCTCTAAAGACAAGTTCAATGTCACACAGACCTGTGGACACAAAATGCATATGGTGCATATGGGGTTATCTCTCACATATTTACATGTTTCAGCCTCAATGGTGATTTGTGTACATGCCATGTGATGGTATAAAATGAAGCTTTGAACCCTCGTCTCTACAGGCCCACTAATCATACACAAGGGTGTTGGGTGTACATTTTAGCCATATAAGACTAGATACATCCCAATGAACACATGATGAAGATTGGAGTATGAATGACCACTGGATAAAGTTATTAATATGCTTTGCCTTTATGAATATTCTTTCCCTTGAAAGTATATTGTCCCCATATAAAACTAAGTACACTAGATGACTGTCCTCAATGGATGATCATAAACAAACATGGTTCTTAGAGGAATCACTCAAACATGCCCTTGACGATGTTTTGGTCTTGGCATAAACCCATGTTCGTATCCATTATTAGCTGAAATATGCCTCAGATTGACATCATAGAGCTTTATGTTCTCGGATTAAGTAGAAACTTTCAAGGATTTGTGTTTGAGGCATTAAAACCCTCCCCCTTGAAGTCTCACAACAATCAGGCAGTCTAACGCAGCCCAGGGATGGCTTAACCCATCACTGCCACAATTGTAGTCCAAAGCTGCCCAAGGTTGGCTTAACCACCCATCACTGCCTCAATGACAGTCTAATGTTGCCTAAGGATGGTTTAACCTATCACCACTTTAACGACAGTCTAAAGCTACCTATGGATGGTTTAACCCATCACCATATCAATTGGCAGTCGAAAGCTGTCAGGGGATGGCTTAACCCATTATCATATCAGTCGACAGTCTAAAGATGCCCAAGGATGGCTTAACCCATCACCATATCAATCAGCAGTTTAAAGCTGCTCGAGGATGGCCAAACCCATCACCATATCAATCGGCTATCTAAAGCTGCCCAAGGATGGCTTAAAACATCACCGCCTCTATAAGGACCAGGATCTTTCGGCGTGTTGTAGAGTATCGGCAAGTGGTCGGCACGTGTAGGGTCGTCGTGCTTGGCAATGAGAAGGAGAGTGTTGTTGTGTGCAACCGGAAGTAGCAAACACCGTAAAGCACGTTCATGCCGCCGTGCGCAACCAGAAGTAGTAGACACCGCCGAGCACGTTCGTGCTGCCAAGTGCGTTCATGCCACCGCGCACAATAAAGAGTTCATGCCGCCGAGCATGTTCATGTCGCCTTATGCAACCAGAAGCAGCAGACACCGCTGAGCGTATTCATACCACTGTGCATAACAGGAAGCAGCAGACACCACCGAGCACGTTCATGTCGCCGTGTGCAACAGAGAGTTCATGCCGCCAAGCATAGAGTCTCCCATGATTTCTTGATGCCACTTGTGTGCCATGTGTATGCCTCTTGATGCCATTTGTGTACCACGAGGATGCCACTTGCCACTTGTATGCCATGTGGATGCCTCTAGATTGTTGTTTGCATGCTACCCCTTTCTTTTCTTATTTATTCACCCATTCACACCCCTCCATGGGATTTTTTCCCCTTTCTCATCTCCCTGCCCTCTCACCCATGTCCTACCTTAAGGACTCAAGACCCTAAGCATGAAACCATCCCTTGAAACTTGGAATTTTGAAGATATACCTATGTGGAGAAACTTGGACTCTCTTTGATACAAGTAAGTAGATCCAACATATATGTCTCTATAGTTTTGTTGAAGTAAGAAGTTTAAGTATAACTATGTGTGTGTGACTGTAAGAAAATAAGTATGAATACTCAAATCATGAAGCTTAAGCATGATTATTGATGAAACTTTGAATATGCCTTGATTTTCCAGGATTGTGACTCTTATTTGCATGATAGATTGAGTATTGAAGATATTTATGTTGGTTATAAAAATTGGTGAGAAAGCACCATTGTGAATCTATTTTAAGAAGAAAATACTTTGTATTCATGTCCAATTTTGTTTGGACATTTTGGGTCATTTTCTATGCTATGCTAAAACTGTAAACTGCAATTTCCAGAACTGTTGCATGCTTTGTACTGAACTGTTTACCAACCAAATTTTGTTCAAATGATCTCAAATTTTTTTACAAGAAATATGGGTGTGTCTACTTCAGATATGGTTTAGGAACTATGATGAAATTCCTTATGGTTTGGGAATTATGCGCCCGTTTGTATGAATATGTCACTGTTTTGGGTTGCAGTGATATTTCAAAATTGTTGCATGTTTTGTACTGAACTGTTTACTGACCAAATAGTATTCAAATGATATCAAATAAATTTTAAATGAATTATGATTTTTCTACTTCAAAACTGGTTTCAGGACCATGTTGAAATTCTTTATGGTTTGAGAATTATACCGCTGTTTGTTTAAATATGTCATTGTTGTGAGTTGCAGTGAATTTTCAAAATTGTTACATGTCTTTTACTGAATCGTTTCCTAACCAAAGGGTGTCAAAATGATCTCAAAATACTTTTAAATGAAATATGGACGTGGCTACTTAAAAATTAGTTTTGGAACAATATTGAAATTCCTTATGGTTTGGGAATTATACCCCTGTATGCATGAATATGTCAAGTTGTGCGTTATAGTGAATTTCCAGAGCTGTTGCATGTTTTGTACTACACTATTTACTGACCAAATGGTGTCCAAATGTTCTCAAACTACTTTTAAATTAACTATGGGTGTGTCTAACTCTCTATGAATTGGAAGATAAACCAAATTTTCTAAGAGTTTATCATACTGAAAATTTTGTTCTGTTATGAATTATTTAATATGTATGGTTGTAGTGAGACATGATTTTGAACCAGTGAAGGCTTATGAAATGATGAATGTCTATGTCATATTGAACAAGGATGGTTGAAATGATGAATGCTTATGAATGAGAATGGTTGTAATAAGACATGCTTATGTGAAAATGAATGTGCATGGTTGTATGAGACATGCCTATGTCATAATAAAGGTACATGGTTGTAATAAGGCATGTCATAGATGTGATATGAAGGATTATGCAATGGGTCATCCATTGATAGTGTGATGCACTATGCAATGGGTCATCGATTGGTGATGCGATGTGATATATTAAGAATGGGATATGAGGTGTACTCTGTCAAGAAATGAAAGTAAGTGTTGTTATGAAGTGAAAGAATTCTCTGTTATGAAATGAAAGTATGCTCTGCTGTGATATATTCTATTATGATATAGAAGCATGTAGTTAGACATGCTCTGTTATGATATGTGTACATGTTCAGGATGCACATTCTGTAGTGATATGTGTGCATATATCTGAGATAAATGCTATGTGTACATGATTATGTGATAAGTGTTGTGTGATAAGCGCCATGTGATAAGTTTACTATATATCGGTGTGGTCAGTCACATGATAAGTACTATGCGATAAAGGCCCATGTAGTCTGCGATATGTGAGTATGATTCTGAGATGAGTTGAGGATATGTGAATTATCGACATGTTTGAGTATGACCATATTGTACTCTGATAAGAATGTGTTCTAATATGAATGTGATATGTGGCTCTACGCAACGAGTCATCCGTTGGTAGAGTAATGTGATATGATAAAAATGTGTTCCGATATGAATGTGAGGCTCTACGTAACGAGTCATCCGTTGGTAGGGTAATATGATGTGATGTGATTCTGATTCTGTTGGCATGCTTTGAGCGTATCGCATGGCCACAATGTGATACGTGATTCTAATTCTGATTTGCATGCTTTGAGCATATTGCATGGCCATGTTGTGATAAGTGATACGTGATCCAGTGGTGTGCTTTGAGCGTATTGCATTGTCAACTGGTGCCGACACCTTCCCTAACTCCCTTTGATAGGAGGGGAGTTAGGATGAGTGTGTGATGGGTGGGTCGCACCCCCCAAAATTCCGTGTGATGCAGAAAGAAAAGTGAACCGTGTCTTGCAAGGCAAGTGCCTGTTAAAAGCCCCAAGGTGCACTGGGGACTCTCTGTGTGTGTGTGCGTGTGAAGGCATTACGAAGTGGGTCACCCACTTGTCATTGTCTGTTCTCCTGAGTGATGGTAGAAGTCCTAAATAATGGGATTGACTTGTCTTGATAAATAGGGCTTCTACTCCGGGACTAGGTTAATTAGGGAGTGAGTTAGTTAATGACAATTAATGTGGTTTATACTTGTTACGCTTGTTAAATTATAGTTATGACGATTGTTAGGATGCTCGTGATGGAATGATTTGATAAATTGCTATTTCATATGATATCTGCTCATCCCTGAAAAAGAATCCTTCTCATCACATTGCTTGATATAATAGTGACACATGGCATCTGAATGTACTTATTGGGCTTTATAGCTTATTCCTTCAACTTCCATCCTTTTAGATTAATAGCAGCAGGTCGAGGACAGGTGGCAAGGGAACCGCAACTGGAGGTTGAAGCCGTGCTGTTTTGCTAAAGTTTCTCTATTGTATGTTTCTGATGGCAGTTGGTCAAAGACTCTATTTAATTCCGGAAGTTATGTAATGAATTGGGCCTTTGAGGCAGGGAACCCTTTTGTAATATGTTTAGGTGCCTCGATCTCTCCCCCGGGTCAGGATGAACTGGTGGCATGTGTCTCGAGTTTCAGGGGAACTAGAGATTTGAGACCTCTCTCTCAGGAACCTTGTTAGAAAACAAGGGCAGGTAAACCAACCGATGAGAGAGGAATTTAATGTGAGGTGGGACACACCTCACCGGGGTCCCAAACTCACTCAGGCTAATCGTGTGGGTGCCTTCTTAGATCATGTCGGAAAGCCCCCCAGTCTTACAACTGGTTCGGAATCACCTCCTTTGACCTGTACTCTCCTGCTTCTGTAATCGCACACACACGGTTAAATTAGAAGACAAGTGGGCTGAGGGACTCAACCTTGTCTTTCGGCGAAGGCACAATGGCATGCGCATTCAAGGAAGAAAGGTAAGGAAGGAGATGCAGATTGGGGGTGATAAGAGCAGAAGGGAGAAATAGAATAGAGGGAAGAGCAGAAAAGAAAGAGAAATTTAACCAGGTAGCTAGATTGACACAGTAGCTAGACCAGTATGGTAATTGACTTGACGTGGTAGCAAGACGGGCAAGATAACTCAGATCGGCACAATGGCAATACTACTCGAAGACAATATCAATACTGATTAGCTTGACACAATGGCTAACCTGTCATGGCCTCAAGCTGGGCACGGTAACTCAGATCGGCACGGTAGCATTACTACTCGACGACGAGACCACCATGACAGTGCTAATCTTAGCATCCCTTGGTCAAAAGAAAGAGGAAGAAAGGAAGAAGAGAGAGAAGAAAGGAGGAAGAGTGAGAAAATAGAAGAGAGAAAAGAGAGAAAAGAGAAGAGAGAAGAGAGAAGAGAGAAAAGAGAGAAAAGAGAAGAGAGAAGAGAGAAGAGACAAAAGAGAGAAGAGAGAAAAGAGAGACAAGAGGGAAGAGAGAGGAATGAAAAGAGAGAAAGAAGAGAGAGAAGAAAGATTAGAAGAAGAGAGAGAAAGAAGAGAGAGAAAGAAGGAAGAGAGAGGAGAAAGATTGGAAGAAGAGAGAGAAACGAGAGAGAGAAGAAAGAAGAGAGAGTAGGAAGAAGAAATAAGAGAGTGATAAAGATAAGAGAGAAGAAAGAAGAAAGGGAGAAGAGAGAGAAAATGATAAGAAGCATGGATGACAATGGAGTTCTATTGTTCATGATAGAGGAGAGAGAAGAAAGACAGAAGCATGGACGGCGATGAGGTTCCACCATCCATGACAGAGGAGAGAAGAGTAAGACCATGGACGACAATGGATCTTGCCGTCCATGATAGAGGAGTGAGAAAGAGAGAAGAAGCATGGACGGTGATGGGGTTCCGTCATCTATAACAAAAGAGAGAGATGGTAAGAAAGAATATGAACGGCGATAAGTTCCATCGTCTATGATAGGAGAGAGAAAGAGAGAACATGGATGGCAATAGGCCATCATAAGAGAGTGAGAAAGAGAGAATATAAATGATGATAGGCCATTATAAGAGAGAGAGAAAGAGAGAATATGGACAGCGATGGGTTTTACTGTGCATGATAGGAGAGAGAAAGAAGGAAAGAGAAATCATAGATGGCATTAGGTTCCACCATCCATGATAAGAGAGATAGTCAGGAGAGAGAGAAGAAAAGACATGCACGGTGATAGGTATTGCCGTGTGTGTAAAAAAGGACTCGAACATGACCTGTACGCCACTTAGGAAAAGGCCCGATTCAATGTTCTTGTCAAGGAATAGGAAAAAAATGTCGTGGGCAGCGATGGACATTGTCGTGCATGACAGGAGGGAAAAGGAACTCAAACAGAGGCCTGGCCTGCCACTCAGATTAAGTCCCGGCTCATGGTGCATGTTCCAAAGATAAGAAAAGAAGGTAGACATCATGCTCGGTGATGGACATCCCCGTGCATGACTGGAAAGGAGAGAGAAACAAAGATAGCGAAGAGGCAAAAGTACAGAGAAAGATAGGAAAGAGAGAGAAGGAAGATGAAGGGGAAGTAGAGAAAAAAGGAAAGAGAAAGAGTAAGATTAAGAAAGAGAGGGGATGAGAGAGGAAAGAGAACAGATAGAACAAAGGAAAGTAGGGGAAGAGAGGCATGCACAGCAGTGTCTACTGCGGTGTATGTTGAGAGTGAAGAGAGTGGTAGAAAGAGGACGAGAGAGAGAGAAAGAAAGTAGAAGAGGGAGAGAGAGAGACACGCACCACGATGCTTACTATCATGTGTGTTTGAGGTAAGGAGGAGATTGACATAGGGAAGAAAAAGAAGAGAGAGAAAGAAAGAAGAGGAGAGAGAAGAGAGGAGGAGATAAAGTTACCTTCATCGAGGGGTACCAGATTTTTTCTTCTCTCACCTCTCTCTCTCTTGGATGTGCCCACAATTTCAATATAAAACTCTCACATTTTATTCATGAGATTGAAGCCCTTTACAATTAGGTTTAGCATGTATTTATAGACTTGGACCCAAAACATGGGTGGATGCTCAAAATCTAACTTAATGGATGATAATTATAATTTATTTATATTAAAATAAAATCTAAAAATGGGTATTAAATAACGGTGTTTCCCCTGTCAACAATTCACAAATTTAGAAAATAGTCCCTGCTGCTGCCCTAAAACGTGCATGATCTTCCATGGATGATTCAGGGAAGCTTCGACGCCCGTTTTCCAAAAAGATTATTACTTTCTTGTTGGGCTCAACATGACGATCGATTTGGTACCATCTTTGAGCCATGAATCAAGTTTTTAGGCCACGATCATGCCACTTGAAATTTACACGAATCTTAGAAACTTTGGATCGATAGTGCGCTTGTTTCTTGATTTTTTTTTCATGATTTCTTCACTGATTTGCATTGAGCATGCCGTCACGATGCCGTTGCAACAAACGCAGCTCGATTTTGTGTCCGGACAAAGATTTTGCCATATTGTGTTTTTGGTTGGAATCTTGAATTCCGGCAGTCGGAATTTACAACAACTTTATCTTCTTCATGCGTGAAATCTAGCCATTCATCATGTGCGGGGTTCGTCCCAGATTAGCTTCAGACCTTACACACGTAATGGAATTGGTCTCTCATCGAACCATTGTGCGAACGCCATGATACTGCTGCTTGAGCAAGACGTGTTGCTGCTAAATTTTTTGCAACTCTCTAGCTTTTCTCCTTGCTTGGGCATCGTCACGGGTTGTGCTACATATTAAAACTCTCGTGTTGACGAGACGAACATACTCGCAAAATTTGAGCACGATCCGACTCAAAACGAGTGAGATACGAGTTTTCAAAGTTGCTGGTTGTGACTGTACAAACCACTCTCCTTTAATGGAGATTGGTGTAGGGAGACTGAACGGGAATAACATGCGGCCTACCCTTTTTTAATGTTTCCTCCATAACTTTGTCTTGGAACATCTGTTTAAGTTGAAACTTGACCCTGAGGGGTTTTCAATCGTGCCGGATCCAATGGCGGTGGTTCTACAGCCATCTTACATACTGAAAATAGTGTTCTAGTTACGGGGTCTATTTCAGGGTGTTAGAGGCTGATTTTTTCAAAATTGTTTCTTTGTCTGCACTGCCTTGGACATGTCGGATTGCGACAAAACTTGGCAGGTGGCCTTTTGGAGTCCATAAGATGATTCTCACCCATTCTAGGGAATTCTGAGACTGTCGAGAATTCCACTATAAATCAAGGTTTTATTGACCGACTTCCCTTTGTTTCCACATCGGGGACCCAAGGTGTCAAAAAATGTCTTCAAACAGCTTGCCCCGCTGAATGTTTTGCTTTGAGAGAAGCAAGAAGGACACAATTAAAAAAATTTCCTCGACTTTATTACTTTTTTCTTCCTAGCCACAAGATCACATGAACGCCGAGGAGAAATCAAAGCAATGTTGTAACTAGGATGCTCAGACGTTTGGATGCATTTGTCGCAGGTCCATCCGTGGAGACTTCGGGGGAGAAGAGACTTGATCTACTGGTGAGGGACATCTCATGGAATGCCTATCATCCATGTGAAGAGCTCTTCTTGGGTTCCGACAGCTAAGGGCTTTCAAAAGCTTGTAGACCTAGTTGGTCAGAATCCAGGCTTGTCTGACAGTCGGGTGCCTTGCTTAAGGGCTTTCTTCCTAATCAGTCAGGGTTTTTGTGTCTTGAGGTTATGTTTTGGATAGACAGCCAAGGAGCCCTTAGTGGTCACATGTGCTGCTACACTAGGTTTTCTTTGACAAACAGGGTACCTCTATGGGCCCTATCCTGCTAGGTCCAGTTGGTGGCTTTTGTTGGCCTGTCTCGAAGGTCTAGGCCTGTTGGCTAGGGAGGGGTTTGGCGAGGCGGCCTCTTGACGAGGCATCACCTTGAAGCCTTGGGCTTGGCTTGATAGTTATGGTTCTTTGGGGGCGTCTTTGGTTTTCCATTGTGATTTTCTTCTTTTTGGTTGACTTCTTGGAAATGTGGTCCTTTAGCATGAGACCCTGACCTGCCTTCTTGGCGATTCTTATGACTCCTGGGTCCTTTCATGATCAGACTCAGACTGACGGATTCTTCTTGAAGTTCATATTTTTAGATCTTGACATCAAGGCATTTTGACACCAAGGATTTTTCTTTTGAATGTTGGGTGAAGCCGCCCATGAGGCGTGTGTTGCATCGACCTGCTTATTGGTTCAAGCGCCCTTTGTGGGTTTTCGTTTGGACTTGGGAAGTGGCGTCGTAGAAACATTTTTCACCAACCTCATTTTATTTGGGGCTCTTTTACCCATGACCTTTCAGCCATGTCCACCCTTATTCTTCCATTTTTACTCACGATGCCTTTCCGGTTTTCACCATGCCCGGGTTTTTATTTTCACGGAACTCTCTTACTCATGGTTTCGTGACCATGCCCTTCCATTATTTTTACTCATGACGTTCCCTTATTCAGGTATACACCATGCCCGTTATTATTATTTTTTTTGTATGTATTTTTTTGTTTAATTTTTTGTGAAGGCGTCTTTAGGGTCATGCCTTTGGGACCTATGAGAAGCCTTTTAATATCATGCGGTCAGAACATGCACTATAGTTAAAAGTCATGTAGTTGGACCGTGGTGGAGATGGGTGGCAGTCTGTGGAGGTCATGGGAGTGAATATGGTGGTGGTTTGACTCACTTCGGGGAGATGGCATGAGGATGCCTATGAAAGATGGATGGTGTCGGTATGGAAGGTGGATGGTGGTAACCCACTTGCTCACGTGAGTATGGATGGCAGGATGGCTCGCCATTTGTGAGCACGGGTGAGACTCATTTGAGAATGAAGGGTAATGTTGGAAGGTATTTTTCATCAACATGGGCCCCCTGTTCAATAAAGCCTAGCAAACAGTGGAAACTCAAGCAGTCTCATAATAGCCCTGAAACCAGCCAAGATGTTCTTAAGGTCTCTCAAAAGTTTTCTGCCAAGTTTTGTTTCATTCCGACATGTCTAAGGCAGTGCAGATTAAGAAACAGTTTCGGTAGAATCGGCCTCTAGCACCCTGAAACGACCCCTATAACTAGAGCTAGATTTTTAGTATCTCAAATTTTTGTGGAAGCACTACCATTGGATTCGACACAGTTGAAAACCTCTAGGGGTCAAATTTTAGCCCCAACGGACACTCCAAGAAGAAGTTATAGGCAAAAGAGTGAAACAGGAGGGGCGACCCGCTATTCCCGTGCGGCCACCCTGTAACTCCACACCATGGAAGGGTCAGTCACAAACAGTGAATTTTGATACTCATATCTCACCCGCCCCAAGTCAGATCGCTCTCAAATTTGGTGAGCATGTTCGTCTAGTTAAGACAAGCAATTCGATATGTAGCACGCCCCGTGACGATATCCAAGTGTGAAGAAAAGCTAGTGAGAAGTTGCTGATCCGTGAAGACAGTACAGAAAATTCTAAAGTGTCATGCCTCACTCGAGCGGGTAGATCACGCGACTCGTGAGCCGTATTGGTGTGAAACCAATTCCATCGTGTGCGTAAGGTCTCGAGCTATAACTAACCTGAACCCTGTACATGATGAACAGTTGGATTATGCACATGAAGTCAACGAAGTGACTGCAAATCCCGTAGCCAAAATTCTAGATTCCTGCCAAAATTTCAAAGTTGCAAAATCTTCGTTCGGGCTCGGAATCGAGCTGCGTTACCCCGCAATCGTAATGACATTCTCAATGCAATTCAACAAAGAAACCACTGAAAAACATGAAGGAACGAGTACATTATCGATTCGAAGTTTCAAGATCTATTCAAATTTCAAGTCACATGATCACGCACTAAAAACACGATCCATGGCTCGAAGTTCGTATCAAATCGATCTCCATGCCGCATCCTACAAGAAAAGAACAATTTTACGATCAATCAGGCATCAGAACGACCCCAGATCATCTATGCAAGATCACGCAAGTTCTAGGGCAACACAGGGATTGTTCTGAAATTTCATGAATTGTTAGGAAGGGGCAAATCTATCATTTTGCACCCTATTCTCTAATATCTTTTAATTCAATTGAATCTTAATTTTTAGCAACTAGGGTTACTTTTGATCATACACCCATGTCTAGGGCAAATTCTATATATATGTACCATCATTGTACACACTAGAGGACTCAACCTTTCACAAAAGAGAGAGTTTTTACTTAATACAAGTTTCTCATTCTTCTCATTGCCAGGTCACTTTCGAGAGAGAGAGTGAGGTGAGAGAAACTTCTGGCTGGTACCCTTAGGTTCGAGGTAAACTTACTCTCTCTCCTTTTCTGCTTCTTTTTCTCTCTCTCTTCTCTCCTCTCTTCCATCTAAGTTCCTCGTAAGGGTCATGCACGGCAGTGGCAGTGTCATTCGTGCCTCCCCTGAGGTAACAAAGGTCGTGCATGGTGATGGCAGCGCCATGTGTGAGTCTCCTTCTCTTTCTATTCTTCTATCTCCCTCTTTCAGTGAGGCCTATAGATGACGCTGCCTATCGCCATCCATAGATGTAGTTTAGACGTCTTAGTAAAGAACCCAGACGGTAAAACTGCCTGCCGCCCGCAGGGGTCCTTCCCCATTATGCGTCAGTTGTAGACGATAATACCCATCGCCACCTTCTAGAGGCCTCGACAATGCCTATCGCTGTCCGCGAGCTTCCTTCGTGTATTCGGTGCTTATCACCATCCTTCCTGTGTCCACGCCTATTGCCGTGCACCACGTGAGGATTACCGCCGTGCACCACGTGAGGATTACCGTCGTGCACCATGTGAGGATTGTCGTCTTGCGCTTCATTAGAGACTACTGCCACCCATGTGAGGGCGTGTTGTCTCTGTATGTTGCCAACGGTGATGCCTAGCACCGTCTGTAGTTCATTTCTCACTCTTTAAGCACGAGCAGTAGTGTAGAGCATCGCTTAAGGGTCACGACACTGCTACTCCACGGTCGTGAGTGGCAACGCCTAGTGCCATCTGCCATTTCTCTGCCATATTGTGTCTTCATTTCACTATCTTGTCTGTTCTCACTTGATTGAGGGTAGACTTAGCCTAGCACCGCCACATCAGTCTCGGTTTCGAGTAGTTTTGCCACCTTGTTGATCTTAAAGATTATGCCCGTCTTGCTACCACTCACCATTTCGAGTCATTGACTTCTCGACTGCTATGTTAGTCTCGCCTTTTCGTTAAGTTTTCTTTCCTTTTCTATCTTTATTTGAACCTTATGCTTCATTTCCCTCTCATATGAACGTAGAGTGCCCTAAGACAAGAGTGGGTCTCTTTGACCCACTTGTCTCACAAATTAACCATAGAAGTGTTGTGTAGAAAACATGAGGATTGTAGGTCAAGGGAGGCGATTCTGAACCAGCTAAATTGGCTGAGAGGCTTTCTAAGAGGGTGCTCGTGCGAGCCAGCCTCAGTAAGTCTCGAACCCACCTTCACTTCCTCTCTCATTGGTTGGTATACCTGCCCTTGCTCTAGAGCAAGGTTATGAGAGAGCAATCTCAAATCTCGGGTTCACCAAACACATGAGATACGTGTCGCCAGATCATCTAGATCCGGAAGGCGAGATCGAGGCACCTAACCGGCTTGGTGACTCCACTGGGAACTTACTACCCCTTAGTCAGCTCGCTCTTG
This sequence comes from Amborella trichopoda, assembly GCF_054954075.1. Classification (NCBI taxonomy): domain Eukaryota; kingdom Viridiplantae; phylum Streptophyta; class Magnoliopsida; order Amborellales; family Amborellaceae; genus Amborella; species Amborella trichopoda. The sequence continues at coordinate 33,180,909 of NC_142348.1, read as the reverse complement.
TTTGACCAGTATCCTCTTTTACTTCATGAATTTATCACTATGGCGTCTGGGTTGTTCAACCCGTTCATCAGAGTCAGGGACTTCCTTATCCCCACACTCGTGGCTGTTCTAGGGAAGTGAGCTGCTCATGCCTCCTTCCTCAATCATTTTCTGAGTCAAGACTCACGATTTAGCTCCCATGTTCTCAACTGGATCGGTGTGAGTGGGGACTTAAAGGTCCCTGCCTCCTCACCCTGGTGGACCCTCCACCTAGGCCCCTTGCATGGGTAGCACATTTGCCGCCTCGCACCCTGCTAATAGCAAATCTACTGCCAGTCATATTGCTGAGGTACGTCGAAAGGCCACCCTATCCATTCCAAAGAAAGGCATGCAAGTTGCCATCGCTCCTGAGGTTCACCGCGAGGTAATCACCCATATCCTTTCAGCTCTCTGAACCTCTAGACCTAGAGGCTCGGCATACCGAGGCGAACACCCTGTGGCCTCCACCCCTCACACACACCCAAGGGCTTGTGGTCCATCCACTCGAGCCACACCTTGGGGCAACCCTCATGTTGCCTTGAGTTCGCATCCAAGGCTAGGCCTTCTTGGGCTGAACCCTACATGCACCATGCATTTGCTTCAAACAGCTCAGGGAAGTACTTACTCTACGCTACCTCGAGCACATGAGGGTCGACCACTCCGTCTTCCTCCCAACACACACAGCTTCTCCCTGTGAAAGATAGGCTTCGACCACGTCCCTCGCAGACACAAGCTTGTGGGTCTGGGCCTCTTCAGGTCGAACCCGTTGATCGAGCCCGGGTTGACCCCCAAGTCACCCAGACGGCTCATCTCAAAGGTGCACACGCACCGTCTTTACAGGTCCCTCTCGGATCCAGACTCAGGCGGAATCATGAACTAGCTCCTTCCACTGTTGCTCTTCCGACGATAGGCAAGCATCTCGAGCCTTGGTACTCAAAAGTCTTCCCTAAGAGTACCATCTTAAGCCAGCCTCAGGTCAGCCATATACTCGGGCCCTACAAAGGAAGTCGAGGCAATGGCCTGATGTCAGACAGAGGCCTCCAGCCCCAAAGAAGAAACCCAACTTGCCTGCTATCCTAAGACCACATTCTCTACTCCAATTGATAGACATGGGGCAGTCGAGGTCTCAGACTTGATTCTGGAATGAGGTCCACAATCATCTCAGGATTAAGCAGAAAAGAGGCCTACAGATCCTGACCAGGGAACCCTCTAAGGCAGTTGCGGTCATTCTTAGTGTGCTCCTGCCTCATAATCCCTTTTTCCCTCTCTAAGTTCCAAACCCTGAGTAGGTCCAAAAATATTGCTCGGTCATTACCGTTCAGAAGCCACGATCCCAAGATCGTCGACAACCGGTCCTGGACAGTACACTAGTTAGGTGCCTCGATCTCGCCCGACGCGCGTCTCAGGTTTCAAGGGAAGACCCAGAACATTTTTGAGATTCCTCTCACAAGATCCTCGTTCGAGAACGGGGGCAGGTGTTACCAACAGGTGAGAGAGGAAATTAAAGGTGGGTTCGGGACTTACTCGGGCTGACTCGCATGGGTGCCCTTATAGATCATGAAGAAAGCCCCCTTGTAATAAAATTGGTTTGAAATTGCCTTCCTTAGCTTGTATTCTTCTTATTTTATGTAATCGCACATATATATGATAAAGGTTATAAGACAGGTGGGTCAAACCTCACCCTTTTCCTCTTTGATGAATGTATACAAGCATACACATTCAAAAAGAAGAAGAGAAGAAAGACGAGAGAGAGAAGAATTTGACTAAGTGAGAGGATAGAGCAGTGACTAAGCTGGTGAGTAATTCGCCTGGCGTGGAAGCAAAACGGGCTCGGTAACTAAGGCCGGCTCATAGGATTACTACTAGACATCATTACCAGTACTGATTAGCTAAGCACGATGGTTATTTTGTCGTGGCAATAAAGCGGGCCAAGTAATCCTGGCACGATAACATTACGCCTAGACGATAAGATTACTGTGAGAGGCTAACCTCAATCCCCTTAGTCGAATGGTTATGATGAAATAAGAGAAGAAGGGATTAAAAAGAAGGAGGGAGAAGAAAGGAAGAGAAGAGTATGAAAGACAAGAGGATAAAAGAGAGAGATGGAAGGAAGATGGAGTCGGCACTAAGGATTGTTGACTGTGCTGGCAGGAAGAGAGAAAATGTAGTCGACGCTAGGCTTCACCGATTGTGCTATACAGAGGAGGAGAGAAAAGATGCAGTCGGTGCTAGGCTTCGCCAACTATGTTAGAAGAAAAGAGAGAAATCCAGTCGGTGCTTGGTTTCGTCGACTGTGACAGAAGAAAAGAGAAGGAGAGAACCAGCTAGCGCCAAGCTTATGCCGGTTGTGATGGGAGAGAAGAAAAAGAGAGAGAGATCGAGTCGGTGCTAAGCTTAGCCGACTGTGATAGAAGAGGAGAGAGAAATTCAATTGATGTTAGGCTTCACCGACTGTGACAGAACAAAAGAGAGAGAAATCCAACCGATGCTAAGCTTTGTCAACTGTGACAGAAGCGAAGAGAGAGAAATCCAATTGACACTAGGTTTTTTCGATTGTGATAGAAAAGAAGAGAGAGAAATCCAATTGACATTAGGCTTCACCTATTGTGACAAAAGAGAAGAGAGAGAAATTCAATCGACGCTAGGCTTTGTCAACTGTGATAAAAGAGAAGAGAGAAATCCAACCGATGTTGAGAACAAAAGAAGAGGAGAGAGAAAACCCCACCCAGTGTTGAGAAAGAAAGAAGAGGAGAGAAAAAACCCACCTGATGTTACGAATGAAAGAAGAGGAGAGAGAAAAATCAAGCCGACACTAGGCTTCACCGACTGTGATAAAAGAGAGGAGAATGGATGAAGATAGAGATGAGAGAGGGGAGAGAAAGAGATAGAGATGAGAAGAAGAAAGAGACAGATAGAGATAAGCAGGAGGAGGAGAGAGAAAGAGATAAAGATGAGAAAGAAGGGAGGAGAGAGAAAGAGGGGAGGAGAGAGAAAGGAGAGAGAGAGATAGATATGAGAAAGAGGGATGGAGAGAGAAAAAGGGAGGAGAGAGTAAGAGGAGAGGAGAGAGAAAGGAAGGAGAGAGAAAAGAAGAAGAGAGAAAGAGGGGAGGAGAGAGAAAGTTACCTGTCTGAATGGTACCAACCCTTTTCTTCTCTCTCCTCTCTCTCTCAAAGACATACCCATAAGCTCAAGCAACAATCAGAATTTTATTGATTGAACCAAGAAGAATGAGTCTATTTTTTGTACAATGAGGCAATGCCTGTTTATATAAAATTGGGCTAAAATGTGGGTGTAGACCCAAAAACTACCTAGAATTGAAGATAATTACAATTTATATGAATTTAAAGAAATTCTAAAAGTGGGTGCAAAAGGACTATTTTACCCTTGGCTAATAATGTGTGGAATTCCAGAACTGTCCATGCAATTGTCCGAGAACTTGCGTGATCTTTTGTGGCTGACCCGAGGTCATTCTGATGCCCATTTAATCGAAAGATTATTGTTTTCTTGTAAGGCTCAGCCTGACGATCATTTTGAAACCAACTTCGTGCCAAGAATCATGTTTTTGAGTCATGATCATGAGACTTGAATCTTGGATGAATCTTGAAAACTTCAGATCGATTTTGTGCTCGTTCCTTGATGTTTCTTCATGATTTCTTCATTGAATCACACTGAGCATGCCATCATGATCATGGTGCAATGAACGTAGCTTGATTTTGTGTCCGGATGAAGATTTTGTCGTCTTGGGTTTTTAGACGGAATCTTGAAATCCGGCAGCCAAAATTTATAGCATATTTCATGCCTTAGTGTGTGAAATCCAACAGTTCATCGTACGCGAGGTTCGGACCAGAGATAGCCTCGGATCTCACGCACCTAATGCAATTGGTTTCGTACTGATCGGGTATACAAGCATCGTGATCTGGCTGCTCAAACGAGCGGCACTACTGTTGAAGTTTTTGTAACTTCCTTCGTGGATCAGTGACTTTCATTTAGTTTTTCTCTTTGCTCGGGTGTCGTCAAGAGGTGTACCACATATCGAATTGTTCGTCTTAATAAGATGAACATGCTCACCAAATTTTGGAGCGATTTGTCTTGAAACGAGTGAGATATAGACCTCAAAAGTTACTATCCATGACTGTGAAAACAACCACCTCTAATGGTGTTTTAGTGCAGGGTGGCCACACGGGAATAGTGTGTGGCCTATTACTTTTCAGTATTTTACCCATAACTTTGTCTTGGAGTGACTGATTAAGCTAAAACTTGACCCATAGGTATTTTTGACCGTGCTAGATCTAATGGCAATGGTCACACAGCTGTTTGACACAGTAAAAGTGTGGCTCTAGTTAGAGGGTCCATTTCAAGGTGTTGGAGACCAACTTTGTTGAAATTGTTTCTTTGTGTTCACTGCCTTAGACATGTCTGGTAGCAATGAAACTCAGCAGGTGGTCTTTTGAAGTGTTGATGACGATTCTGTTCAATTCTGGGGCCATTCTGAGACTGTCAAGAATTTGCATTGTTTTGAAGACTTTATTGACCTGCTTTCTACCAAGGACCAAGGTGGTAAAAAATATGTTCAAACAACTTGCCCTGTCTAATGTTGTGCTCCAAGAGAAGCGAGAAGGACAATCAGTTGGAAAATTTCTTTTGGTTTTTACTTTTTTTGTTCCTAGCCACAGGACCACATGAACACCGAGGAAATTCACGTAATGGTGTCATTAAGCTTCTCAGATGTAGGGATGCATTGTTCGGGGGTCCGTCTGTGGACACTTTAGGGGGAGACGAGACATTTTTGAGGGATCTTGTCGAAGTCACCCTCGTGCGGACTGTTGGCGATTCTGAAGCTGAGGATTTTGTACGAACCTTGTCATTGAGAATTAGGCCCGTCTCGTAATTGAGTGCCATGTAGAAGGGCATCGTTCCCATTTGGTTTGGGTTCGTTGGTTTGCTTTGGTAGGCATTGTTTGCTGCTACACCAGGTTTGCTTTTGACGTTCAGAGTACCACTATGGGTCTCGTCTACTGAGTCCAGTTAGGGGTAGGTTCTATTAGCCGATCCTGAAGGTCTGGTCGTGCCGACTAGACGAGCTGACGTCTCTGATAGGTTCTCATCTAGATTTGTCAATTTCTTGCCTTTGGATAGTTTATTTCTAGAGTATGTTTGTGACCTCGTGGGAATAATGTTCTTCCTCATGAGACTTGTCTTACGGTCTTGGTGAGTCTTTTGTCTTTCAAGTCCTTTTGCAACTAAACTCAGGATGTCAGAAAGTTTTCCATGAAGCTCATATTTTTGGAGTCCTGGAATTTATGACACCAGGGATTTTCTTCTTTTGAGTGAGGGCTGAAGTCTCATGTTAAGACAAGTTTGGCATCAACCTTTTTATTGGTCCAAGCATCCTTTACTGACTTTCACTTGAACTTGGGAAGCGATGCTGTAGAGATGGTTTTCACCAACCTTTTTTTATTTGGGGCTCTTTTACCCATAACCTTTCTGCTATGTCCACCCTTTTCATCCATTTTTACTCACGATTCCCTTTCAGGTTTTCAGTGTGCTCGGTTTTTATTCACACAACTCTTTTACTCATAGTTTCGTGACCTTGCCCATCCGACTCATAGTGTTCCCTTATTAAGGTATACACCATGCTTGTTATTTTATCATATTTTTTTTTTTGTGAAGATGTGTTTAAGGTCATGCTTTCGAGACCTGTGCGAAACAGTTTAACGGCATGCGGCCTGAACATGCACTATGGTTTAAGGTCATACAGCTGAATTGTGGTGGTGATGAATGGCAGTCTGTGGAGGCCATGGAGTGAGTATGGTGGTGGTTTGACTCACTTGGGGAAATGGCATTAGGCTACCTATGAGAGATGGATGATGTACGAAATGTGAGTGGACAATGGCGACCCACTAACTTACAACGAATATAAATGGTGGGATGGTTCGCCATTTTGTGAGCGTGGGTCAGACTCGCAAGGGAATGAGGAATGGTGATGAAGTGAATGAACTCACTGGGGAGGTAATGAAGGTGGCAAGCGCACACTAACAGGTAGATTAGGGAAGGCGTGTGTGAAAGGGCACATAAAAGGCATCTGAGTGTATGGGGGAAAGTTTTAAAGGTCATACCTCCGGTACCTGTGCAAATCAATTTATCGTCATGCGACCAGGACATGCACTATGGTTTAAGGTCATACAGCTGGATCGTGGTTATGTAGTTTAAAGTCATACAACTAGGACCGTGCAATTTAAGGTCGTGTGACTAGACCTCCGTTATAGTTTAAAGTCATATAGTTTGGACCATGGCGATGAGCCTTTTATCGTCATGTAGCTAGAACGTGCACTATGGTTTAAGGTCATACAGCTCGACCATGGTGGTGCAGTTTAAAGTCATGCAACTAGAACCGTGCAGTTTAAGGTCGTGCGACTAGACCTCTGCTACAGTTTAAGGTCATATTGTTTGGACCACGGCTGTGCAGTTTAGGGTCGTGCAACATGGACCGAGGCTGTGCAGTTTAGGGTCATACAGCACGGACCAAGGCTATGAAGTTTAGGGTCATACAATACAGACTAAGGCTGTGCAGTTTAGGGCCATACAGCACGGACCGAGATCGAGGCTATGCCTCCATGTAGGTGAAGCTCCATGGGAAATAGATCTATGGATGGTAATCCGACTCCCTGGGGATAAAATGGTTATGACCATTCACAAACTGAGGGCTTAGATGGAAATGGTGTCCTGATGAAGGATGGCATACAAAAGCGCACTTCACTAAGGCTTAGTGGTGGGTAAGCATACTCTTTAGGGTGAAAGATGGCTTGGTGTGAAACATACCCACCGAAAATTGAAGAGGTAAGAATGACCTTAACTTCACTAGGGATAATGAGTTATAGTATGGGTGTGACTCCTATGGGGGTGAGGGATATCTCCTAACTCCATTAGGGATGATAGGCCACAGTTTGGGTGCAACATCACTGGGGATGACAGGTCACGCCTTGGGTGCAACCCCACTAAGGATAAGTGGTAGGACGCACAAGACTTCAACCTAGAGTAGGTGACAATAGGCTACTAGAAATAAGGCCGGTGCCATGCGTAGTGCTAGTGGTTTCTTGCGAGTATTCAACCGGCGCTGGGTTGTTAAAGATTCAGCTGGAGCTGTGAATGACCTGTGATATTGTTTGAAGACAATCTGCGCTAAGTTAACCAACGTTAGGTTTGGAAATACACCCAGCTCAAAATCAACCGGTGCTAGGGTTGTTTGGAAACACACCTAGCGCCACTTCAACCAGCGCTAGAGTTGTTTTGAAAACACACCCTACGCTAAGTCAACTGGCGCTAGGGTTGTTTGAAATTCACCTGGCTCTGGGGATGGATCAATGATAGTTACCTCGAGCCTCGAGTCAAAGCCGGACTCGGCTCATCGTCGCTTGGCTTCACTTGGATGCGATTGGAACTCCTAGTTTGTGAGGGGCTTTTGAGGATAGTGGAGTCTATATAATGGGGTAAAATCCATTTTTCCCACACTTTTTCACCAAGGGTAAAAAAATTAAGCGAAAATTTTCATAACGGTGAGGAGAGGGTGGTCAGTCGAAGTTCCGACAAGTAGTGGGATTCTAGGCGGTTTTGCAAGGAAGACCTTCGACGTGTAGACTTTGCCAAGAATTTGGAGAACTTGCAGGGAAAGGAGTAGGAAAGGAGAGTCCTCCAGAGAGTTTTCTGAGAAACAGAAGAGGTTTTGGGTTCCACAGGTTTTGGTGGAGGAGGCAGGAAGTGAAAATGTGAGCATTTTTCCTCATCTTAGGAATTTTTCAGGGATTTTTTAGAAGTTTTATGGGGATTGTGGTAACTTTCTGACATTGTTAGCGGTTTTTACAGAGGTTCCCGGGGACTTAGAGGAAGTTTGCAAAAGTTTTCGATGAAGTTCTGGTGTTATCCGGGTGAAAAACATAGACGAGAAGCTTTTTCAGTGAATTTTTGGCCGTTAGAAGAAGTTCTGGTGGGAGACGAACACTACGAGAGGTGGATCATTGTGGAAGGCGTATGGTTGCAGGAGGTGAATCGTCGCAGGGAAGGTGTACAATTACCTCCGAAAATCGTGCGACCATTAAGAAGGTGCAACAACTTAGGCTTTGAAAATGAGGAGTCTTGGGAAAAGAGCAGTCGCGACAGGGCCTGTGCTAACAGAAGTGTAGCTGACGCTGATGGTTTGTAGTGCTGACACAACCGGTGCTGAACCTCATGAAAGGCAACCGATGCTAAGGGTTAGGAGCACAACCGGCGCTGACCTTTGGAGGTCACAGCTGGCACTAGCTTCAGTCAACGCTCATTAGCACGTGTGGCTTATCATGGTGCAGCGAGTGATGCTCTCTTATGACAGTAAGTTACGTGCGGGACGACGCTCGGCTACGAGCTACATATGGCGATGTTCATAGGCTACCAAATGTGGTGAATGATGATGGGGCATGGTTTGTGGTACCTATTGGAAGCCAAATCCTCCAGGATTACAATGAGGTCCATGTTGTTATGTGGAAGGGCACCCACTGTGAACAGGGTATGCTTTCTGTCATAGGCCAGTTCCTTACCAAGGCAGCCCACTTTGTATGTTTGATACACACGCCGAATGAATCCTTCATTGTATGTTTGATATACACATTAGATGAGATATCTGGCTTGTATGTTTGACATACACGTCAGATGGATTGAGGCTAACTTCTTGGAATGGCTCTTCCTATAACCATCCTCTTACTCGTCAGATGAATTAAAGCTAAATCTCCAAGTGGTTTCGCTTCTTCTTCATGAGGAAGGCCTTTCTTTGATGGGTTTGCTTCTTCCTCATGGGGCAGACATTTGTTTTGTCCTATAACCGTCCTCTTATCCTCAGATGCACAAGCGAGAGTACAAGTTTTGGTTTGTAACTGTCCTCTTATCCTCAGATGCAAGAGACTTGTATCCTCCCAAGTAATGGGCTTCTTGTAACTTTTAACTCATTTTTACTGCAATAAAAAGAGTTCGAATTTTGTTTGGACTATCTTGCCTATTTTCGTGTTGATGCCCTTTCTTTTGAATACGCATTATGGATAATACTTCTTTAAGTATCATCCATTGATAGGGGGCATTGCTTCCCCTCCTTCAGGATGTGTCAGTATATAGGCTCTGTTGGGTGAGACCTTTGTTACTATAAAGGGACCTTTCCACTTAGGCTCAAAATTCCCTTTATGCCGGTCGTGCATAATAATAGGCCTTTTAACAACTAAGACTAGATCACCGCGGGTAAATGAGCGGACTTTGACAGACTTGTCGAAAGCCCTCTTCATTCTCCTTTGGTTGAGTTCAAGGATTTGTTGAGCCTCTAACCTCTTTTCATCGAGTGCATCCAATTCTTGATATTGGAGCTTGACTCTCTCTTCTTCGGTTATTCCTTGGTGAGTAGCGACTCGCAGTGAAGGGATTTGTTTTTTGAGAGGTAAAACTACTTCAGCCCCATAAACCAAAGAACAAGGGGTGGAATCAGTAGGATTTCACGTAGTAGTGTGATAAGGCCATAGGGCTTCAAGAAGCTTCTCATGTCAATTCTTCCTTGTTTTTGAAATTTACTTTCTTAAAACATTGCTCAGAGTCTTATTGAAAGCCTCAGCTAATCCATTAGCCCGAGGGTGGTACATAGTCGAGTACCTCAATTCGAAACCGAATTTGTTAACTAAGCGATCGATGTGATGACTTATGAATTGAGGACCATTGTCAGATATAATCCGGTCGGGCACCCCGAAGTGATATATGATATGATGTCAAACAAAGTAGGCCACCGCTGTCCCAGGAACCTACTTAAGGGTGACGGCTTCAACCACTTAGAGGAATAATGTTTTGCAGCTAGGATAAATACATGGCCCATTGTGGAAGGAGGGTCGATAGACCCTACGTTCTCCATACCCCATTATGAGAAGGGCCATGATGCAACCGTAGGGTGTAAAGGCTTTAGAGACTAGTGAACCACGCTGGATTGTATTTGGCATACTTGGCACTTTTTAAAATAGCTTAAAGAATCGACAATCATGGAAGACCAATAGTATCCCAACCTACGTATTCGTTCATAGAGCTTAGGACCAGACAGGTGTAGTCCACAAATGTCTGAGTGGACTTCTTCTAACACCTTATTTGCTTCTTGGATATCGATGCATCTAAGAAGAATGTTGTCAAACGGCCATTTGAAGAGAGCATCTCCTTCATGGAACATTCGAGTCGCATTCGGTACGATCTTCCGGGAGCTTGCCATGTTTTAGGAAACTGGTGATGGGTTCTCTCTAATATTCTACCTGCTCAATTTCTGAACACAGTGAGTCAATGAATTTTGCTTCTTGATTCCGACCCTTACCTCCTTGATTCTGTATTATTACTTGTCAGTCTTGATTACTTCTTTGGCTAATAAAAGTGCTCCAAATGGATAAGGATGGCACTTGGGGAATATATTTCTCTCGTCATCCACATCGACCATGGTTCTTATATCTATGTGTCTCCATTCTATCACCCAGATAAGAGTGGGCCCTGATGAGGATAATTGAATTGTAGCATTGAGTTTCTTAAGTGCATCAGCCTGTGAGTTTAGCCTCCTGGGGATGTGACTCAGGGATACGTTCTCAAGCTGAGCCATAAACTATTTTACAGAATCGTGATAAGGCTTGAGAGTGTCTTTTCTCACATCATAAATCCCTTTGAGCTGTCGGATAACCAACTCGGAGTCACCATATATCTTAAGCTGCTCCAAGTCAAGGTCGAAGGCTATCTCCAGTCATTATAAGGGCCTAGTATTCTGCCTCATTTTGAGAACCAGCTTGAGCAAGAGAGAAACAAAGTGGCAATATTCCTCCTCTCGACGTCAAGAATACTACTCTGACGCCTCCTCGTCGGATTGGAATGCTCTGTCGAAATACAATTCCCACGCAAGAGTAGGGTCAGCACAAAATACTTCTTCATCAGGGAGGTCGCTTGATAGAGGAGATTCTGTTAATACGCGGTGTGCTACGAGAAAATCAGCCAAGGTTTGATCCTTGATGGCTTTCTATAGGACATACGTGATGTCGAATTCCATTAGCAATAATGCCCATTTAGCAAGGCATCTCGAAAAGCATGGGCGTGTCATGAGAAACTTTACAGGATCAACTTTCGATATAAGTTTCACTTCATGACCAAGCAAGTAATGGCGTAGTTTTTGTACTTTGAAGATCAAGGCCAGACACATCTTCTCAATAGGGGGATAGTTCTTCTCGTTCCTTTGCATCCTGCGACTAAGATAATATAACACAGTCTCTTTTCCCTCTTCATTATTTTGAGCCAACAATGCTCCGAGTGACTCGTCCAAAGCAGTCACGTATAGAGTGAAGGTTTTTCCTAAGACTGGTGTAGAGAGCACTAGAGGGTTGAGTAAATAGTGCTTGATGTCATCAAGGGCTGCCTGACATGCTTCATCCTAGATGAAGGGGGTATCTTTTTAGCAGGTGTGTAAAGGGTTTACAGCGACCTGAGAGGTTCGAGATGAACCTACGAATGTATGCCAGCTACCCTTGAAGAGAGCGCAGTTTTTGAAGTGTAGCCAGTGATGGCCTTTCTTGGATTGCCTTGATCTCGACTGACTCAACTTCAAGCCCTCGATGTTTGACGAAGAATCCCAATAATTTTTTGGAGCACATGCCAAAAGCACATTTCAACGAGTTCATTTTTAGTTGATGAAGGCACAACCGCTTCAACACCTTTCCAAGGTCTCTCATGTTAGCATCCTTTTCTTCAGATTTTACCACCAAGTCATCTACATAACACTCCACCTCTTTGTGCATCATGACATTGAAAATTGTTGTCATTGCTCTTTGGTATGTGGCACAACATTTTTTAATCCAAAAGGCATCATTGTGTTACAGAAGAGCCCTTTTGGAGTTAAGAATGTAGTGGCCTCTTCATCTTCTGGTGCCATCCTTATCTGATTATACCCGGAGTATCCGTCCGTGAAGGAAAAAATTTGACAGTGAGCTGTAGAGTCAATGAGAATCCTAGTGAATGGTAATAGGAAGTCATCCTTGGGACAGGTGGTATTCAAATCATGAAAGTCAATACACACTCTGATTTGACCATTCTTCTTCTTTGTTGGAACAACATTTGCTAGCCATTTTGGGTACATAGACATTACGAATAAAGCCTGCTTGTCTAAGCTTGGTTATCTCGACATCTATCTGCATTTGAAAGTCAGACCTGAACCTTATAGATTTTAGTTTGATAGGTTTGACAGTTGGATCAATGCCGAGATGGTGAACAACAACTTGAGGGTCTAAACCAGGCATCTCATGGTAGTGCCAAGCAAAGACGTCTCGATTTACTTTCAAGAAGGTAGTGAAATATTCTTTCTCTTTTGGAGACATATTCACTGAAATGAAAGTGGGTCTGGGATCTGCTTCTTCTCCAAGATTTATTTCCTCGCGTTCGTCAGCTGTGGCTTGACCACCTTCTTCCCATTCTTCTGAAGCCTCTTGTAACTCTTCACCATCGCTTTCAAAAATCTTTCGATCGACCTCATGTGCGGAGACCCATGATCTTGACATTTCTACCTCTGATAGAGGTCCAGAGTGGATCATAATTTCTACATCTTTCTCGAACCGAGTGATAGAAAGGTTAACCTCAAAAGTGGAATACACGTCAGGTTGGAAAGACTTATCTCGAAAGTTAGAGGAAAAATTCAGGTTCAGTGATAATGATGTGAAGAGTGTCTTAGTACGAATCACACGGTATTTGTACAAATGCCTGGAGTGTTTGCTCCGAGCCAGCTGGTTCTCCTCAAACTTGTATCATGTGGCAAGCCTCCTGAGTGTAGAAATGTTTCTCTCGACTCTCTTAGTCTCTGCTCAAAGTCAAGCTCAGGGGGCCACTGGGGCTTCTTTGGCTTCGACTTCTGCTTCTTTGAAAAAGGTGGCTCTGCCTTAGCTTTAGCTTCCAAGACTACGAGGGTCTTTCTCAATCGTTTTCGCTGCGTCCTGCTTATATTGAATCCTTCGAATTCCTGGTCAAGAGCCTCGATGTCCGGACATATCAAGGTTGTACCTACAGGGGACGTAGAAGAGAGAATGAAAAGAAGGAGAAGAAGGAGGAGATGGGTTAGAAGGTTTTTAAGGTCATTCCCCTCATTTGACTGATCTGAGCAGCTTTTTACGTCATCACCAGGGTTGGACGGGAGTACGGGTTCTTTTAGGTTTTTCCCTTGCTTAGACCGTTGGGGAGTGATTTTAACGTCGTCATCCTCATTGGACGTAGGCTGAGTGGGATATGGCACGGGGACATCTTATTGACATGATGAAGAAGGAAGAAGGATCATGTCAGGGATGAAGTCTAGTAAAGTTAGTAGTGGAGGAAGGGCCTGAGAAAATCTTGCTCAACTGTGGGTTGAGCGATCTTGTTTCTTCGACGAGTAGCCCTTGGTGCCCGTCTTTTTTTGGTTTCTGAGGTGATGTTTGATTCATCTCGCTGGGCTGGCGAACAGCCTTAGCTTGGCGAACTATATCTCACCTTAAAGACTTAAGTCTTCTTCATCTATGGTAAACTATCCATGGCTAGGGAATTGAGGGTTTCGCAGAGTCTAAATCATTCATAAGAAGGTCCTGCTTTGGGAGATCTCCTTGCCTCGATGGATAAGTGACTTGGGGGTGACTTACAGGGAGATTTTAAAACTCCTGACACTTCCCCATTTTCTTTGCGAATATATCAGGGAAACTTGTGCATTCTGATCGGTAATGGCCTCTTATCTGATGATATGGGCGCCAACGATCTTCAGTCCACTTAGTAAGGCGACAAGGTTTCCTTTCTTGCTTCACTGTGATTATGCCTTCGTGAAGCATTAAAATGAAGAAGGCGTAAAAGATATCGGGCATTTCGTCTTCCCCTTAGATAGTTACATCATGAGAGGCTTCGACTACCCCGAGGGCCTTCTTTAAGTTTTCAAGCTTTATCTGACCTTTCAGAATCAGGGCCTCAATAATAGCCTTCAGCATGTAGTAGTCATCTGTAGGATGATTGATCTTCCGATGGTAGGCACAATAATTCGCCTGAGTGTTAAGGTTAGGTGTCTCAGGGAATTGGGTTTCTAAAAGCTGGATCATATTATGTTCCACTAATAATCGGAACAGTGCAGGGATGCATTCCTTCTTGAAGGGGTAGACCTTGTTCCTATGCTTGGTGAAAAGATCACCCCGATCAACGTTGGCCGGTGGGGGTACCTGATTGTATGACTATTGTTGCTTGTCATCCTGAGGTGTTACCTTTGCTGTGCTTACCCCTTTAGAGAGGTCCAAAGTTTGAGAGGGAGACTTCTTTGAATCAGCAACCATGACGACTGCACTGATTACCCCTTTATGTTCGCTGCCCCATATGTTATTTCGAGAGTTACCATCGCCCAGGTTGTTTGCTAAACTTGTAGATGATTCTTGTGTTGCACCAAGGTGGTGTGATAGATTTTCTATATGGACTGATTTAGAGGTCAGCTTTGACAAGGAGTGTGGATTAGAGGCCTCAACATGTAGAGGGATCTCAGGTCGCATGTTCCGTACACAAGTTTGGACTACTTCCATCTCAGGCATAAGATTAGGATGGTAGGAAGCCAAGTTTCTCCATCTTGATATGAATTGATGTACGGGCTCTTGGGGTCATGAGTCAGGGTGAGAAGTTCGATTGTTTGAACCTCTCTCTCGACTTGATAGAAGCGTTGATGGAATAGTTTCTCCATCTCCTCCCACGTATGCACTGAGTTTAGAGGAAGTCGAGCATACCATTGAAATGCTGGGCCATCGAGGTCTCAACGAACAGTCAGAGAAGAAGTCTCTCATCAGCTGCTATTTCTCGACATGTTGCCGAAAAGTGGGCATTATGCTGGTTTGGGGACGTGGTTCTATTCAATAAAGGAAACTTCCCTTTCTTATAATCTGAGGGAAACGGGACTTGATTAATATACGAGGGGTATGGCCTTTGATAAGGTGTTGTTCCCTGTATCTCCCGGATTTCTCTGTTCTTTAGGCTATGAGTGACCATAGCGTCAATGTATAGATGAGGGACAAAATTGTCTTGAGGTAGAAGGAGGGGGCTGCCGTGGAGGTGCACCATCAGAGTGATGGGAATTGACCTCATGGTTAGCCGACTGGCGTGCTGTGTCCATACGATCTATCTTTTCCATCATCATGTGCACCATATCCTCCAACTTGTCCATGCACTCTTCCTGCACATCACCGGGCTCACTTACGACCATTATGCTGACCTTTTTACTATGGAGGTTGATGTTAGTGGCAACAGAGGGCTTGCAAACTTGACGGGTCATACGTGGTAGGTCAGTCAGCAGGGGGCCAGCATGCCTTAACTGAACTCAACTCTTGTATGCTGAATGATTCTCGACGGTTTTGGGATCATAGTTACTGAGCAGCTGGGTCTTTTTCTACAATAGTTACCACAGTATAGGGCTCATGGAGCTCTTCTTCAGGCTTCATTGTCTGAAGGGGGTAAAAGGGATTCTGGTGAAGAGGGTCATCAGAATTGGTTGTTTTGACTCCCTTGGTCACCTCCCTAGTCAAAATTTACAGACCTCTATCGAGTTTAGCCTTGAGGGTTTGAAGGACCTTGTGCTAAAGCTGCGATCTAGGTCACGACTGGTCAGCTCTTCCTGCATAGGAGAGAGCTGTCTTCATCTGGTGTAGCCATGGATGAGGGCCAAGAAATGGAGTCATCTTAGGTCGGGGAGAATGAAGGACTCAATTTTCCATCAGGTCGATGCTTCGAGGTCTCTTGTGAGCTCAAGAGACACAACTAAAGTGACGGGGCTGGTCCAGGATGGTACTCTTTGGGAAAAACTTTGAGTTCCAAGGTTGAAGGTGCTTGCTCGATGAAGGAGTGGGTTGGAGCAGGGTTGACTCATAAGGAGGCTTGAGTCAAGGGTAAGAGGGCTTCTGTGATGGTGACGCGTGTGCACCCCTTAAAGAAGGGTCACTGGTGACCTGGGGGTCAACCCGGGCTCGAGCAAGTGGTCTGGCAAGTGTTCGCAACAGAACCGCTGTTGGGCTATCCCTTACAGAGTGCGCTTGTGTGCAATGTAGGAGCACAAGAAGGTCGTCTCCTGTGTACTCGGGTTGGCGTGGCAATGTCATTGCCCCTAGTAGTGAGATGCATATGAGTAGCATGTGCAGGACCTGGCCTTGGAAGGTTCGATCTTGAACACGGACTTGAGATAATAGAGCGGTTGCTCTGAGGTGTGGCTTGAGTGGGTAACCCACAAGCCTTGTGGTGTGTGAGAGGGATGGAGACTGTGGGGTTTCCCCCTCGACGTGTTGAGCCTTTAAGGATAGAGACCCATGGTGCAGAAATGTGGGGGGTAGCCCTATGGCGACCCACAGAAGCAATGAAAGCTTATTTACCTTTTGTAGAAAGGGACTGGGCAGTGTTCCGGCATACATCGAAAACACCACCGACAAGTGACTTGTTAGTGGATGGGTGCCGGCTGTGTGAGGCAACAGAAGTGCTGCCGATGCAGGGCACCTTAGTGGAGTTTCTGCCAGAGCGAGTGAGGGAGTTTTAGGTCCCACCTTACATCGGTCCAAGTTAAGTCCTGGGAGCTAGACACGGGGGCTTTGCTCAAGAGGATGGCTGGGAATGAAGTCAAAGGAACTTATTCCATAGGGACGCTATCGAATACGGGGACAAGAAAATCCCCAATTTGGATAAATGGGTTACAGAACCTGCAAGCCATAATAAAATGTGAAAAGACAATGAAAGCAGATAATAAAGGAAGGAACTAACCAAACAAGAACGATCCGACTAAGGGGTAATAAGTCCCCAGTGGAGTCACCAAGTTGGTTAGGTGCCTCGATCTCGCCCTCCAAATCTTTTGGGGATCGGGCTGCCCATGTCTCGTGTTTTGAGATAAGACCCGGGACATTTTTGAGATTGTCCTCTTGGAAACCTCGTTTGAGAATAGGGACAGGTGTTACTAATCGATGAGAGAGGAATTTAAAGGTTCGAGACTTACTTGGGCTGATCTCGTGGATGCCCTCTTACATCACGACGAAAGCCCCCTAGTAATAAAACTGGTTCAGGATCGGCTCCCTTGGCTTGTATTCTTCTTATTTTCTACAATCACACATATATATGGAAAAGTTTATAAGACAGGCGGGTCAGACCTCACCCTTTTCCTCTTTGATGAACGTACACAAGTATGCGCATTCAAAAAGAAGAAGAGAAGAAAGACAGGGGAGAGAAGAATTCGTCTAAGCGAGAGGATAGAGCAGTGACTAAGATCGTGAGTAATTGGCCTGACATGATAGCAAAACGGGCTCAATAACTAAGACTGGCTCGCAGGATTACTACTATACATCATTACTAGTACTGACTAGCTGGGCACGATGCTTATTCTGTCATGATAATAAAGATGGCCAAGTAATCTTGACACAACAACATTACAGCTAGACGACAGGACTATCATGAGGGGCTAACCTCAATCCCTCTTAGTCGAATGAATGAGCAGCAGAATGATGGTTATGATGAAATAAGAGAAGAAGGGATCAGAAAGAAGGAGGGAGAAGAAAGGAAGAGAAGAGTATGAAAGATGAGAGGATAAAAGAGAGAGAGGGAAAGAAGATGCAGTTGGCGCTAAGCATTATCGACTGTGTTGATAGGAAGAGAGAGAAAATGCAGTCGGCGTTAAGCTTTATCAACTGTGTTATGTAGAGGAGAAGAGAGAAGATGCAGTCGTTGCTAGGCTTTGCTAACTGTGTCAGAAGAAGAGAGAGAAATCCAGCCGATGCTAGGCTTCACCGACTATGATAGAAAAGAAGAGAAGGAGAAAACCAGCCGGTGCTAAGCTTGCGTCGGTTGTGATGAGATAAAAGCAAGAGAGAGATCGAGCCGGTGCTAGGCTTCACCGATTGTTACTGAAGATAGGAGAGAGAAATCCAATCAGCGCTAGGCTTCACCGACTGTGGCAGAAGAGAAGAGAGAGAAATCCAACCGGTGTTAGTCTTCGTCGACTGTGACAGAAGAGAAGAGAGAGAAATCCAAACGGTGTTAAGATTCGTTGACTGTGACAGAAGAGAAGAGTGAGAAATCTGACCAGTGCTAGGCTTCACTGACTATGACAAAAGAGAAGAGAGAAATCCAACTAGTGTTGGGAACGAAAGAAGAGGAGAGAGAAAACCCCACTCGGTGCTAGAAACAAAAGATGAGGAGAGAGAAAACCCCACCCAACATTAGGAACAAAAGAAGAGAAGAGAAAAAACCCCACCCGATACTGTGAATGAAAGAAGAGGAGAGAGAAAATCTCACTCGATGTTGAGAATGAAAGAAGTGGCGAGAGAAAAATTCAGTTGGCGTTAGGCTTCACCGATTGTGACAAAAGAGAGGAGAATGGATGGAGATGGAGATAGAGATGAGAGAAGGGAGAGAAAGAGATAGAGATGAGAAGAAGAAAGTGAGAAATAGAGATAGAGATGTGAAGAGAGGAGAGAGAAAGAGATAAAGATGAGAAAGAAAGGAGGAGAGAGAAAGAGGGGAGGAGAGAGAAAGAAGAGAGAGATAGAGATATAGATGAGAAAGAGGGGAGGAGATGAGAAAGAGAGGAGGAGAGAAAGAGGGGAGGAGAGAAAATGTTACTTACTCGAAGGGTATCGACCTTTTTCTTCTCTCTCCTCTCTTTCTCTCTAAGACGTACCCACAAGCTTAAGCAACAATCAGAATTTTATTGATTGATAAAAGAAGAATGAATCCATTTTTTATACAATGAGGCAATGCCTGTTTACGTAGAATTGGGCTAAAACATGAGTGTATGCTCGAAAACAACCTAAAATTGAAGATAAATATAATATAATGAATTTAAAGAAATTCTAAAAATGTTTGCAAAAGAATTGTTTTGACCCTGCCTAACAATGTGTGGAATTCGTTAACAGTCCCAACTACTGCCTTAGAACTTGTGTGATCTTCTGTGGCTGACCAGAGGTCGTTCTGATGCTAGTTTGATCAAAAGATCATTGTTTTCTTATAGGGCTCAGCATGACGATCATTTTGATACCATCTTCGAGCTAGGAATCATGTTTTTGAGCCATGATCATGGGGATTGAATCTTGGATGAATCTTGAAAACTTAGGATCGATTGTGTGCTCGTTCCTTGATGTTTCTTTGTGATTTCTTCACGATCATGTTGCAATGAATGTAGCTTGATTTAGTGTTCGGATGAAGATTTTGTCGTCTTGAGTTTTTTGCCAGAATCTTGAAATCTGATGGCCGAAATTTACAGAAGTTTTGATGCATTCATGTGTGAAATCCAACTGTTCATCATATGTGAAGTTCGGACCATAGATAGCTTCAGACCTCACTCATCTAATGGTATTCATTTCGTGTCGATCGGGTATACAAGCGTCGTGATCTGGTTGTGCGAACAAGGGGTGCTGCTACTGAAGTTTCTGCAACGTCCTTCATGGATTAGTGACTTTCATTTAGTTTTTCTCTCTGCTCGGGCGTCGTCATGAGGCATACAACATATCGAATTATTCATCTTGATGAGACGAACATGCTTACCAAATTTTAGAGCGATCTGTATTGGAACAAGTGAGATATACGCCTCAAAAGTGACTGCCTGTGACTGTGAAAATAACCACGTTTCAGGGTGT
The DNA here is from genome assembly GCF_054954075.1 of Amborella trichopoda. Taxonomy (NCBI): domain Eukaryota; kingdom Viridiplantae; phylum Streptophyta; class Magnoliopsida; order Amborellales; family Amborellaceae; genus Amborella; species Amborella trichopoda. Next base: position 33,161,236 of record NC_142348.1, on the reverse strand, counting down.
CTGTTACAGGGTCCATTTCAGGGTGCTAAAGACCAATTTTGCTGAAATTGATTATTCTTATTCACTGCATTAGACATGTCTGATCACGATAAAACTTGACGGGTGGTCTTTTGAAGTGTTGATGATGATCCTGACCAATTCTGGGCCCATTCTGGGACTGTCAAGAATTTCCACTGTTTTTTAGACTTTATTGACCTGCTTCCTACCAGGGACCAAGGTGCTGAAAATATGTTCAAACATGCACCACCAGGCTCTGACCCTCCATAAGAGACGGTTAGTGTCATGGTGATCAATGACTCGGACAATGCTAAGGACGAGAGGATGAACAAGTTGGAGGAAATGATGCAAGCCATCCTTGAAAAAATTGAATGCCTTGAGGCCTTCAGGTCCCCTTCTTTGATCGATTCGCCGACTGGTGAGGGCACAGTTCCCAGGCAAACTCCTGCACCGGCCTCCCAAGACAGTTTTACTCTCGCAGAGTCTCCCAAACCGACATAGATGCTATAGTTGCCGATAGCCTCAAGAACAAGGTCCCAGGCATGCAGGATACACCGCTCTATCAAAAGCCGTACCTTTCGTACATTGACCAGGTGCCTTTTCCTCCGAACTATCAATAAGGGAAGCTCCCCTTATTCAACGGTACTAGGTCTTCGCATCAGCATACTCCACACATCTAGGCGGCCTATCGAGAGACGACAACTGAAGGACGATTACTCCTCCGCTAGTTTGTCTAGACACTTGAAGGGTCAGCCTTCTAGTGGTATGCTCGATTGCCTCCAAACACGGTACAAACGTGGCAAGAAATGGAGCAGTTATTCCACCAACAGTTATTCCACCAACGGTTCTATGAGGTCCAAAGGAACGTGGAAACCATCAAGCTCCCCACTTTGATGCAAGACCTTGGTGAGCTGGTTGACAAGTTCATCACCTGAAGGAGAGAATTGGCAACCTTTCATGCCACTCCCATGATTGAGAAGCAAGCGGTCCAGACCCTCATATAAAACATGCTTTCCAAGATCGCTCTGCATGCCGAGGCATCCAATCCACCCTCCATGTCTGAGCTCATCTCTATGGCAGTTCCTATTTAGGGATTGTTCAATCACCATGGTAGCCCTCGTCAACAGCCTACCGGCTCAAACTCTTGCTCCAACTGTCGGGGCAACCAAAAGGAAGTAATCAGCATGGCTGTCACCATGGCTTACACCACGGGCACGACTCGTCAAACCTTGGACCTTTTTAAGGCACATATGCCTCAGGTCGGGGGTAAACAACAGTCTTACAACGGTGTCCCGCCTCCTAAAAATACTAAGCAAAATGTCTGCCGAATCTAGCACCAGAATAAAGTTTACCCCTTCGATAAGCATTGCACTCCTACACTGCTTCAACTACTGCTGGAATAGAACATGATCCAGCTGTCAGAGGCCGATATTGCAAAGTCGCCTGGGCAGGAGGCAAATGAGAGGTACTGTGCCTATCACAGGAGGGTGTGCCACCCCACTTATGACTGTTATAAGCTCAACGACACTATCGAAGCCCTTATCAACAATGGTCAGATAAAGCTTGAAAAGTTTGAGAAGGCATTCGGGGCAACAGAGGCTTCTCACATAGCAACGGTCCAAGTGGACGATGGAGCACCCGCTATCCTTCATGAAGTTTTCTCCATAATGCTCGAAGAAGGACTCATAACTCCTAAGCCAACAAGGTAGCCTAAGTTCTTGCCCCCAGGGATCGAGAACCCTTGGTGTGCATACCATCAGATATTAAGTCATGATGTCACCTAGTGAACTGGATTTCATAAGCTCTTAGCAGAGAAGATGTAACAGTGTCAGGAAGTTCAAAGCAGCCCAGGAGGACACCCTTAAGTCCCTCTATCGCCTGTGCAAGAAAGCCTCCCCACTCAAGCCCTGCAAAATACTGAGCATGACCATTTGCATGTCCTCTTCAAGGGAATGCTCCAACAAGGCCTTGTCATTCCCAAGCCTGTTAGGCAGTCGAGGCATCTTGCCCAGGGCACGAAAAATCTCTGGTGCCCATATCACCAAGTATGGGGCCATGAACTTAATGAGTGCTCAGGGTTCGAAGCTATAGTCACAGAGAAAGTCCAGCAGGGCCGCATCGTTTGCGCGGTTCTTTCAAAACACGTCTAGGCTACCGCGCCCATTCAAGAGGAAGTTTAATGAGAAAACACCGGAACCTTCAAAGCCCTCAACCTCTCAGCCTTAGGAAGTCTATCATGGGCGGAACAGGCTCAAATCCTTGAAACATGAGGCAGTCAACCAAGCTAAGACTACTCACCAGTCAGACAGGGCGGTCCAAAGAAGGAGAAGGCGGGCACCTAAGTCGGTCCGTCATAGGAATTGTCCTCCTCATCCACCAGTTGAGGAAGAATGTTTCAGGCCCCTTCCCCCACTGCCAACCTTGCAGGACTTCATCCCAAGCGAAGCTCACCTCGTCATTTCGTCGAATCAGACAAACATCCCTGAGTCACCAACAACTTGGGATTCCTCCAATATGGGTGACGACGTTAAAAGCAACCCACGACGGTCAAAGTCGGGGAAAGACCTAAAATATCCCCTGCAAACGTTCAAGTCCGGTGACAAAGTAAAATGCTGCCCAGAACATTCTAATTCTTCTCCTCCTCCCTCCTCTTCTATTTTCTCAACAGGTGCAGCTCGACAGTGCTTGGACTTCGACACTCTAAATCGAGAGTTCAGAGACATCAGCTTAACCACGCCGCTGCAAGAGTGTCGCAGAGAGATCCTGGCTCAAGCGGCAAGATTCTCGACAGTCGCCGACACCCTGTCAACCCGAGCACAGACCGAGTCACCCTAAAGCTCTTGTTCCAAAGAGGCCTGCCACATGATCCAAGTGCATGAAGCACCCAGATCGGGGAAAGCATCAAGTAATCCCAATCATGAGATCATGGACTGCCCATTCGATGTCGGGATCATGGGTTTCCACAGGCGAGGTCAATGAGAATCCTTGTGAGTTCCTTGACGAGGAGATCCAAGAAGCTTCAAAAGAGCGGGAAGAAGGCGTCAGGCCACGGTTGATGTGCATGAAGAGATCAACTTGGGGGATGAGGCCGACCTGAGGCTAACTTTCATGTCAGCAAAAATGTCCCCAGAATAGAAAGAAAGTTAGATTTCCCTCCTCCGAGTAAATCGGGATGTCTTTGCCTGACATTATCATGAGGTGCCAGGTTTAGACCCTCAGATTCCTATCCATCGCCTCGGTATTGAGCCAACCATCAAACCCAAGAAGCAGAAATCGAGAAGGTTTAGACTCGACCTCGAGATGCAGATGATGAGAGGGATGTCTTCCCTGAATGCCTGCCTTACTCATTCGGGGTACTCCTCGCAGCTAAGGATGTTATTAAGGTAAAGCAGGAAAAATCCCAACATAAAGGATCAAAGGTTATGGAGGAAGAACCTAAATTCATTGACCCGATTTGTGTAGAGGTTGAGCAAGTAGAAGACTGGAGGGAGCCTATCAGGACTTCATAAAGCAGGAAGGAAACCTCATGATTGGGAGGAACACAACGTCATACGACAGATGTCCATCAAGTACACCTTTCTTGACGGGGATGTTCTCTTTCGTCGGTCATTTGATGGAATTCTCCTCAGATGCCTCAATGCATAAGAAGCAAGTAAAGTGCTCAAGGAAGTGCGGCATCTGTGGGCTACGTCAGTCTGGCCCTAAGCTTTATGAGCGTATACGTAGACTCGGCTATTACTGTTCTTCCATGGTAGCTGATGCCCAAAACTATCCTAAAAGATGCCAGGTGTGTCAGATCCACTCAAGCCTCATTCATCAACCCTCGGAGTCTCTCCACCCTACAGTGACATCGTGGCCCTTTTCCCAGTGGGGTATGAACATTGTAGGACCCATCGATCCCCCTTCTGCCTTGGGTCATGCCTTCATTATGGCAGTGAAAGACTACTTTCCTAAGTGGGCTGAAGCGATCCCTCTCAAGCAGGTTCCAAGGACAGCGGGAGCCAACTTCGTGCTTCATCACATCATCTACCGATTCGAAGTTTCGGACCGGATAATCTCTGATAATGGCCACCAATTCAGAAGCCATCTTGTTGATTGCCTAGCCAACCAGCTCGGCTTTGAGTGGAAGTACTTGACTATGTACTACCCTCGAGCCAATGGTTTGGCTGAGGCATTCATCAAAACTTTGTGTGGGGTGCTCTAGAAGTCAGTTTCGAAGTCAAAGAAGAATTGGCATGCGAAGCTGCTTGAAGCTCTGTGGGCTTATCACACCACCACTCGAAATGCTAAACACTCCGCTCCTTATTTCCTTGTCTATGGAGGTGAGGCGGTCCTACTCCTCGGGGTTCAAATACCCTCACTCCGTGTCGCTATACATCAAGGACTGACTGAAGATGAGAGGGTCAAGCTCCATTACCAAGAGTTGGACGCCCTTGATGAAAAGAGGCTAGAAGCCGAGTAGAACCTCGAGCTCAATCAAGGAAGAATGAAGAGAGCCTTTGACAAGTCTGTCAAGGTTCGTTCATTCGGTCGGAGGGATCTAGTCTTAGTAGTCAAGAGACTGATTGTCATCCATGGGCATCGCAAAGGAAAATTCAAGCCCAAGTAGGAAGGTCCGTTCATAGTAAAAAAGGTCACATCAAACGGGACCTATGTACTGACAAACTCGGATGGAGGAGAGGCAACGCCCCCTATCAACAGACGATACCTAAAGAAGTATTGTACTTGATGTATCCCCAAAATGCAGTGTGTGCAGCAAGAAAATAAGGAACGAGGCCTATGTACTGGCAAACTCTGATGGAGGAGAGGCAACCCCCCCTATCAATGGATGATACCTAAAGAAGTATTATACTTGATGTATCCCCAAAATGCGATGTGCACAAAAAGAAAATAAGGAAATGGAAAAGAAGAACATTAAGCAAGTCCAAAAGAAGTTCATTTCTTTCATTGCATTAAAAAGAGTTACAAGTTACAATCAAAAGGCAATTACTAGGGAAGTTACAAAACTCTTGCGTTCGGGGATAAAAAGATGGCTACAGGCCAAAAAAAATATTCTCCTCATGAAGAAGAAGCATACAGACCAAGGAAATTCCCTGCTCATGATGAAGAAGCAAACCACTTGGAGAAGTTAACTTCAGTGCCACCAAAGAGGATGGTTACAAGCCAAAACATAGGCTTCACGATTGTGCTGAAGGATTTGGCTTCCAACATACCGCGGTGGCATAGCCTTCTCATTTGTCATCACTCTTGATCGCAAAAAACATCACCGTCCATGATCATTGTCGCACGTTACTCAACACCAAGTGCAGCCATCACCGTGCGCAAGACAATGCTGCGTTTCACCATCACCACCGGAAGCAAACATCGCATGAGACCATCGCTATGACCAGCATGCTCTTGAACGTGGCTATCACTGTACGTGGCTTAGGGTCACCCAAAGGTAGTGATGCATATGACTAAATGTCGTGCATGCCCTTGTTGTACCTCGGTTCCCACCATCCCCATTTCCCAGAGGGCATTAATCCTTATGCTTCCTTGGTTTCCCCAATTGCCTACCCGTGACGATTGTCCACCTTCTCACAACCTTTCATCTCCTTTGCAACTCTTTGAGTTTAGTAGGGAACAATCCTTCAACAGTCGAAAACATCTGACCTTGTTCTTTCCCCTACTGGCATTGCCTTTCCCCGAAAAAAGTATTTTGTCGCCACCGGAAAAACCCTGCCCCACCTTCCACTCATTACTAGAAGGGTCGGAGGACGACCGAAAATCTCCGACAGCTTCCCTATTACCCTGCGGTCTTCCCTTCTAACTGATTTCCCACTTCAGCAGTTCACCAAAACTTCCTGAAATTCCACTAAGTTTTCGGTGAGCTCAATGCAGCCCCTCCTTCTTCTCCTTCCATAACCAGAGGGCTGACAAGTGCCTTCTGAACTCTTTATGACCTCCCCTTCAATAGAAAAATGACCAGAGGAAAGCTAGAACCCCGACAGGGCACCTCTGCAAATCCTGCTAAGGTCCCGAGAAACCCTATTCCTTGCACAAGAAGCCAGGGCACTTCTCGAAGAGGTTCACAATCACAACACGAAGCTTTGCGTCCTCCTGAAGGTCGCTAGAAAAGCTCATAACCACTTGTCTTTAAAAATTTTAGCTGGGAAGTTCTCACCGGAAAACCTTTGCCAAAAGCTTTGGTCCTCTTTCTCTAAAAACCCTTGCACTGTTTTACCCTTAGGAAAAATAGTAAAAAGGGCTTTCTCCCTTTATACCCAACAGTGTCGCAAACTACCACCGAAAAGCACGAAATGACACTCTGATCCCTAGTTCTTGATGGCAATAAGATCAGACTGAGGCGGGTCAAGCCTGAGACTTGAAAGAGTTATCACCGCTCACCTCACTCTAGACGCTATTACCGCTCGCATTGCCGAGTGGCTATCACCGCGCACCTCATCAAGACCTTCATCAAACGCTTCGTCAGGAGGTTATCATCGTGTGCCACGTCAAAAGGGTTATCGTCACGCATTTGTCAAGGGCTATTGCTGCTTGCTTCACCAAGGGGCATAATGTTGCGTGCGCCATCCAACACTTTATGCCATGCGCAAGCCAAGGCACATCCATCTAGACCATCGCCCGGTACTCTGAGGAAGTTTGTTTCTTGCACTATAGCCTCACTCCTTTGGCAGTCCATCCTCCGGTGACAGCTATGTTCCCCATGGAGTCACATTCCCTCACCACACCATGATCCAGATGCACGACCCTAAACTACATGGTCCAAACTATATGGCCTTAAACTGTAATGAGAGTCTGCATTGCATAACCTTAAACTGCACAGCCATGGTCCGCATTGCATGACCTTAAATGACACAGGCAGAGTCCGCATTGCATGACCTTAAACTGCACGACTATGGTTCGCTTTACATGACCTTAAACTGCACAACCATTGTCCGCATTGCACGACCTTAAACTGCACAACCATGGTCTGCATTGCAAGACCTTAAACTGCATAGCCATGGTCCCCATTGCATGAACTTAAACTGCACTGCCATGGTCCACATTGCATGACCTTAAACTGCACAACCAAGGTCTGCATTGCATGACCTTAAACTGAATAGCCATGGTCTGCATTGCATGACCTTAAACCACACAGCCATGGTTCGCATTGCACGACCTTAAACAGATCAGCCAGGGTCCGCATTGCATGACCTTAAGTTGCACAGCTATTGTCGACATTGTATGACCTTAAATTACACAGTCAGGGTCTGCATTGCATGACCTTAAACTGCACAGCCATGGTCGGCATTGCATGACCTTAAACTGCATAACCATGGTCTGCATTGTGTGACCTTGAACTACACAGCCGTGGTCCTCATTGCATGACCTTAAACTTCACAGCCATGGTCTGCATTGCATGACCTTAAACTGGACGGCTAGGGTCTGCATTGCATGACCTTAAACTGCACAGCTATGGTCCGCATTGCATGACCTTAAACTGCATAGCCATGGTCTGCATTGCATGACCTTATACTGCACAGCCATGGTTCGCATTGCATGACCTTAAACTACTCAACCATGGTCCGCATTACATGATCTTAAACAGCACAGCTAGGTTCTGCATTGCATGTCCACAAACTACACAGCCATGCTCAGAATTACATGACCTTAAACTGTACAGCTATGGTCCACATTGCATGACCTTAAACTGCACAACTATGGTTCCATTGCATGACCTTAAATAGCACAGCCATGGTCGGCATTGCATGAACTTAAATTGCACAGCAAGGGTCCGCATTGCATGACCTTAAATTGCACAGCCATGGTCCACATTGCATGACTTTAAACTACACAGCTATGGTCATAATTGCTTGACCTTAAACTGCATAGCTATGGTCTGCATTGCTTGACCTTAAACTACACAACTGTGGTCCACGTTGCATGACCTTGAACTACACAGTCACAGTCCAAAGTATATGACCTTAAACTATAGCAGAGGTCTTGTTGCACAACCTTAAACTGCATGGTCTTAATTGCATGACATTAAACTGGATAACCACGGTCCAAACTATATGACCTTAAACCATGATGCGTGTTCAGGACGCATGATGTTAAACTGCTTCGTGCTTCGCACAGGTCCAGAAGGCATGACCTTAAAAGATGCCTCCACATACGTTCACACCCCTTTTACGTGCATCTTCACGCATATCTTCCCTAATAGACCCATCGTATGCACGCACCACCTTCATTACCTCCCCAGTGAGTCCACATACATGCACACACCGTTTATGTGCATCCTCACGCATGCTTTCCACTAACCAACCCTTCTTGTGCATACACCATCCGTCATTCCCCAGTGAGCTTTACGCATGCTCATGAAATGGTGAACCATTTCACAATCCATATTCGCCGTCATCTAGTGGGTCACTATTCTTCACCCACAGTTCTACCTTCATAGGTAACCTCATGACATTTCCCCAAAATGAGTCGAAATTACCACCATACTCACTCCATGGCCTCTAGAGATTGCCATTCATCACCACTACAGTCTAGCTGTATGACCCTAAAATGATAGTGCATGTCCTGGTCACATGATGTTAAAAGGATTCCACAGGTCTCGAAGGCACGACTTTAAATATGCCTTCACATGGAAAAATGGGCATGGTGTACACCTAGACAAGGGAACACCATGAGTAAAAATGATGAACTGGCATGGTCATGAAACCATGAGTAAAAGAGCTCCGTGGAAAAAAAATTCCAAGCATGGTGACAACCCTAAAAAGGGCATCGTGAGAAAAAATAGACGAAAAGGGTGGACATGAACATGAGGTCATGGGTAAAATAACCAAAAAATAATGTAAGTTGTGAAAATCGCCTTCACTATGTCATTTCCTCGGTTCAAGTGAAAACCCACAAAAGGGCGCTTGAACCGACAAGACAGGTTGACGGCCACCACATTAGCTGACATTAAGTTTCCAAACAGTCACAACCCTGGCTAATGAGGTCTGCTTAAAATCCACAAAAGCCAGCATCCATTCACAACACCAGATGGTTCTCCAGGGAGTGAGAGCCGCATAAGATCTCCCACGCTTCATGATGGCTCATCAGTGGGTGAGAGTCGCATAAGGTCCCCCCCACTTCAAGCACATGGCTCATCAGGGAGTGAGTGCCGCAAAAAATCTCTCAAGGACATGGCTCATCAGGGAGTGAGAGCCGCATAAGATCTCCCCAGTTTAACAACAACAAGAGTCCTTGAGGCTGAGGATGTTGACCAAAAATACCTTCAGAAATGCTAATGTTCATCACGAAGGTAAGAAACTGACGAAGCCAGGGTCTAATCTGCCACGGGCTTCAGGGTATGCCTCGCCAAAACCCCTTAGCCTTCATGGGACTAGAATTTTGGGATGGGTCAAAAGCCCCTGACTGGACCCCGCTAGACGGGACCTACAGAGGTACCCTGAGCACCAAAAAAAACCTGGTGTAGCAGCTAACAATGCCAACCAAAGGTTCATAGCATTTGGCCTTTAGAAAAGGCCTTTTAGTCCCTTGAGGGTGAGGACGTTGACAAGATCCCTCAAACATCCCAAATGATTTCACTTGATTCTCTAGAAGCACAACATTCGGTGGGGCATGCTGTTGGAAGATATTTTTCATCAACATGGGGCCCCCGCTCAATTAAGCCTAGCAATCACTGGAAATTTTGGCAGCCTTAGAATAGCCCTAACATTGGTCAATATCTTCATAAGGTCTCTCAAAATTCCCTGTCAAGTTTTGTAGCATTCTGACATGTCTAAGGCAGTACAGAATGTGAAACAGTTCCAACAGAATCGACCTCTCGCACTTTGAAATGACCATTATAACTAGAGCAACATTTTTGGTATCTTAAATTATTGTGGGACCACTACCATTGGATTCGACATGATTAACAACCTCTAGGGGTCAAGTTTCAGCGCAAACAGACACTCCAGAAAGAAGTTATAGGTAAAAGAGTAAAACAGGAGGGGCCACATGCTATTCCCGTGAGGCCACCCTGCAACTCCACGCCATGGAAGGGGCAGTCACAAACAGTGAATTTTGATGCTCATATCTCACCCATCCCAAGTCGGATTGTGCTCAAATTTGGTGAGCATGTTCGTCTAGTTAATACGAGCGATTCGATATGTGGCACATCCCGTGAAGATACCCGAGTGCGAAGAAAAGCTAGAGAGAAGTTGGTGATCGGTGAAGAAAGTATAGAAAATTCAACAACGTTGTGCCTCACTCGAGCGGCCAGATCACGCCACTCGCAAGCCCGATTGACGTGAAATCAATTCCATCGTGTGCGTAAGGTCTTGGGCTATCACTGACCCAAATCTTTACATGATGGATGATTGGATTCTGCACACGAAATCAACGAAGTTACTGCAAATCCCATCGTCAGAATTCAAGATTCCAACAAAAATTTCAAAGTTGTAAAATCTTTGTTCGGGCACGAAATCGAGTTGTGTTTGTTTCCTCGCGATTGTAATGATATGCTTAGTATAATTCAATGAAGAAACCACCGAAAAACATCAAGAAACGAGTACACCATCGATCTGAAGTTTCAATATCTATTCCAATTTCAAGTCACATGATCGCACTTTAAAAACACGATCTATGGCTCGAAGTTGGTATCAAATCGATCGCCATGTCAAGTCCTACAAGAAAAAAATCATCCTACGATCAGCTGGGTATCAAAACGACCCTGGATCATCCGTGCAAGTTCATGCAAGTTCTAGGGCAGCACAGGGACTGTTCGTGAATTTCACGAATTGTTAGAAAAGGGAAAATCTATCATTTTGCACCTTAATTTCTATTTTTTTTAATTCAATTTAATCATAATTTTCAACAAGTAGGGTTACTTTTGATCATCCACCCATGTTTGGGGCAAAGTCTATATATACATACCATCATTGGATGCACCAAAGGACTCGACCTTTCACAAAAGAGAGAGTTTCTACTTAATACAAGTTTATCTTTCTTCTCATTGTTGGGTCACGTTCGAGAGAGAGTGAGTGAGGTGAGAGAAACTCTTGACTAGTACCCCTAGGTTCGAGGTAAACCTTGTCTCTCTCATTTTCTTCTTCTTCTTCGCTCCCTTCTCTCCTCCCTTCTCCCTCATCTCCATCTAAGTTCCTCGTAGGGAACATACAGGGCAATGACAGTGCCATGCATGACTCCTCTGAGGTCACACAGGTCGCGCATGGCGATGGTAACACCATGCGTGAGTCTCCTTCTCTTTCTGGTATTCTATCTCCCTCTTCTAGTGTGGTCAGTAGACAATGCTGCCTATCACCGTCCACAGACATAGTTTTGATGTCTTAGTGAAGAACCCAAACGGTGAAACTACCAGTTGCTCGTCTATAGTAGACAGTGATACCCATCGCCGCTGCTAGAGATCTCGGCAACACCTCTCACCGTCCGTGAGCTTCCTTCACGTATTCAGTGCTTCTCACCATCCTTCCTGCGTCCCACGCCTATCGCCGTCTGCCTTGTGATGATTACCGTCGCAAGCTTCACAAATGATTATCGCTGCGCTTCATTAGAGACTACCGCCGCCCGCACGGGGGCGTGTTGACTCCTTATGTTGTCAATGGTGATGTCTAGCACCGTCCGAAGTTCATTTCTCACTCTTTAACCACTAGCCGTAGTGTAGAGTGCCGCTCAAGGGCCATGACACTACTACTCCACGGGCGTGAGTGGCAACGCCTAGAGCTGTCTAGACCCATCTCTTTGTCGTCATGTGTCTTCTTTTCACTCTCTTTTCTCTTCTCACTTGACTGAGTGTAGGACTTAGCCTAGCACCACCACATCGGTCTCGGTTTCGAGTAGTATTACCGTCGTGCTAGTCTTAAAGACTACGCCCGTCTTGCTACCACTCCGAGTCAGTGACTTCTAAGCTCCGATGCTACTCTCGCCTCTTCGTCAAGTTTTCTTCCCTTTTCTTTCTTTATTTGAACCTTATGCTTCATCGCATTCTCGTATGAACATACAGTGCCCTAAGACAAGGGTGGTCTCTTTGAGCCACTTGTCTCGCAAATTAACCATGGAAGTGTTGTGCAGAAAACAAGAGGATTGCATTTCATGGGAGGCGATTTTGAACCAGCTAAATCAACAGTGGGACTTTCTTCATTATCAAAGAGGGCACTCGTGCGAGCCAGCCCGAGTAAGTCCCGAACCCACCTTCAATTGCTCGCTCATCGGTTGGTATACCTGCCCTTGCTCTCCAGTAAGGTTCTGAGAGAGCGATCTCAAACCTTGGGTTTGTTAGAAGCCTGAGATACGTGCCGCCAAATCATCTTGAGCCGAAAGGCGAGATCGAGGCACCTAACCAGCTTAGTGACTCCACTGGGGACTTACTACTCCTTAGTCGGTTCACTCTTATTTGACCAGTATCATCTTTTACTTTATGCAATTATTTCTATGGCATCTGGGTTGTTCAACCCATTCATCAGAGTCGGGGACTTCCTTATCCCGGACACTCGTGGCAGTTTCGGGCAAAGGTCTTTGAGTACAGGTAAGCATCTCGAGCCCTGGTACTCAAAGGCCTTCCCTAAGAGTACCATCTTGAGCCAGCCTTAGGTTTACTATATACCTGATCCCCATAAAGGAATTCAGGGAAATTTCCTAATGTTAGACAGAGGCCTCCAGCCTCCAAAGCAAAAACCCAGCTTTCTTTCTATGTTGAGACCCCATTTTTGTTCCAATTGATAGACATGGCCCTTAGATGTTCAAAGAAGGTGGGGCATTTCAGCCCCCAAACTCGGTTTTGGAATGAGGTCCAAATTCACTTAAGGGTTAAGCAAAAAGGAGGCCTACAGATCCTGACCAGGGAAGGCTCTAAGGCAGTTGAGGTCACTCTTGACGATCTCTTGCCTCGTAATCCCCTTTTCCCTCTCTAATCTCTATAAATATTATTCGGTCATTACCGTCTAGAAGCGATAGTCCCAAGACCTTCGAGAACCTGTCCTCACAAGATTGGCATACAAGGCTCTAGTCCAGTCAAGGCAGGCTAAACCCCTCCTGACTGACTTGCCACGTACGACTCACCGACCTTGACAGTCAACTGCGCCACCAGGCTTTGACCCTCCAGAAGAGACAATCAGTGTCATGATGATCAACGACCCTGATGACGCTGGGGAGGAGTAGATGAACAAGTTCGAGAAAATGATGCAAGCTATCCTTGGAAAAATGGAATGCCTAGAGGCCTCCAGTTCCCCTTCTTCGACCGATTCCCCCACTGGTGAGGACACAGTTCCCAAGAAAACTCTTCCACCAGCCTCTCAAGATAGTTCTACCTCCCGTGGGGTCTCCCAAACCGACATAGATTCTATGGTGGCCTATAGCCTCAAGAACAAGGTCCCAGGCATGCAGGAGACACCGCTTTATCAAAAGCTGTACCCTTCGTACATCGACCAGGTGCCGTTTGCTTTGAACTTTCAAAAGGGAAAGCTCCCCCTATGCAATGGCACTAAGTCTCTGCATCAGCATCTTGCTCACTTCAGGACACCAATCGAGAGGCGGCATCTGACGGATGACTACTCATCCACTAGTTCGTTGAGACTCTCAAAGGGCCAGCCTTCCAGTGGTATGCTCAATTGCCTCCAAACTCGATACCAACGGAGTAGGAAATGGAACAGTTGTTCTACCAATGCTTCTACGAGGTCCAAAGGACCGTAGAAACCATCGAGCTCCTCCCTTTGATGTAAGACCCTGGTGAGAAGGAAGTGGTCCAGACCTTCATACAGAACATGCTTCCAAAGATTGCTCTGCATGTCGAGGCATCCAATCCACCCTCCATGTCAGAGCTCATCTCTTTGGCAGTTTGTATTGAGGGATTGTTCAAGCACCATAGAAGCCCTCGTCAGTAGCCTGCTGGCTCAAACTCTCGCTCCAACGGTCGGGGAACCCAAAAGGCAGTAATCAGTGCGGCTGTCACCGTGGTTGACACCAAGAGTGCAGCCCCTCAACTAGACCTTTCCAAGGCACAGACGCCTTAGGCTGGGGGTAAACAGCAGTCTTAGAATAGTGTCCCACCTCCTAAATATACTAGGCAAAATGACTACTGGATCTAGCACCAGAAGAAAGTTTTCCCCTTCGATAAGGAGTGGACTCCTGCACTGCTTCTACTGCTGTTGGAGCATAACATGATCCAGCTACCTGAGGCCGATACTGTAAAGTCGACTGGGCAGGAGGAAAATGAGAGGTATTGTGCCTATCACAGGGGGGTGTGCCACCCCACTTACGACTGTTATAGGCTGAACGAGACTATCAAAGCCCTTATCAATAAGAGTCAGATAAAGCTCGAAGAGTTGGAGAAGGCATTCGGGGCAACAGAGGCTTCTCACATAGCAACGATCCAAGTGGACGACGGGCCACCTGCTATCCTTCGTGCAGTTTTCTCCATAATACTTGAAGAAGGACTCGTCACTCTTAACCCGATAAGGCGGCCTAAGTTCCTGCCCGTAGGGATCGAGAACCTCTAGTGCACATACCATCAGATACGAGGTCATGATGTCACCGAGTGCACTGGCTTCCATAAGCTCTTTGCAGAGAAGATGCAGCAGTGTCAAGAAATTCAAGGCATCCCGGGAGGACACCCTCAAGTCCCTCAGCTGCCTGTGTGAGAACGCCTCCTCACTCAAGCCCAGTAAAATACTGAACAAGACCATTTTCAGGCCCTAAGACACAGGTGGGTCTCTTTGACCCACTTGTCTCACAAAATAACCATGGAATTGTTGTGAGAAAACTAGAGAATTGCAGATAAAGGGAGGCGATTGCAAACCAGCTAAATCAGCTGGGGGGCTTTCTTCATGATCTAAGAGGGCACTCGCGAGCCAACTCGAGTAAGTCCCGAACCCACCTTCAATTCCTCTCAAGGCAAAACCGAGGCGCTTGAGGATCTATATCCAAAAGGCAAGACCGAGGCACTTAACCAGATAATGAAGTGAACAGGTTCACTAGGAGGAAAGACCGAGGCACTCGTACAGGTCTGTTAGGGAAGGCGTGCGTTAAGACGCATGTAAAGGGCATGTGAGCTTGTTTAGGGGTGTGTTTAAGGTCATGCCTCCTAAACCTTGGCTAAACAGTTTAACGTCATGTGGTCAGGACGTGCACTATAGTTTTAAGGTCATATAGCTTGGACCGTGGCTATGCAATTTAAAATCATGCAGCTAGGACCATGCAGTTTAAGGTCGTGTAACTAAACCTACGTAATTATTTAAGGCCATATAGTTTGGACCATGGCTATGCACTTTAAAGTCGTGCAGCATGGACCATGCATTTTATGATCATCCAACTAGACTTCCACTACAGTTTAAGGTTGTGTAGTTTGGACCATACAGTTTAAGGTCATGCAACTAGACCTCCGCTATAGTTTAAGGTCCTGTAGTTTGGACCACACTATTTAGGGTCGTGCATCTAGACCGTTGTGTGGGTCGCCATGAAGGTCACGCTCCATGGGGAATAGGTCTGTGGATGGTTATCTAACTCCCTGGGGATAAAATGTTTAAGGCCATACACAAACAAAAGGCTCAGATGGAGATGGTGGCCCTACGAGGGATGGCAAATGGAAGTGGACTTCATGGGGATTAAGGGGTAAGAGTGACTCCGTGGGTGCGAAAGATATGATTCCATAGGTTTGTGGAAGGTAACCTGACTCCCTGGGGATAAGATAGAAAAGGGTCTAAGTGAGGATAATGGCAGTGCGAAACAGACCCACTAGGGATGGAAGAGGTAAACATGACCCCTTTTTGGCATAGTCCTAACTCCATTGGAATGACGGGCTGCAGCACATGTGTAACTCCTACTGGGAGTGATGGTTGACCAGGTTCAGACATGCGCGATAGTAACATGGGTGGCAGTAACACGAGCTGCAGTAGTCGTGGGTGTCAATAGCATCGACACACATGGTGCTAGCATGGATGAGAGTTACGTAAATGATGCTGAACAGTCGTTGACGTTAATCACATGCAGTGTTGATCAGTGACTTTCACATGTGGCGTTAGTCACAGACATCGTTGGTCAATGACTCTTATGCGCGGCGTCAGTCGCTCACGGCGTTGGTCCGTGTTCAAACATTGATCCTAGCTCGACCCTGTCCATTTGATGCTTGGTGCTTCATGGGCGATGGTAAGCCTCTATTCGAGATTTGGGTCTAAGCCCGACCCAGTCTGGCCCATGGCCGTTTGGTATTTAGGGACCTAACTGGCATTCTCAATTTATTGGGAGAACTATGGGGAAGCACTATCTATATAAGGGGGTAAACCCCTTTTTTCATCGCTTTACCAATGGTTAAGGAGATCTTAGCAGTGAGAGAGAGAAGCTTCAGTGAGAACCCCGGCAAGAACGCAGAGGTTTACAGGAGTTTACTGGCAAGAAAGTTCCTCTTGGGAACAGGGATCACCTGTAGGGGAACACAGGGGCATTCGTGAAGAATTGCAGCAGTCTGTGGGCGAGGGTTGCTGCCAGGGTGAGAAAAGCAGAGAGTTCACCGGGGTCTAGCGAGGAACTCCGACAGTAGTTTTGGAGTAGAGGGGTCCAAGTTGCAGCAGGGAACTATTATTGAACGTCCGCTAGCTTTTAAATTTCCAGTGGTTTTTCATTAGTCAAAGGAGAAAGGAAGGTGAGATAGTGGATTTTCGGGGAGTGGAGAGGTTTCTCGACGGGAAACTGCGAGGTCACAAGCCAGCGAACAGTCACTAAGAGGTGAATAATCATCTGAACAGTCACGGGAACTGAAGGGTCACCGGGAGTTGAATAGTCACTGGGGAGACAAAGGGTCACAAAGCATTTGAACAGTCACGAGCCAACACGCGTGGTGATAGATTGCACACAGTGCTCGTCATGAGACGAAAACCATGCCCCCATGCCCATTCAGTGATCCTTTAATGAGAAGCGGCAAGTCATGCTTGGCTGTGGTCATGCTCGGCGATCAATTCTGTGTGGTGAATATTACAAACAGCACTGAATCATGTGTGATGTCACGCACGACGTTAAGGCATACACGACGATGATCACGCACAATGCTAAGTGGTGCTCGGTGATGATCACGCTTGGCGCTGAGTCATGCGTGGAGATGATCTCACATGGTGTTGAGTCATGCATGGTGATGGTGACGCATGGCGATGACTCGGGTAGGCAAAGGGTGGTGACCAATGGTAAGGCCGGGCTTATGAAGCCTGTTCCTAGTCCTCTAGCACAACTATGCACTCCATGTTGTTCTGTGGAAGGGTGCTCACCGTGAAGTGGGTGTGCTGTCCATCCTATGCCAGTTCCTTGCCAGAAGGGTTAGCTTTGTATGTATGATATACTCGATCTAAGACCCTTCTACCTTCCTCTGCTGTAAGAGCACTTTTTGGCCTATAACCGTCCACGTTTCCTCAGATGGAAGAGTGACGTTCTTGTACAGCTACTCTCCTTTCTTCTGATGTGAGAGCAATACTGCATGATACATTTGTAACCACCCTAATAATGGACTTTTGACTTATAACTTGTAACTTCTTCAGTAAAAAGAATTAAGCTTTGCTGAATTCTTACTTGTCTTCTTTTTACCGTATTTTTAACTCTTTTTTGTTGTGCATTGAGTCTTTTGAGCAGGTATCATGGATAGTATTTCTTTAGGTATCACCCATTGGTAGGGGGCATTGCCTCCTCTGCATCAGGATGCGCCAATATGTAAGCCCCATTTGGCGAGACTTTCCTGACTATGAAGGGACCTTCCCATTTAGGTTCAAACTTCCCTTTGCAGTGCTCATGCATAACAATTGGCCTTTTGATGGCTAAAACCAGATCCCCACGGGTGAATGAGCGGACTTTGATTGACATTTCAAAGGCCCTCTTCATTCTCCTCTATTGAGTTCAAGATTTTGCTGAGCTTCTAACCTCTTTTCATCGAGAGCATGTAACACTTGATAACGAAGCCTAACCCTCTTGTTTTCAGTCAGTCCTTGATGTATGGTGACACACAGCGAGGGGAGTTGAATCTCAAGGGGCAAAACTGCTTCACCCCCATAGACTAGGGAATAAGGAGTGGAGATTTGAGATTGAGGCTTAGGAGGTGGTTGGGTATATGGGACCAGAGGCAACCCAGGGAATTTGAGGATGGGTGGATTGCCCGGAGTATTTGGGTGAGGAAGGATCCCAGGGCTCTTTAGGATGGGTAGATTGTTCGGGGCATTAGGGCGAGGAAGGAGTGGTGGACCAAAAAACTTCAGGACTCTTAGCCTTTGAGGTGGAGGTTGCAGCGTTTTCCCTGATCTTCTATTCATTTGCCCCGTGTTGGGTTATTCTTCCGAGATCTGCACCATATGACAGGCTTCTTGAAAATAGAATCTCTGTCCTCTTGATTCTCTCAGCCTCTACTCAAAGTTGGGCTCAAGAGGCCATTGGAGTTTCTTCGACTTTGACCTCTTGTGCTTCTTTGTGGAAGAAGATGGCTCTGCCTTAGCTCAAGCCGCCAGGGTGTCTGCTACTATCAAGAATCCAGCTGCCTGAGCTAGCATCTTTCTCAGCCGCCTCCAGTGCATCCTGGTTATATTGATTCCTTCGAGTTCTCTGCCAAGGGCCTCGATGTTTGGACATTCCCATGTTGTACCTATAGGAGACATAGAAGAGGAAGGGGAAGAAGAAGAAGAGGAAGAAGAACAACAGGGGTCAGTAGATAAGGGACTTTTAAGGTCATTGCCCTCATTTGACTGATTTGGGAAGCTTTTTATGTCATCACCAAAGTTCGACGTGTGCAAGGAGTCTTTTAGGTATTTCCCCTGCTTAGATCGTTGGGGGGTGCTTTTAATGTCATCACCCTCATTGGACATGCCCTGAGTAGAAGATGGCCAAGGGATATTCTCTTGATGAGGTGAGGGAGGAAGGATGATCGTGATAAGGATGAAGTCTTGTAAGGTTAGCAATGAAGGAAGAGGCCGGAGAAATTCTTGCTCAATGGGAGGTTGAGGAACCTTGTTTCTTTGGCGAGCAGCCCTTGGCGCTCGTCTTCTCTTGGTTTTCGTTGAAAGTGCTTGATTCATCTCGCAAGGTTTGTGAACAACCCTAGCTTGACGAACTGCCTCTAGCTTTAAGGACTTGAGTCTGCTTTGCCCGTGGTGGACTCTTCATGGCTGGAAAGTCGAGGGTTCAGCAGGATCGGAGACATCAACATGAGATTCATGCACTGAAGCATTCTCGTGGGTGGGGATGTTGTCTTGTGGATGATCTTCTGCGACCACATAAGCAATGTGACCTGTTTGAACCTTCTTTGCGACTATGGCTTAGAACCCATATCTGATGGTACAGGCACCAATAATTCTCGGTTCCTTGGGAAAGGCATCTAGGTTTCCTTGCCAGCTTTGATGTGACGAGTCCCTATTGGAGCCGAATAGAGCCTGAAGGAGATCTGATGGCTGCTTATCAGAAGAGTGCGGACCTTTGCTTTCCTCCAGTACTATCACCGCGAAGCAAGACTTAGTTTCCCTGAATGACATCCTTGAGTGTGTAGCATTCCTTTGTGGCATATCCTACGATGATAAGCATAGTAGCTTGTGTGGGTGTCAAGTCTGGCTTGATTAAGAAACTTGCTCTCGGGCAGCTCAATCATATTCTCCCTTCAGTAATAACCATAATAGTGCAGCAACCCATTGCTTCTCGAAAGGATCGACCTTATTCTTATGTTTGGCTCAATAATCATCTCGATTAAGGCTCGCAAGCGGGGGTTGGCCAGGTGCCTCGATCTCTCCCACAGGATCTAAATGATTTGGGGCATGTATCTCAGGTTTCTGGTAAACCTGGGATTTGAGATCGCTCTCTCAGAACCTTGCTCGAGCAAGGGTAGGTATACCAACCGATGAGAGAGGAATTGAAGCTCGGGCTGGCTTGCCTGGGTGCCCTCTTAGATCACGAAGAAAGCCCCCCAGCGACTTTACCTAGTTCGGAATCACCTCCCTTGACCTGCAGTCCTCTTGTTTTCTGCACAACACTTCTATGGTTAATTTGTAAGACAAGTGCGTTAAAGAGACCCACCGTTATCTTAGGGCAATGTACGTTCATGCAAGAGGGTGATGAAGCGTAAGGTTTAAATAAAGATAGAAAAAAGAAGAAAACTTGATGAGGAAGCAGACTAGCATGATAGCCAGGAAGTTATCGACTTGAAGTGGTAGCAAGATGGGCAAGGTTCTCAAGACCAACACGACAGTAATGCTACTCGAAATCGAAACTGATATGGTGGTGCTAGCCTAAGTCTACCTCAATCAAGCGAGAAGAGATAAGAGAATGAAAAGAAGAGACAAGACAACAGAGAGATGAGGTCCCGAACGCGTTAGGGGTTGCCGGTCACGACCATGGAGTAGCAGCGTTGTGGCCCTTAGGCGGCGCTCGACAATACTACTCATGGCTAGATAGTGAGAAATGATCCAAAGACAGTACTAGGTATCACTGTTGGCAACATAAGAAGACAACATGCCCCTGTGCAGGCAGAAGCGCAAGGCGGTAATCTGAGACGCACGACGATAGGCATGGGACGCAGGAAGGATGGTGATGAATGCTAAATACGCGAAGAACGTTTTGCGGATGGCGATAGGCATTGCCAAGGCCTCTAACAGGCGGTGAAGGGTATCGTCGTCTACTATAGATGCACAACAGGGAAAGACCACTGCGAGCGGCAACGGGATTCACCGTTTGGATTCTTCACTGAGACGTCAAAGCTACGCTTGTGGACGGCGATGGGCAGCATCATCTACAGGCCTCACTGAATGGAAGAGATAGAAGAAACTAAGGAGATGGAGAATTGCACATGGTGCTGCCATCGCCATGCCTGACCTGTGTGACCTCAGGAGAGGCATGCACAACACTGGCACTGTTGTGTATGACCCCTACGAGGAACTCAGACAGAGAAGAGCGAAAAGAGAGGAACTAAGAGAGAGGGAAGAAGAAAAGGAAAAGAAGAGAGAGAAGATTTATCTTGAACCTAGGGGTACTGGTCAAAAGGTTTCTCTCACCTCACTCTCTCTCTCAAACGTGACCCAACAATGAGAAGAAAGAGAAACTTGTATTAAGTAAAAACTCTTTTTTTTATTGAAAGGTTGAGTCCTCTGGTGCGTACAATGCTGGTACGTACATATAGAATTTGCCCTAAACATGGGTGGATGATCAAAAGTAACCATAATCACTAAAAATTAAGATTAAATTGAATTAAAAGAAATTTAGGGTACAAGATGATAGATTTGCCCCTTCTTAATAATTCATGGAATTCCAGAATGGTCATTGTTTTGCCTTAAAACTTGCATGATCTTGCATGGCTGATTCGTGGTTGTTCGGATGCCCGGTTGATCGTAAGATGATTGTTTTCTGGTAGGGCTCGGCATGGTGATCGATTTGATATCAACTTCAAGCAATGGATCATGTTTTAATTTCACGATCATGAGACTTGAAATTTGAATGGATCTTGAAACTTCGGATCGATAGTGTACTCGTTCCTTGATGTTTTTTAGTGATTTCGTCACTGAATCACACTGAGCATGCTGTTACGATCTCGCGGCAACAAATGCAGCTCAGTTCCATGCACAAACGAAGATTTTGCAACTTTGAAATTTTGGCCAGAATCTGGAATTTCGGTGATGGAATTTGCAATCGCATCGTTGGCTTTCTGTGCAGAATCTGGCCATTCATCACGTACAGGGTTTGGGTCTGTCTTAGCTCGAGACCTTACGCACACAATGAAATTATTTTTGCGATGATCGGGTTGTGAGTGGCAGAATCTGACTGCTCGAGCAAGGCACGACGCTGTTGAATTTCTTACACTTTCTTCACAGATCAACAAGTTCTCTCTAGCTTTTCTTGGCGCTCGGGTGTCGTCACGGGGCGTTCTCTCTAGCTTTTCTTCGCGCTCGGGTGTCGTCACAGGGCGTACCACAGATCGAATCGCTCGTCTTGACTAGACAAATATGCTCACCAAATTTAGGCATGATTTGACTTGGGATGGGTGAGATATAAGCATCGAAAGTCACTAGTTGTGACTGTCCCTTCCATGGAATGGAGTTGTAGGATGGTCGCATGGGATTAGCATGTAGCCCCTGCTCTTTCACTCTTTTACCTATAACTTCTTCTTGGAGCGTTCGTTCGGGCTAAAATTTTACCCTTGGAGGTTTTTGACCATGTCGGATCCAATGGTGGTAGTCCCATAGCAATTTGAGACACTGAAAAAATGTAGCTCTAATTATAGGGGTCGTTTCAAGGTGCTAGAGGTTGATTTTGGTGGAACTGTTTCTCAGTTTACACTGGCTTAGACATGTTGGACTACGACAAAACTTGGCAAGAGACTTTTGAGAGATAATATGAAGATTTTGGCCAATTTCAGGGCTATTATGAGACTGTGGAAATTTCCAATGTTTGCTAGGCTTTATTAAGCGGGGGCCCAATGTTGATGAAAAATACCATCCAACAGCATGCCCCACCGAATGTTGTGGTTCAAGAGAATCAAGAAGTATAATCATTTGGGTAGTTTTTAGGGATCTTGTTCAAGTCCTCACCCTCAAGGGACTATCGGCCTTTTTTGAAGGCTGAATGCTATGAACCTTTGGTCGGCATTGTTCGCTGCTACACCAGGTTTACTTTTGATGCTCAGGGTATCTCTGTAGGTCCCGTCTAGCAGGGTCCATTAGGGGGCTTCTCACCTGTCCCGAAAGTCTTGTCCCATGTAGGCTAGGGGGTTTTGGTGAGACGTACCCTGAAGCTTGTGGCAGGTTAGACCCTGGCTTCGTCAGTTTCTTGCCTTCTGATGGTCCTTGGCATTTTTGTAACGATCATTTAGTCATCATCCTCACCCACAAGGACTCTTGTTGTTGTTGAATTGGGGAGATCTTATTCCGTTATCACCCTCTGATGAGCCATGTTGCGAGGGATCTTATGCAGCTCTCACCCCTTGATGAGCCATGATTGTTGGGAGATCTTATGCAGCTCTCACTCCCTGATGAGCCATGTTGAAATGTGCAGGATCTAATGCTACTCTCACCCCTTGATGAGCCATGATTGTTGAGAGATCTTATGAGGCTCTCACTCTTGGATGAGCCATGTTGAAACGTGGGGGATCTTATGCGGCTCTCCCCCCTGATGAGCCATGATTGCTGAGAGATCATATGCGGCTCTCACTCCCTAATGAGCCATGTTGAAATGTGGGGGATCTTATGCGACTCTCACCCTCTGATGAGCCATGCTTGTTTGGAGATCTTATGCCGGTCTCACTCATTAATGAGCCATGTTGAAACATGGGGGATCTTATGCAGCTCTCACCCTCTTATGAGCCATGATTATTGGGAGATCTTATGTGGCTCTCACTCCCTGATGAGCCATGTGGTGATGCGATTAGATGCTGGTTTTTGAGAATTTTTGGCAAACCTCATTAGCCAGGATTGTGACTGTTTGGAGATTGAATGTTGGTTGTGGCAGTGGTTGCGTGTCAGCCTGTCTTATCGGTCCAAGCACCCTTTTACAGGTTTTCACTTGAACAAGGGAAGTGGCGTCATGAAGATAGTTTTCACCAACTTCTGCTATTTTTGCGCTCTTTTACCCATGTCCTACGGTCATGTCCACCCATTTCATATGTTTTTACTCACGATGCCTTTTTGGGGTTTTCACTGTGCCTAGATTTTGTTTTCCACGGAATTCTCTTACGCATGGTT
The DNA here is from genome assembly GCF_054954075.1 of Amborella trichopoda. Lineage (NCBI taxonomy): Eukaryota > Viridiplantae > Streptophyta > Magnoliopsida > Amborellales > Amborellaceae > Amborella > Amborella trichopoda. The sequence goes on along the minus strand of NC_142348.1, from coordinate 33,137,570 downwards.
TCGTGACCATGCCTGTCTGTCTTTTTTATTCATGGAGTTCCCTTGCCAAGTGTACACCATGCCCCTTTTTTTTTCATGTGAAGGCGTACGTAGAGTCGTGCCTTCGAGACCTGTGCGAAGCCTTTTAACGTCAAGCAGCCAGGACATGCACTATAGTTTAGGGTCATATAGCTGGACCGTAGTGCTGCTGAATGGCAGTTTGTGGAGGCCATAGAGTGAGCTTAGTGATGACTTTGACTCACTTGGGAAGATGGCATGAAGTTGCCTTGTGAAGAGTTGATGATGGATGGATGGTGGGTGAATAATAATGACCCACTAGCTAATGGCGAGTATGGCTCATGAAAAGGGTTTGCCATTTGGTGAGCATGGGAAGAGATGGTAATGATGGTGAAGGTGGTGCGCACACACGAATGGGCCGGCTAGGGAAGGCGTGCATGAAGGTACACGTAAAAGGCGTGTGCACGTATGTAGGCTCACCAGGGAGGAAATGGAGGTGGGATGTGCACACGAACGGGTCATTTAGGGAAGATGTGCGCGATGATGTACATAAAAGGTGTGTGCACATATATGGGGGCATCTTTAAGGTCATGCCTCCTGGACCTGGGCAAAGTAGTTTAACATCATGTAGCCAGGACGTGCACTATAGTTTAGGGTCATACAGCTGGACCGTGGTTATGCGGTTTAATGTCAAGCAACTAGGACCATGCAGTTTAAAGTCGCGCAATGAGACCTCTGCTACTGTTTAAGGTCATAAAGTTTGGACCACGATCATGTAGTTTAAGGTCATGCAGCAAGGACCAGGGCTGTGAAGTTTAAGGTCATGCAATACGGACCAGTGTGTGGGTCATCATGTAGACAAAGCTACATGGGGGATGTGTTGTGGACAGAAATCTGACTTCCTGGGGATAGAGATAGTTAAGGCTATACACAAGTGAGAGGTTTAGATAGAGATGGCGACACTCGAGGAGTGGGAGACGGGCGTGACTTCTTGGGAATTAGGAGGTCCAGTGTGACCTCTTGGGGATAATGAGCAATGACAAACATGTGACTTTGCTGAGGATGATAGGCCAGAGCACAGATGAGCCTCATAAGGGTTGAGAGGATAAGAAGGGCCTTAAACTCCTTAGGGATAGTGGGTCGTAGTAAGACGTGACTCTTACTGGGATGTTGGTGTGAAACAAACCCATTAGGGGTTAAAGGGGCAGGTATGACTCTTGCACACATCTAACTCCACTGGGGATGTTGATGAAATACCCTTTTAGTGAGGACGTGTTTTATCTCTCGATTGGAGTTGTGTGTATGGACCCTTTGTCGTGCCGTGCATTACAATTTTAGGGTCTTGTAGCTTGAACCATGGCTATGCAGTTTAAAGTCATACAGCTAGGACTGTATAGTTTAAGGTCATTCAACTTGATCTTCGCTACAGTTTAAGGTCGTATAGTTTGGACCAGGACTGTGCAATTTATAGTCATGCAGCATGGAACGTGGTCGTACAAATTTGAGTCATGAGACAAGGACTATGCAGTTTAAGGTCATGCAATTAGACCTTCGCTACAGTTTAAGGTCATATAGTTCGGACCGTGCAGTTTAGAGTCGTGCATCTGGACCATGGTCGTATAGTTTTGAGTCATGAGAAAAGGGCTATGCAGTTTAAGGTCGTGCAACTAGACCTTCACTATAGTTTAAGGTCACATAGTTCGGATCGTGCAGTTTAGGGTCGTGCAGCTGAACCGTGGTCATACAGTTTTGAGTCATGAGATAAGGAGTATGTAGTTTAAGATCATGGATTTAGACCTTCACTATAGTTTAAGGTCATATAGTTCGAACGATGGTTTTATAGTTTTGAGTCGTGCGACAAGGACTATGTAGTTTAAGGTCGTACAACTAGACCACCACTATAGTTTAAGGTCATATAGTTTGGAGCATGCAGTTTAGGGGCATGCATCTGGACCGTGGTCTTACAGTTTTGAGTCATGAGATAAGGACTATGTAGTTTAAGGTGGTGCAACTAGACCTTCGCCACAATTTAAGGTCATATAGTTCAGACCATGTGGTTTAGGGTCGTGCATCTGGACCATGGTCGTACAGTTTTGAGTCATGAGACAAGGACTATGCAGTTTATAGTCATGCAAATAGATCTTCGCTATAGTTTAAGGTCATATAGTTCGGACCATGTAGTTTTGGGTCGTGCATCTGAACCGTGGTGTAGTCAGGGTATTTGACTCCATGGGGAGCAGAGCCGTCACTGGAGGCTGGATTCCCCGATGAGGCTGTGGTGCAGGGGATGAACTTCCTGAGAGTACAGGACGATGGTCCAGCTGAGAGTGCCATGGGGTGCGTGTGGCACTAAGTGTCGGATGGCGCAGGCTGCATTAGGCCCCTTGGTGAAGCTAGTGGCCCTTGGTTAAACGCGCGGCAATAATTCTTTCAACAAAGCGTGCGGCGACAGACCTTGACGAAGGCACGTGGACATGACCATTGGACGAGGGCTCCAGGCAATGACCTTTGACAAAGGCACGCAATGATGGTTCATGACGAAGGCACATGACGGTGACCATTTGACGAGGCCACGTGGGTGATGGCCTTTAACGAAGACATGCAGTGATGACCCTTTGACGAGGGCGCATGACGATGGCCCTTGACAAAGGCACCTAGTGATGGCTCTTGACAAAGGCTCCCGGTCATAGCCAGCTGGGTGAAGGGCACGTCGATAGCCCTCTCAGGTCTCGGGCTTGACCCAGCCCGGCCTGGTCTTATTGTCTCCAAGAATTGGGGATTGGAACATCATTTTGTGTTTGTCGAGGGTAGTTTACAACACTGTTAGGTATAAAAGGGGAAAAACCCCACTTTAATAGTTTACCGAAGGGTAAAATAATAGAAGGGTTTTAGAGAGAGAGGGCCAAAGCTTTTGACGAAGGTTTTTTGGCGAAAACTTCCTAGCCAAAATTTGTAAAGACAGGCAGTTAGGAACTTTTTATACGAGCTTCAAGAGGTCACAAAGCTTAGTGTCATGACTGCGAACCTTTTCAGGAAGTGCCGAGGCTTCATGAGCAAGGACAAGGCTTCTCGAGGCCTTAACAGGACTTGAAGAGGTGCCTTGCCGGGGTTTGAACTCTTCTCTGTTCATTCTGCTGCTGAAGGAGAGATTGTAGTGAGTTCAGAGGGCTCTGTAGGTCCTTTGGTTTTCGAAGGAGAAGAAGGGAGAACAGCAGTGGGCTCATCGAGAACTTAACGGAATTCTGGTGAGTTGGTGGTAAACTCGTTGAAGTGGGAAAAGCAGGGAGAAGGGAGATCCGCAGGGTCTTAAGGAAGCCTTCTGGGGATTCCAGTGGTTTTCTACTAATTCTGGCAGTGAGTGGAAGGCAGGGCAGAGTTTTCTCGGTGGACGGGAGTGGATTCCCAGCGAGGAAGGCAAATGCCGATGGGAACCCGAGGGGTTGGGGGATGAGAAGGTGGCCGGTCGTCACGGGGCGGTAGCTAGGGAAACTGAAGAAACACAAGGGTTAATGCCCTCTGAGAATTGGGGATGGTGGGTACCGAGGTACGCCTAGGTCATGCACGACATTAAGTCATATGCAGGGTCGCCTTCGTGCATCCCTAGGCCATGTATGGTGATAGGCACGTTAAGGAGCATGCTGGTCCCGATGATCGTCTCTCACGGCGTTGGTTTTCCCATGGTGATGGTAGAACATGGCACTTTGTTGCGCAAGACGATGGTTACACGTGGTGTTGAGTCATGCGTGGCGATGATCATGGATGATGATGTCTAGCAGGGGTCAAAAATGAGAAGGTTGCGCCGCCGTGGTCTGTTGGTAGTCAAATCATCCGGCACAGCCGTGAAGTCCATGTTGTTCCATCGTGGGCCGGTCCCTTGAAAACCAGCCATGCCCTTTCAGTTGAATTGAAGCTGAATCAGAAATGGTTGGATCCTTCTTTTGGTTTGTAACGGTCCTCTTTTGGTGGGACTGAAGTTAACTTCTCCAAGTGGTTTTGCTTCTTCTTCATGAGGAGAGCATTTGTTTAGTTGGTTTGCTTCTTCTTCATGAGGATAGTGTTTCTTTTTAGCCTGTAGCTATCCTCTTATCCTCAAATGCAAGAGCTTTGTATCTTCTCAAGTAATGAGCATTTGATTGTAACTTGTAACTCTTTTTAATGCAATGAAAGAAACAAACTTCTTTTGAACTGGCTTGATGCTCTTCTTTTTCATTTCCTTCTTTTCTTGTTGCACATACCGCCTTTTTAAGGATATATCAGGGATAGTACTTCTTTAGATATCGTCCATTGATAGGGGGTATAACCTCTCCTTTATCCGAGTTTACCAGTACATAGGCCCTATTTGGCGTGGCCTTTTTTACTCTGAACGGACCTTCCCATTTAGGCTCGAATTTTCCTTTGCGGCGCCCATGCATAACAATCAGTCTCTTGATTGCTAAAACAGACTTGTCAAAGGCTTTCTTCATTCTTCCTTGATTGAGCTCGAGGTTCTACTAGGACTCTAGTTGCTTTTCATCAAGGGAATCCAACTCTTGGTAATAGAGCTTGACGCTGTCATTTTTAGTCAGTCCCAAATTTATAGCGATACAGAGTGAGGGTATTTGAACCTCGAGGAGCAAGACCGTCTCACCTCCGTAGACCTGGGAATAAGGAGTGGAGTTTGTACCATTTCGAGTGGTGGTGTGATAAGCCCACAAAGCTTCAGGCAGTTTCTCGTGCCAATTCTTCTTTGATTTCGAAACCGACTTCCAGAGCACCCAACACAGAGTTTTGTTGAACGCCTCAGCCAATCCATTGGCTCGAGGGTAGTACATAGTCGAGTACTTCCACTCGAATCCAAATTGGTTGACCAGGAAATCAAGATGATGCCTTTTGAACTGAGGGCCTTTATCAGATATTATCCGGTCCGAAACTTTGAATCGATAGATGTTGTGATGACGCATGAAGTTGGTTAATGTAGTCCCAGGAACTTGCTTGAGAGGATCGCTTCAGCCCACTTGGAAAAGTAGTCTGACGTCGTCAAAATTAAGGCATGACCCAAGGCAGAAGGGGGATCGATGGGTCCTACAATGTCCATACCCCACTGGGAAAAGGGCCACGAGATCACTGTAGGGTGGAGAGGCTCCGGAGGTTGATGAATAAGGTTGAGTAATCTAGCACACCTGACATCTTTTTGCATAGTTTTGAGCGTCGACCACCATACAAGGACAATAATAGCCGAGTTTGTGTATGCGCTAATAGTGCACTTCTTCGAGTACTTTGCTTGCCTTTTGTGTATCGACACCTCTGAGGAGAATTCCATCAAATGACGGACGAAAGAGGACATCTCCATCAAGAATGGTGTACTTGGTTGACATCCGTCATATGCCATTGTGTTCAGCCCGTTCATAAGGTAACCTTCCATGCTTTATGATGTCCATGATAGGCTCCATCCAGTCCTTTACTTGTTCAACTTCCGCATACATTAGGTCAAAGAATTCAGGCTCCTGCTCCTTGACCTTGGATCCTTTTCCTTGGGGCATTTCTTGCTCTGCCTCGTCGATATCCTTCACTGCGAGGAATGCCCCGAATGGGTAAGGCGAGCATTCGGGGAAGACATCCCTCTCGTCATCTGTGTCAACTTTGGCTCTTAGGTCAATGTGTCTCCATTCGGTTACCCAGACTGGAATGGGCCCTGATAAAGACAATTGAATCCGAGCTTAGAGAGTGCATTAGCCTATGAGATTAGCCTTCTTGGGAGGTCCTACGGCTGAGTTTGTGCCACACAAAAAACTTCTTCATTTGGGAGGTTGCTCCACAGGGGAGATTATGAAGGAACTGGGTGAGCCGCGAGGAAGTCTGCTAGGGCTTGACCATTGAATGCCTTCCGTGGTACCAGGGCTTGAGGAGGTCGAGACCCACGAGCTTGTGTCTGTGAGGGGTGAGGCAGAAGCCCATCTTTCACAGACTGAAGCTGTGCATGTTGGGAGGGAGGGTGGAGTGGTCGACCCTCAGGTGCCCAAGGTGGCGTAGAGCTAGCGTTGCCTCAGGCTATGGAAAGAAAATGCATGGCGCATGTAGGGTTCGTCTTGAGAAGGCCTAACCCTGGATGTGAGCTCAAGGCAATGTGAGGGTTGCCCCGAGGTGCGACTCGAGTGGATGGACCACGAGCCCTTAGATGTGTGCGAGGGTTGAAGATCTCAGGACCTCCGCCTCTATGTGTCGACCCTCTAGGTGTGGAGGCTCGGGGTGGTGAAGGAGCATAAGGGTTCGCCTTTCGGCAAATCTTAGGAGCTATGACAAGTCGTTTTCCTTTCACGAAAGTGATGGGGGCAGCCTTCCGGCGTGCCTCAGCAATATGACCAGCACGAGACTTGTCGGTAGCAGGGTGTGTGATATGTGTGGTCACATATGTGCCACCGATGCAAGAGGCCTTAGTGGGGGGTCCACTGGGTGAGGCAGAGGGGAGGCGGGGACTTTTAAGTCCCCTCTCGCACTGATCTAGGTGAGCACCTGGGAGCCGGACCGTGAGTCCTTACTCAGGAGGCGAGTAAGGAAGGTAGCTTGAGGAGTTCACTTTCTTGGGACAGTCACAAGTGCAGGGATAAGGAAGTCCTCGACTCAGATGAATGGGATGAAGATCCCAGGTGCCAAAAAAATTAATGCAGAAAGTAAAAGAGGATACTAGTCAAACAAGAGCGAGTCGACTAAGGGGTAGTAGGTCTCAGTGGAGTCGTTAAGCTGGTTAAGTGCATGTATCTCGGGTTTTTAGTGAACCCGAGATTTGAGATCGCTCTCTCAGAACCTTGCTCTAGAGTAAGGGCAGGTATACCAACCGATGAAAAAAGAATTGAAGGTGGGTTCGGAACTTAATCAGGTTAGCTTATGTGGGTGCCCTCTTAGATCATGAAGAAAGTCCCCCAGTTGCTTTAGCTGGTTCAAAATCGCCTCCCTTGATCTGCAATCCTCTTGTTTTCTACACAACACTTCTATGGTTAATTTGCAAGACAAGTGGGTCAAAGGGACCCACCCTTGTCTGAGGGCAACGTACGTTCATGCGAGAGGGTGATGAAGCATAAGGTTTAAATAAAGATAGAAAAGAGAAGAAAACTTGATGAGGAGGTGAGACCAGCATGATAGCCGGGAAGTTATTGGCTCGGAGTGGCAGCAAGATGGACATGGTTTTCAAGATCAACATGACGGCAATGCTACTCGAAACCGAGACCGCTATGGTGGTGCTAGGCTAAGTCTACCCTCAATCAAGCGGGAAGAGACAAGAGAATGAAAAGAAGAGACGTTACGATAGAGAGTGAGAAATGAACTACAGACAGCACTAGGTATAGCTGTTGACAACATAAGAAGACAACACACCCCCGCGAGGGAGGCTGTAGTCTATGATGAAGCACGTGACGATGGTCATTCGTGAAGCACGTGTTAGTAATCCTCACGAGACCCACGACGATAGGTGTGGGATGCATTAAGGAGGGTAATGAATCCCGAATACATGAAAGACGCTTCGCGAACGGCGATAAGCGTTCCTAAGGCCTCTTGTAGGCGGCGAAGTGTATCACCATCTACTATAGACTCGCAACAGGGTAAGACCCTCGAGGGTGGCAATGGGTTTCGTTGTCAGGATTCTTCACTGAGACGTCAAAGCTATGTCCGTGGGTGGTGATGGGCAGTGTCATCTAGATGCCTCACTGGACGGAAGAGATAGAAGAAAACATGGAGAAGGAGACTCGCGCATGGTGCTGCCATCGCCATGCGCGACCTGTGTGACCTCAAGGGAGGCATGCACGACGCTGCCACTGCCGTGCATGACCACTGTAAGGAACTTAGACAGTGAAGAGAGAGAAGATAGGAAAGAACAGAGGGGAAAGAAGAAATGGAAAAGAAGAGACAGAAGACTTACGTCAAACCTAAGGTTACCGATCAAAAAATTTCTCTCACCTCACTCTCTCTCTCAAATGTGACTCAATAATGAGAAGAAAAAGAACCTTGTATTAAGTAAAAACTCTCTCTTTTTGTGAAAAGTTGAGTCGTCTAGTAGGTATAATGCTGATACATATATATGTAATTTCCCCCAAACATGAGTTGATGATCAAAAGTAACCCTAATTGTTAAAAATTAAGATTAAATTTAATTAAAAGCTTAAAAAATAGGGTACAAAATGATAGATTTGCCCCTCCCTAACAATTCGTTGAATTTCAAAACAGTCCTTGTATTGCCCTAGAACTTATGTGATCTTGCATGGCTGATCCAAGGTTGTTCTGATACCCGGTTGATTGTAACATGATTGTTTTCTTATAGGGCTCGGCAAGGCGATCGATTTGATACCAACTTCAAGCTATGGATCATGTCTTTAGTGCACGATCATGTGACTTGAAATTTGAATGGATTTTGAAACTACGGATCGATAGTGTACTCGTTCGTTGATGTTTTTTGATGAGTTCTTCTCTAAATTACGCTGAGCATGTTGTTACGATCACGGGGCAACAAATGCAACTCGATCCGTGCTCGAACGAATATTTTGCAACTTTGGAATTTTGGCCGCAGTCTGGATTTCGGTGACATAACTTGCATTTTCTTCGTTGGCTTTGTGTACAGAATCCGACCGTCCATCACATACGGAGTTTGGGTCAATGATAGCTCAAGACCTTATGCACATGATGGAATTACTCTCTCAACGATCAGGATCGTAGACAGCGTGATTTGGCCGCTCGAGCGAGGTAGGATGCTGTTGAATTTCTTGCACTTTCTTCATAGATCATGAACTTCTTTCTAGCTTTGCTTCATGCTCGGGTGTCCTCATGGGGCATGCCACATATCGAATCGCTCGTCTTGACTAGACAAACATGCTCACTAAATTTGAGCTCAATCTGACTTGGGATTGGTGAGATATGAGCATCGAAATTCTCTGCTCATGACTGTCTCTTCCATGGTGTGGAGTTGCAGAGTGGCCGCACGGGAATAGTGTCCGGGCCCTCCTGTTTCACTCTTTTGTCAATAACTTCTTCCTAGAGTTTCTGTTCGATGTAAAATTTGACCCTAAGCGGTTTTGGATCGTGCTGGATCCAATAGTATTGGTCTCACAACGATCTGAGACACCTAAAATGTAGCGGTCGTTTTAGGGTGTAAGAGGCCGATTCTGCTGGAACTGTTTCTTAGTCTGCACTGCCTTAGACATGTTGAATTATGACAAAACTTGGCAGGAGAATTTTGAGAGACCTTATGAAGATCTTGGCCAATTCCAAGGCTATTTTGTGAGTGTCAAAATTTTCATTGTTTGTTAGGCTTTATTGAGAGGGGGCCTCATGTTGATGAAAATGCCTTCCAATAGGGGTACCCGGTTATATGATTGTTGTTGTTTGCCTGCCTAAGGTGATTTCACTTTGCCTACCCCTTTGGAGAGGTCCAAATTTTGAGAGGTAGCCATCTTTGGATCACTGACGGTGACGACTGCGTTGATTAGCCCTTTTTGTTGATTGCCTTGGGCATTGGTTCTTGGGCTCCCATTGCCCCGGTTGTTTCCTACGCTTGCGAACTATTGTCGTGACCTTCCATGGTGGCGTGACAAGCTTCCTATTCGAACCGACTTAGACATCAGCTCTAACATGGAGGTCGGATTTGAGGCCTCAGCATGAAGAGCAATCTCAGGTCGCATGTTTTGCACACAGGTTTGAATTGCTTCCTTCTCAAGCATGGGGTTAGGATGGCGAGCAGTGAAATCCCTCCATCTTGTTATGAATTGATCCACGGGCAGTTTGGTTCCTGAATCAAGGTGAGAAGCTCGATGGTTTGGACCTCTCTCTTGACCTCATAGAAGCGCTGGTGGAACAGTTTCTCCATTTTCTCCTTAGTATGTACTTAATTCGGGGGAAGCCGAGCATACCACTGCAAAGCCAAGCACACCACTGAAGAGCCGGGCCATCAAGGGTTTCAAAAAATTGACGGAGGAGGAGTCTTCCATCAGCTTTTGTTTCTCAACATGCCTCTTGGAAATGCGCAATATGCTGGTGCGAGGATTTTTTACCATCGAATAGGGGAAGCTTCCCTTTTTTGTAGTCCAAGGGAAACGAAACCTAATCAATGTTGGAGGGTTACAGCTTTTTGTAAAGCGTTGTACCTTGTATACCCAGGATTTGTCTGTTCATTAGGCTATGGCTTACCATGGCATCGATCTCTGCCTATGAGATGGGGTGAAGGATGGAATTGTCCTGTGAGGTAGGAGGTGGAGGCTGCCTTGGAGCTGCATCATCAGAGTGATGGGAGTCGGCCTCACGATGGAACCCGAGGTGGCGAAGGAATGTGGGGGGGACAATTAGGGCGACCCACAAAATCAACGACAACTTCCTTGCCTTTTGCAGAAAGGGATTGGGCAGCCTTTCGGTGTACCTTGGCAATACGACTGACAAGTGACTTGCCGGTGACAGGATGCATGTTGTGAGTGGCAAAAGAAGTGCTACCAATGCAGAGTGCTTTGGTGGGGGTTCCACCAGAGCTAGGAAATGGGGAGTTAGGGACTTTTAAGTCCCTTCTCACAGCTATCCAGGTTAAGACCTGGGAGCTAGACACTGGGTCTTTGGTTAGAAGGAAAGTTGGGAACATCTCCGGACACTCATGAATGCGGGGATGAGAAAATCCCTGATCCAAATAAATGGGTTAAAAAACCCAGAAGCCACATGAGTGTAGAAAAAAAAAGGAGAGACTAGCCAAACAAGGACGATCCGACAAAGGGGTAGTAAGTCCCCAGTGGATTTGCCAAGTTGGTTAGGTGTCTCAATCTCACCTTCCTGATCAAGATGACCTGGTAGCACGTATCTCAGGTTTCAGGGGAACCTGGGACTTGAGACCGCTCCCTCAAGAACCTTGTTACAAAACAAGGGTAGGTATATCAATCGATGAGAGAGGAATTTAATATGAAGTGGGGACACACCTCACCTAGGTCCGTGACTCACTTGGGCACTCTCTTAAATCGTGTCGAAAAGCCCCCCATTCTTACAACTGGTTCAAAATCGCCTCCCTTGACCTGTACTCTCCGGTTTTGCACTCACACACACACGGTTAATTTATAAGACAAGTGGGCCGAGGGAACCACCTTGTCTTTAGGCAAATACACACATGCATGCGCATTCAAGGAAGAAAGGGAAGGAATGAGATGAAGATTGGGATGATAAGAGGAGAAGGAAGAAATAGAATGGAGGGAAGAGAAGAAAAGAAAGAGAATTTTAACCAGGTGGCTAGAATGACACAAGAATTTTAACCAGGTGGCGAGAATGACACAGTAGCTTGATCAGTATGGTGATTGACATGTGTAGTAGCAAGACGAGCATGGAAACTCAGATCGGCACGACAATAATACTACTCAATGACAAGACCAACACCGATCAGCCCGACACAATGGCTAACTTGTCGTGATAGCAAGATGGGCACGGTAACTCAAACTGGCATTGTGAAAATACTGCTCGATGACGAGACTACCATGACAGTGCTAATCTTAGCATTCCTTGGTTAAACGAAAGAGGAAGAACGGAAGAAGAGAGAGAAGAAAGGAGGAAGAGAGAGAAAAGATAAGAGAGAAAAGAGAAGAGAGAAAAGAGAAATAAGAAGAGAGAAGAGCGAAGAGAGAAGAGAAAGAAAAGAGAGACGAGAGCGAAGAGAGAAAAAAGAAAAGAGAGATTAGAAGAATAGAGAAAGAAGAGAGAAAAAAGGAAGAGAGGAGATAGATTGGAAAAACAGAGAGAAAGGAGCGAGAGAGAGAAGAAAGAAGAGAGAGAAGGAAGAAGAAAGAAGAGAGAGAAAAAAAGAGAGAAGAAAGAAGAAAGGAAGAAGAGAGAGAAATGGGCAAGAAGCATGGACGTCGATGGGGTTCCGTCGTCCATGACAGAGGAGAGAGAAGAAAGATAGAAGCATGGACAGTGATGGGGTTCCACTGTCCATGATAGATGAGAGAGAGGGTAAGAGCATAGACGGTGATGGATCTCGCCATCCCAGACAAAAGAGAGGGTAAGAAAGAGAGAATATGGATGACTATAAGCTCTGCCATCCTTGATCGGAGAGAGAAAGAAGGAAAGTGAAAACATAAATGGCGTTAGGTTCCATCATCCATGACGAGAGAGAGAGAGAGTCAAGGAAGAGAATAAAAGACATGCACGACGATAGGTATTACCACATGTGTCAGAAAGGACTCGGACATGACCCGGCCCGCCACTCGGGAAAGGGCCCTATTCAATGTCCTAATCAGGGAATAGGGACGAAATGTCGCCGGCGACGATGGACATCACTGTGCACGATAGGAGGGAAAGGAACTTAGACAAAGGCTTAGCCCGCCACTCGGGTTAAGGCCCAGCTCACTATGCACGTTCCAAAGATAAGAAAAGATGGAGGATGTCATGCTCGGAGATGGGCATCATTGTGCATGGTTGGAGAGGAGAGAGGAAAAAACAAAGAGAGAAAGAAAGACAGAGAAGAGGAAAAAGTATAGTGAGGGATAGGAAAGAGAGAGAAGGAAGGCCAAGGGGAAGTAGAGATAGAAAAGGAAAGAGAAAGACAAAGAATAAGAAAGAGCAGGAATGAGAGAGGAAAGAGAATAAGTAGAACAAAGGAAAATAAGGGAAGAGAGACATGCATGGTAGCGTCTACTGTCGTGTATGTTGAGAGTGAAGAGAGAGACAGAAAGAGAAAGAGAGCGAAATAAAGAGAAGTGGAAGAAAGCGAGAGAGAGACACGCATGGCGATGGTTACTACCGTGTGTGTTTGAGGAAGGCAAGAGAGAGACAGAGAAAAAAAAGAAGAGGGAGAAAGAAAGAAGAGGAGAATAAGAGAGGAGGAGGGATAAAGTTACCTTCATCAAGGTGTACTAGACTTTTTATTCTCTCTCCTATCTTTCTCTTAGACATTCCCACAATTTTAATGTAAAACTCTCAAATTTTATTCATGAGATTGAAGCCCTTTACTATTAGGTTTTGCATGTATTTATAAACTTGGGCCCAAAACATGGGTGGATGCCCAAATTTTGACCTAATTGATTATAATTACAATTTATTTGAATTAAATAAAATCTAAAAATTTGCACAAAATGATGGTTTTACCCCTGCCCAATAATTCATAAAATTCCAAAACAGTCCCCACTGCTGCCCTAGAACGCCTGTGATATTCCATGCATGATTCGGGGTTGATCCGACTCCCATTTTACAAAAGATGATTACATTCTCATTGAAATTGGCATGACGATCGCTTTGGTACCAACTTCGGCCCATGGATCGTGTTTTTAAGCCACGATCATGTGACTTTAAATTTCCACGAATCTTGAGAACATTGTATCTATAGTGCACTCATTTATTGATATTTTTTTTGTGATTTCTTCACTGATTTGTTTTGATCATGCCATCACGATCGTGTTACAACAAACACAGATAGATTTTGTGCCCGGACAAAGATTTTGCCATCTTGGGTTTTTGGCCGGAATATTGAATTCTTATGGCTGCAATTTACATCAACTTTATCGGCTTCGCACGTGAAATCTTACCGTTCATCATGTACAAAGTTTGGCCCAGATGTAGCTTCAGACCTTACGCACGCAATGGATTTGGTTTCCCATTTATTTGTTGTGCGAGTGTCATGCTACAACTGCTCGAGTGAGATGCGTCGTTGTTGAATTTTCTGCAACTTTCGCCACAAATGGTCACCTTCTCACTAGATTTTCTCCTCGATTGGGCATTTTCACTGGTTATATCACATATCAAAATTCTCATCTTGATGAGACGAACACGCTCGCAAAATTTGAGCTTGATCTGACTCCAAACTAGTGAGATATGAGTTTTCAAAGTTGCTACTCATGACTATGCGAACCAGTCTCATTTAATGGAAATTAGTGTAGGGAGGCCGCACGAGAATATCGTGTGGCCTACTTCTTTTTAATGTTTCATCCATAACTTTGTCTTGAGAGACCTTGAAAAGGTGTTCGAGTGATTACACTTGCACCAGCTCAAAATGAACCCGCTAAAGTGCGCTTTTGGCGTGCGTTCAGGTATGTTCTTAGGGTTTATTATTGGACACCAAGGGCTTGAAGTTCAGCCAATCAAGATCAAGGCAATCCAAGAAATTCCATCACCAACTACACTGCAGGAACTGTTCTCTCTTCAAGGGCAGCTGACATACATCGCAGGTTCATCTCAAACCTCTCAGGTCACTGTAAACCCTCTACGCACCTATTAAAGAAAGATACCCCATTCATCTGGGATGAAGCATGTCAGGCAGCCCTTGATGACATCAAGCATTATTTACTCAATCCTCCAGTACTCTCCACCTCGATAAGGGGAAGAGCTCTTATCCTGTATGTGACAGCTCTAGATGAGTCGCTTGGGGCATTGTTGGCGCAGAACAATGACGAAGGAAAAAAGACCACACTGTACTATCTCGACCGCAAGATGCAAGGGGCTAAGAAGAATTATCCCCTATAGAAAAGATGTGCTTGGCCCTAATCTTCACAGTCAAAAACTTTGTCACTACTTGCTCGGTCATGAAGTGAAACTTATACTAAAAGTAGATCTTGTAAAGTTTTTCATGATACGCCCATGCCTGTCTGGATGTCTTGCTAAGTGGGCATTATTCCTGATGGAATTTGACGCACATATGTCCCTCAAAATTCCATCAAGGGCCAAGCCTTGGTTGATTTTCTCGCAGCACACCCCGTATCGGCAGAATCTCCTTTATCAAGTGACCTCCCTGATGAAGAAGTATTCTGCGCAGAGCTTGCTCACACGTGGGAAATGTACTTCAACGGAGCCTTCCAATCTGATCGAGGAGGTGCCAAGGTGGTATTCCTGACTCCAAAAGGAGGAGTACTGCCACTTTCCTTCTCTCGCCGAGGCCGGTTCCAATAACAAAGCAGAATATCGGGCCCTTATAATTGGATTGGAGATAACCTTTTATCTAGACTTGGAGCAGCTCAAGATCTATGGCGACTATGAGTTGGCTATTCGATACCTCAAGGGAATATATGACATAAGAAAAGACACTCTCAAGCCTTATCATGTTACTGCAAAATCACATAGGGCCCAGTTTGAGGATGTAACCTTGAGTCACATCCCCAGGAGGCTAAATTCACAGATTGACACACATGTAAAACTCAAGGCTACAATTCAATTATCCTCATCAAGACCCACGCTTGTCTGGGTGGCAGAGTGGAGACACATTGAACAGAGAATCGAGGTAGACGCGGATGATGACATAAATCTCCCGAGTGCCCTCCTTACCCATTCAAAGCACTTCTATCAGCTATAGAAGTTATTAAGACGGAACATGAAATGGCAAGGAGTTAAGGAATTAAGGTTTAAAGCCAGGAACCAGAGTTCTTCGACCCAACATGCTCGAAAATTGAATAGGTAGAAGATTGGAGAGAGCCCATCACTAATTCTCTAAGACATGGTATACTTCCGGAGGACTCTGCCGAGCAGAGGAGCGTGGGTCGAATGTCTACCAAGTATACCCTCCTTGAAGGAGAGGCTCTCTTCATATGGTCATTTGATGGCATTCTTCTTAGATGTGCGGATGCACAAGAAGCAAATAAGGTCCTGAAAGTACACTCAGGCATCTGCGGATTGCATCAATCCAGTCCCAAGCTCTAGGAATGGACATGCAGATTGGGGTACTATTGGGCTTCGATGATTATTGATTCCTTAAACTATGTTAAGAAGTGCCAGGTGTGCCAAATCCATTCAAGCCTTGTTCACCAGTCTCCAGAGCACTTACACCCTACAGTGGCATCATTGCCCTTCTCACAAGGGGGGATGGACATGGTAGGGTCTATTGACCATTCTTCGGCAATGAGTCATATCTTTATTCTAGCTGCAATAGATTACTTTTCTAAGTGGACTGAAGCAGTCCCCTATAAGCAAGTTCTTGGGGCCATAGTAGCTAATTTCGTGCAACATCACATCATATATCGGTTCGGAGTTCCTAACCGGATTATATCGGATAATGGTCCTAAGTTTAAAAGTCATCACATTGATCACTTAGTTAATCAGTTTGGTTTCGAGTGGAGGTACTGAACTATGTACCACCCTCGAGCCAACGAATTAGCTGAGGCCTTCAATAAGACCCTATGCAACATTTTAAAGAAATCAATATCAAAGATGAAGAAGAACTTGCATGAGAAGCTTCTTGAAGCCTTGTGGGCTTATCTCACCATCAAAGGAAATGCCACCGATTCCACTCCTTACTCCCTAGTCTATGGGGTGAAGCAGTTTTACCTCTTGAAGTTCAAATCCCTTCGCCACGTGTCGTTATACATCAAGGACTAACCGAAGATGAGAGAGTCAAACTTCGGTTTCAAGAATTGGATGCACTCAATGAAAAAAGGTTAGAGGCTCAGCATAAAATCGAGCTCAATCAAGGGAGAATGAAGAGGGCTTTTGACAAGTCAGTCAAGGTCTGCTTATTAGCCTGTGACGATCTAGTTCTAGCCTTCAAAAGGACTATTGTTATGCATGGCCGGCGTAAAGGGAAGTTTGAGCCCAAATGGGAAGGTCCCTTTATAGTTAAGAAAGTTTTACCAAATGGAACCTACATACTGGCACGTCCTGATGGAGAGGAGGCAATGCCCCCTATCAATGGGTAATACCTAAAGAAATACTACCCATGATGCATACTCAAGAAAAGAGACTCAATGCAAAGCAAGCAAGAAAGTCCAAACAAAGCTTAACTCTTTTTATTGCATTATAAGGGAATACAAGTTACAGTCGAAAGCCCATTATTAGGGAACTTACAAATCTCTTGCATCTGAGGAAAAGAGAATAGTTGACACTCTCAGTGTTGCTCTTACATCTGAGGAAAAGAGAACAGTTGACACTCGCAATTTTGTTCTTGCATCTAAGGATAAGAGGACAGTTACAGGCCAAAAAGAAATGCCCTTGTCATGAAAAATAAGCAAAACCACTTGCAAGAAGATGGTTACAGGCTAAAAAGCAACACCCTCAGCATGAAGAAGAAACCACTTGAGAGTCAACTTCAATTCATCTGCTGGATGTTTTCAAAGAGGATGGTTACAGGCCATAAGAAGAAGCCAATCGTTTCTGAGTTAGCTTCAATTCATCTGACGAGTATATCAAATATACAAAGTAGACTTCTCTGGCAAGGAACTGACCTATGATGGAGAGTATACCCTGTTCACAGTGAATGCCCTTCCATAAAACAACATGGACTTCACTATTGTGCTGGAGGACTTGGCTTCCAATGGGCATCATAAGCCAGGCCTTACTATTGGTCCCTACCGTTTGCCTACCCAAGTCAGCGTCTGTCACACCCCAAGAATTTACAATACTGTTATTCCTGAGATGTGACAGACAAAACATATATACATCTATTGATAGGACAAATTTACAGTGGCGAGGTCTTACAAAGTAAATAAAGAAAGCTAGCACAACAACAGTGTCTTCCAAGGTTGATCTTGACTAGCACTCAAAATGAATCCGCAGTTATCCTGAAAAAATGTTTACCATAGTTTGATGAGTTTGGCTACTCAGTAAGTGATCATCATAATCCTAAAAATAATCATGATTGAAAGATATCAATATTTTCCAAAATGAGGCTATTAACAAAAATGCATCAACAGTTTCACTTTCAATAAATGCATAATTAAGTATAATCCGAATAATTGAAATGCATATAACACTTTAACGGTAGTGCATTCAAAGGATTTCACAAAATACCCTACTGGCGTCCCAAGTAGGTCACCTGTATACCCCATCAGCGTCCTGATGGGTCCACTCAATCCCTATCGGTGTCCCAGATAGGTCCACTTAATCCTTGCAGGTCCACTTATACCTCACCGACGTACCGGATGAGTCCACTTAATCCCTATCGGCGTCCCAGATAGGTTCACTTATACCTCACCGACGAACCGGATGAGTCCACTTGCATACTTAAATTATTTCTAAATCTCTTTAAACATTCGAAAGCAGCAATATCATGTACTCAACATATCACTGAAATCATTAATATGAATTTCTCTTAAACCATTAATAACAGTCACTCTCTATAACATTTCAAAAATAACCAATCAAATGTTTTGGGCTCAAATTTAGAAAGGTAGCAGTTTGTAAAGGCATTCTAGCATAATTACCAATTTAATATGTATAAAAAAAAACTCTTATAGAAATTCAAGAATACGGAATTATCACAATTTATGGGATATCAATCCACAAATAAACATTTCACAACAATACTATAATCAATTGCAAAAATGTCAATTTTTAAATAATAAGGCAGTCATTTACACATGAATTTAACAGTGTCTAAATATTCAAAACAGTAGAAAGAAATATCACAATTTTACTAAAAGCAGAAATATCACATTTATTTCTAACAATAGACAAGAAAAATAAATAAATTTATTTTTCTAATTTACAGCATTCAAAATTTCTAACATAGATAAAATATCACAATTTTTATTAAAAAGATTATTTTTCAAGATAATGAGGTCACGTGCGCATAAAATTTATCGCGCCTAAAATTCATGATAATAAGCAGAAATAATTATTTCATTTTATTTTTAAAAAGAATGGATTATTTTTCGAGACAATGAGGTCACTTACACACAAAACTTATAAAATAAAGATCCTAGACGGAAATATCACTATTTATTAAAAACAGACTATTTTTCAGGAAGACGAAGTCACTTACACACAAATATTTTAGAGGGAACTTCCGATAAAAATTCAGTTCGAGAGAGGAGTTCACTGTGTTTCGACCAGAGAGAGAGAGAGATCTCAAAATTTTCTACGGTGGGAGTGCTCACCTCCCCTATTTAAATTCTTATAACGTATTATTATATTATTTTATTACGCTCTACCTCATACCTGAGGTGTCGCGTTAAGAGTCTGCTTTTAACATACGAAAACCACGTCCACTAAAGGACGTGGCAAGCAGCAAGCAGCAGCAGGCAAAAGCAGCAGGCAAAAACAGCAAGCAAAAGTTTAAACCTAGTAAAAACTTTTGAAAATAGTGATGGTCCCCAAGGACCATCATACTCAAACAGACCATCACCTATTTAAAAGCATCTTTTCTCCGTTTTTTTTTTTTTTTTTTCTTGAAATTTTAGGATTGTTACAGCGTCGTGCATGAACATCACCGCGCATGACTCATCGTCAAGCGCAACAATCCCCACATGCAACTCATTGTTGCACGTGAGCAACATCGTGCGCATCATGACATTGACTATTCACTGGTAAGCACCGTGCGAGGCCAGTGCCAGCTGTGTCTTCCAAAGGCTAGCGCCAGCTGTGCCTTCCAAAGGTTAGAACCAACTATGCTGCTAACTCCCAGTGTCGGCTGTCTTTCTTGAGGATCAGCGTTGCCTGTGTTTTTAAAAGGTCATCGTCAGCTATGCTTTTAATGCCCAACGTCAGCTGGATATCCTAAGATAGTGCTGGCGGTGCTGTTACTGTTCACTTCCCGATGACTCATCAAGTCTTCACTTCCCCAATGATTGCACACTTTCCAATGATGGTTGTTGACCTTCTTTCAACCGTTCAGCTCCAGTTACTGTCCGTCTCCCTGTCCTCTTTGTTCTCTACCGAAAATTCCCCTCTTTCATCAAAAATCCACTTTCGAAAATCCTTCACCTTTCTTACGAACTGCTGGAAAACCACTTTCACCTGCGGGAAAAACTGCCAAAAACCAACTAAAATCTCTAAGCAGCCCTCTGCTGCAATGGCTGCACCTTATTTTCTTATTCAAAATCCTCAACACCATGGCCAGAGTTCCATGTTTCCCCAGTGAACTCCCCTTTTTTTTCAGTGCAAACTCCTGTAACTTTGGAAAATGTTATTTCCCCCATCGTCATTCTTTTTCTTAGCAGGAACTGGCCCCTGCTTGTCGGCAAAACTTATGCTAATCTTGCTGGAATCCCTTGTGTGCTCACCAAAGCTCTGGTTGGAAAACCTCACCCTCACTGTTAAAAACAATTTTTACCTCAACTCCTTTTTATCTTTCTTGGAACAGTGAAAATGGGGGTTAACCCCTTATATAGGCAAAACTGCCCTCAAATATCCCTTACAAATCAGGAATTCTGACTGTGTCTTAGAAGACCAAACGATAATGGGTCGGACCGGGTTGGGCTCTAACCCAAGTCCCTAGGCTTAAACAGTGAGTAGGGTCAGGTCAAGCTCTGGTCAAGGCCTAAATAGTAAACCATGCCCAACGCCAGTTGTGTCCTCAACCCAGCACCGGCTTAGTGTTCCAGAAATAGTGTTGGCCGATCTCAGTGCTGGCTGAGTGTTCAAGAAATAGTGTTAGCCGTTCTCGGCACCGGTTGCATTTTCAAAGGCTCAGCGCTGGCTGATTGTTCAAGAATTAATGTTGGTTGTGCTCAATGCTGACTATTTTTTCAATGACTCAGCACCGACTATGTGTCCAGGAAATAATGTTGAATGTGCCCAGCGTCGGCGATGTCCTTAGCAATTCGTTGCCACGCACCTCATGCTAAAGCTGTGCGCATCCTACTATTGTTATCCCCAATGGCGTTGCACCCTGACCATGACCTATTATTGCCAGTGGAGTGGTACCCAATTCATTTTGAAAGTCATTTTCATCATCATGGGTCCCCAGTTAATAAAGCCTAACAAACAGTGGAAATTTTACCAGTCACAGAAAAGCCCCAGAACTGGTCAAAATCTAATAAGGACTTTCGAAATTTTCCTACCAAGTTTCGTCACATTCTGCAATATCTAAGGCAGTGCATACTGAGAAATAGTATCGACAGAATCAACCTCAAGCACCCTAAACGGACCCCTATAACTGGAACTATATTTTCGATGCATTTAATTATTGTGGGACTACTACCATTGGATCCGACATGGTTGAAAACTCTCATTGTCAAATTTCAGCTTGAACGGACGTTCCAAGAAGAAGTTATAAGAAAAAAAGTGAAACAAGAGGAGTCGCACGCTATTCCCATGAGGCGACTTCATGCTCATATCTCACCCGTCTCAAATTGAATTGTACTCAAATTGTTTGAGCATGTTCGTCTCGTTAATATTAGCGTTTTGATATGTGGCACACCTCACGACGATGTCCAAGCACGAAGAAAAGCTAGAGAGAAGTTGCTGATTCGTGAAGAACGTGTATGAAAATCATCAGCATCGTGTCTCGCTCGAGCTGCCAAATCACATCGCTTGTGAACCCCGATCAACATGAAACCATCTCTATTGTGTACGTAAGGTCTAGGGCTATCTTTAGTCCGAACTTCGTACATGATGAACGGTCAGATTTTGCACATGAAGCCAACAAAATGACTGCAAAATCCGTTGCCAGAATTCTAGATTCTGGGCAAAACTCCAAAGTTGCAAAATCTTCGTCTGGGCATGAAATTGAGTTGCGTTTATTGCCCCACGATCATGACAGCATGGTCAATGTGATCCAGTTAAGAAATCACAGAAAAATATCAAGGAACGAGCACACAATCGATCCAAAGTTTCAAGATTCATTCAAATTTAAAGTCAGATGATCGTTCCCTAAAAACACGAACCATGGCTCAAAGTTGGTATCAAATCAATCGTCATGCCAAGCCCTACAAGAAAACAATCATATTTCAATCAAACGGGCATCAAAACACCGAATCATCCTTGAAAGATCACACAAGTTCTAAAGCAGCATAGGGACTGTCTTGAAATTCCACAAATTGTAAGAAAGGGGCAAATCTGTCATTTTTCACCCTATTTTCCAATTTCTTTTAACTCAATTAAATCTTAATTTCTAGAAATTATGTTTAATTTTGATCAATCCACCCATGTTTGGGCACAATACTATATAAACCATGTACTCTCACTGTACAAAGACCCTTGACTTGCATAATAAAATTTTTATCTTGTCTATTGTTGGATCACATTTTTAGAGAGAGAGGAAGGAGAAAGACATCTTTAGTCAGTACCCCTTAGTTTAAAAGGTAAGTTTCTATTTTTATTTACTCCTCTTTTCTTCCTCTTTATTCTCTTGTTCTCTTACCCTCTTTCTTCTTCTTTCTCTTTCTCTTTCACTCTCTTCTCATCCTTCTCATGATTAAGATGATGGTCTGAGTCCCATCCCAGGCGGTAGTCCTCGTACCCTGCACCAGCGGTAAGGACAGTCACCATCTTTGTCATCTCTCTATCTTTCTCTTTTTTCTCCCCTTTTTTGCATGATCACAGTCTCTCTCTTCCCTCCTCGTGGTTCAGCATGACCACCAATTCTCCCTTTTCTTTCCTTTTTATTTCTTGCATGACCACTTCCTCCATGTGGACCCTCGGGTCCACCTCCTTCTTCTTTTCCTGATGATCCCTCATGTTCGTCCCTTTTCTTTTCTTTTTCCATACTCCCTCGTAGCACCCTTCTTTCTATACCCTAGTGGTGACTCCCTCTCTCTCATGTCACATGGTCTCGTGAGACCACCATGCCCCAAATCCTTCTTCCCCTAATACCGTGCAAATATAATCCCATCGTCGAGCCACACGTGAACATAACCTATCTCCGCGAAAACCTCTACCTATCGCCGCGCATGAACTTTTACCTATCGCCATCTCACGCATTCCTCCTCCCTCATCGTCGTGTGTTCTCCTCTTCTCTCATTGCCATGTGCGATCCATCCTACCCCAGTGCCGGTAGCCACCAACTTCCCTTCCTATCCTTTCGTCTTTCTTTGTCTTTGGAAGCCTAATTGTGAGCACCACCGGTGCCGTGCGCCCATGTCATGGCCTCTTATCTCAGTAGCCATCAACTTCTTCACTGCTTGCTGCTCCTCTCTCATTACTCTCTGTTAGTTGGCTACAACACTACCCCTCTTCATTTACTGTTGCACCCACAATCAGACAGCCACCTTCTCTGCCCAATTCACGGGCTTCTCTCTCCTTCCCTCAAAACGTGTGCTTTTTTTATATATATTATATTACTCAATTCTCTCCCACAAGCCAAACTCTCCCTCTTTTAAACTCCCTCCATTTTTATTTTAAAACTATCACATTTTACTTTTTCTACTCCGTTTTTTTTCATTCCATTTACTTTACTTTAGCCCATTCCCTTT
Source organism: Amborella trichopoda (assembly GCF_054954075.1). Lineage (NCBI taxonomy): Eukaryota > Viridiplantae > Streptophyta > Magnoliopsida > Amborellales > Amborellaceae > Amborella > Amborella trichopoda. Next base: position 33,114,541 of record NC_142348.1, on the reverse strand, counting down.
TATTCCATTTTTGCCACACTCATTTTATCTCACCATGCTTTATTCAATCCATTTATTTTATTTTAATCATCTCATCTTATTTTATTTTCTTTCAATCCCTTTCATTTTATTTTACTTCAGTTTATTTACTTCACTTCACTTCATTACATTTTAATCCTAATTCCTTTTTCTCATTTTGTTTTATTTTTATTTTTTATTTCTTATTTTAATTCATCTCTCTCATTTTTATTGCATCTCGTAATAAGGTGGGGACCTTGCCTCACTTGTCGATACTTTTAATGTGTGTGTGTGTCTTAGCAGGGAATGAGAAATAGGTCAAGGGAGGTGATTCCAAACCAGCCATAGACCGGAGGGCTTTCCAACATGATATAAGAGGGCACCCACGCGAGCCAGCCTGAGTGTGTCATGGACCCACGTGAGGTAAGTCTCAACTCACGACTCTAATTCCTCTCTCACATTTGGGACTCCTGCTCATGTCTTCTTTACGTGGTTCCCGAGAGAGTGATCTCAGTTTTCAGGCCCATTTGGAACCCGAAACCATGCCACCAGGTCAACCTGACCAGGAGGGCGAGATCAAGGTACCTAACCAGGTCATTCCACCCAGGCCATGACTTCTCATCCCCAGTAGGAGTCATACTCATGTTGTAGTCCCTTATCCTTAAAGGAGGCAGGGTCATTCTTATCGCTACAACCCCTAGTGGGTCAGCTTCACACCTAGCTGCCCTATCGTCTAGGCGTTGGGTCATTTTTAATGAATTTTTCCTCTACTGAGAACTATTTTTCACCTTTAAGAGAAACACACTCGCCCCCTAATCCCTAATGAAGTTGGCCATCCGATCTGAACCCGTTGCTGGTCTTCACCATTTTATCCCCAAGGAGTCAGATTGCAATCTACAGGATCGATTCCCAAGGAGCTTCACCTACATGGTGACCCACGGCCATGGTCTGCGCTGCATGACCATAAATTGCACAACCTTGGTATAAGTGCACGATCCTAAACTACGTGGTCAAAACTATACAACCTTAAAGTGTAGCGGAGGTTTAGCTGCACGACCTTAAACTGCACCGTCCAAACGATATGACCTTAAACCGTAGTACACGTCCTAGCCGCATGATGTTAAAAGGCTCAGCACCATGGTCCAGCTGTATGACCTTAAACCATAGTACACGTCGTAGCCGCATGACGTTAAAGGGCTCAGCACTATGGTCCAAACTATACGACCTTAAAATGTAGCAGAGGTTTAGTTGCATGACCTTAAACAACATGGTCCTGACTGGATGATGTTAAACTGCTTAGCAAAGGTCCCGAAGGTATGAACTTAAACACGCCCCCACAATGCGCACGCGCCCTTTACTTGCATCTTCATTTACGTCTTCCGTAACTGACCTAGTCGTGTGCGTGCACCTTCTTCGTTACCTCCCCAGTAAGCCCATTTACTTCATCACCTTTCATCATTCCCTATTGAGTCTTACCCATGCTCATAAAACGGCGAGCCATTCTGCCATCCATGCTCACCGTCAATTAGTGGGTCACCACTTTCCATATACCGTTCATACACCATCCATCTTTCACAGGTAGCTTCGCATCATCTCCCCAAAGTGAGTCAAACCATCGCCATACTCACTCCATGGACTTCAAAAACTTCCATCCATCATCACTATGGTCCAGCTGTATGATCTTAAGCTAGAGTACACGCCCTGGCCGCATGACGTTAAACTGCTTAGCACAAGTCCAGGAGAAATAACCTTAAACACGCCTTCACAAAAAAAAAAGAGAAAAATAATGGGCATGGTGTATACCTGGACAAGGGAATGCCATGAGTAAAAATGATGGATGGGCAAGGTCACGAAACCCTGTGTAAGAGAGTTCCATAAATAAAAAAAAACCTGGGCACAGTGAAAACCTGAAAGTGCACCATGAGTAAGAATGGAAAATAAGGGTGGACATGATTGAAAGGTCATGAGTAAAAGAGCCCTGAATGAAGGAAGTTGGTAAAAATTGTCTCTACGACACCGCCTCTTAAGTCCAAGAGAAAATCTACAAAAGGACGCTTAGGACCAATAAAATAGGATGATGCAACACTCACCCCAATAAGCAGCTTCAGCCCACATTCAAAGAAAAAAATCCCTGATGTCACAATACCAGGATCCAAAATATGAGCTTCAAGGAAAAGATTCCAATAGTTTAAGTTCATTCACAAAACGGACTCGAAGGACAGAAGACTTGCCAGAAAGGCAAGACAAGTCTCATGAAGATGAGCATCATTCCCAGGAGGTAACTAAACGCACTCCAAGATGTCGGAGACGCCCTAAGAAGGCTAAGTCAGTCATGACTTTGGACCTGTTACGCGAAACTGCTAACAGTGAGTAGGGGTTAGACCCAAAGCTGGTCACTTCAATAAACTGAGGTACCCTGCTCGTCAAGGAATATCTGGTACACAACACAGACGAACACCGACAAAAGGCCCTTCAGCAGACCAGCCAAAAGCAACAAATCAGGAACTCATTCCGACAAACCAAAGACTCCTCAAGAAAGCTAAGTCAGCCACGACTTTGGACCTGTTACACTAAACTGCTAATAGTGGGTAAGGGTTATACCCAAAGCTGGTCACCTCGATAAACTGAGGTACCCTGCCCACCAAGGAATATCTGGTGCACAACGCAGACGAATGCCGACTAAGGGCTCTTTTGCTGTCTATCCAAAGCAAAGAAGCCCTGACCAAATGGGAAAAATTCCCTTCAACACGACACTCGACTGCCAGACGAGCTTGATTTTAACTAACGAGGCCCATACAAAATCCTCAAGTTCAGAATCACAATTAGTCCCTTGAGGGTGAAGAATTCTATATGATCCCTCAAAGAAGTCTCTTCTCCCCGTTAAAGTTTCCATGGATGGACCTGTAAATTGCATCCAAATGTTTGACCATCCTAGTTGCAGCATTGTGTGAATCTCCTCGACGTTCATGTGGTCTTGTGGCTAGGACGAAAAAAGTAATGAAGCTAAAGGAGATTTTCTAAATGTTTTCCTTCTCGCTTCTCTTGAAGCACAACATTCGGCGGGGAAAGCTGTTTGAAGACATTTTTCAACACCTTGGTCCTTGACGCGTAATAAAGAGGCAGCAGGTCAATAAAGCCTCAACATACAGTGAAATTTCTGATTGTCTCAAAATTTCCCTAAAATGGGTCAAGATCTTTCTAAGCACTTCAAACGGCCACCTACCAGGTTTCATCGTAATCCGACATATCTAAGATACTGCAGATAAAGCAACAATTACAAAAAATTTGGCCTATAGCACCATGAAACTAACCGCATAACTTGAACTCTATTTTTGGTGTGTCAAATAGCTATGGGACCACCCCCATGGGATCCAGTATGATCGAAAACCCCTATGGGTCAATTTTTTGCTTAATCGAGCATTCTAGGGCAAAGTTATAGGTAAAAGACTAAAAAGGGGTATGCCTCACTCTATTCTCATGCGGCCTCCCTACACACAAATCCATTAAAGAAAGCTGATGTGCAGAGTCTTGAGTAGCAACTTCAAAGGCCTGTATCTCACTCGCCCTGAGTCGGATCACTTTAAAATTTGGTGAGCGTGTTCATTCCATCAAGACAACCATTTTGATATGTGGCCTGACCCGTGATGATACCCGAGTAGGGAGAAAAACTAGAGAGAAGCTTCCTATCCATAAAAAAAGGTCCAAAAAATTCAGTAACAGCACGCCTCGCTCGAGAGGTTAAATCATGACACTCACGTACCCGTTCGATGCGAAGCCAATTACATTATGTGTGTAAGGTTCGAGGCTATCTTTGGTATGATCCCTGCATATGATGAATAGTTGGATTTCATACAAGGAGGGATTGAAGCTGCTCAAAATTCTGACCGTCGGATTTTCAGATTTCGGCCAAACACTCAGGACAACAAAATCTTCGTCCGGACATGAAATGGAGCTACGTTTGTTGCTACGCAATCATGATGGCATGCTTAGTGTGATTCAACAAAGAAATTAAAGAAAAACATCAAGAAAAAATCACACTATCGATCCGAAGTTTGTAAGATTCATCCAAATTTCGAGTCGCATGATCGTGACCCAAAAACATGATCCATGACTCGAAGTTAGAATTAAATCGATCGTCATGCCGGGCCCTACAATAAAACAATAATCTCTCATTCAAATGAGAATCAAAGAAACCCAAGATTTGTCAGAGAAGATCACGCAGGTTCTCAGGCAGCAGCAGTCACTATTTTAGAATTGCACACATTGTTGGGCAGGGGTAAAATAATACTTTTGCACCCAATTTTAGAATTTCTTTTCATTCAATTAAATTGTAATTATCATAAATTAACTTAGTTTTTAGGCGTACACCCATGTTTGGGCCCAATTCTATATAAACATGTTAAACCTAATTGTAAAACGACCTTCGATCAATTAATAAAGATGTAAATTCTTGCTTAAGTTTGTGGGTGCGTATTAGAGAGAGAGAGGAGAAAGAAGAAAAGGGTCAGTACCTTCTGATAAGGTACTTTTCCGTCTCCACCTCTTGTCTCTCTCATCTCTATCTCTCTTTCTCTCTCTTCTTTTCTCTCTCATCTGTCATTCTCTCTCATCTCTAACTCTCTTTCTCTCTCTTATTTTCTCTCTCCTCCTTTCTCTCTCATATTTAGCTCTTTCTCTCTCTTCTTTCTTCTCTCTTTACGTCTTTATCTCTCTCTTATTTCTTTATCTCTCTCTTTCCCTCTCCTTCCCTCATCTTTATCACTCTCTCTCTTCATCCTCTGGTTTATCACTTTTCTCTTTCCTTGCACTTCTCTCTTTTCTCCATTCATGCACGGTGAACCTATAGTTTGGTGCGACATCTTCTTGTTTTTGAGACATGAATAGTGAGTCGGGTCATAGCCTGAGTGACGGGTCGGGCCAATATTAAAATTCCCTTTTCTCTTCTACCACAGCCGGCTAAATTATATTGTCGCCTGTGTTCTCCCTCTCTCTTTCCCCTCTTCTATCACAGCCAGTGCAAGCATAGCGCTGCTTGTGCTTCCTCACTCCTTCCTCTCTCTTGTCACAACTGGTGGAAGACTATCGCCACTTGTGTTCCCTCTCCCTTCTGTCACCGACAGCGGAAGTCTATTGCCACCTATGCTTTCTCTCTCTTTTCCTTTTGTCACAACCGGTAGAAGCCTATCGTCGCTTATGTTCTCTCTCCCTTCTGTCACAGACGGTGGAAGCCTATCGTCGCCCGTTTCTTCTCTCTCTTCTCCCTTATGTCACAATCGACGCAAGCATATCGTCGCTTATGCTTTCTCTCTCCCTTCTGTCATAGGCGACGAAAGCCTATCACCACCTGTATCTTCTCTTGCTTTTCCTTTCTATCACAACCGGTGGAAAGCATATCACTGCCTATTCTTTCTCTCTCTTTTCCCTCTGTCACAGCCAGCAGAAGCCTATCGCCGTTTGTGTTCTTTCTGTCTCCCCTTTCTTCTATCACAATAAGAGGAAGCCTATCGCTGCCTGTGTTCTCCCTCTGCTCTTCTTTCACCCACAGACGGCGGAAGCTCATCGCCGTCCTCTCACCCCATCTCATTGTCATCTGTATCTTCCTTCCTCTTCCTTCTCTCTCTTCCTTCTTCTCTGTGCTTTTTCCTCTTTTTTTTATCTTCCTCTGTCTTTTCCCTCTATCTCCTCTCATGCTCTTCTTCTTCTTTCTCTCTCTCCCTTTGCTTCTATTCTTCTCTTCTTTTTCTCTCACTATTTTCTCTCTCACCTTGCTCTTTCTTTTATTTTCCTTCCTTATTTCTCTTCTCTATCTTCTCTCCTCTCTCTTTCTATTCTCTTTTCTTTCTTTTACTCTTTCGTTTGATCAAATGGGGGTTTGAGACAACCACTCAATGGTAGTTCTATCGTCTAACAGTAATGTTGTTGTGCCGGTCAGAGTTATTGTGCACGCTATACTGTCACAACAGACTAGCCATTGTGTCAAGCTAGTCGGTATTGATACTTTCATCTCGTAGTAATTTTGTTGAGCCGGCCTGAGTTATCGAGCCCATTTTACTGCCACGTCGGGTCAATTACCTACTAGTTTATTCACTGTGTCGGCCTTACTGCCTGGTCAAATTCTTCTAATCCCAATCTTAATTCTCTCATCCTTCTCTTCTTTTTTTTGAATGTCCACGTCTATGTACGTTCACCCGAAGGCAAGGTGGGGTCCCTGAACCCACTTGTCTTGCAACATTTTCCATGTGTGTGTGATTGCAGAAACAAGAAGAATACATGCCAAGGGAGGCGATTCTGAACCAATTTTATAACTGGGGGTCTTTCTTATGATCTAAGAGGGCACCCATGCGAGCTAGTCCAAGTAAGTCTCGAACCCACCTTAAATTCCTCTCTAATCAGTGGGTACACTTGCCCTCGCTCATGAGCGAGGTTCCCGAGAGAGAGATCTCAAAGTCTCTGGTCCCCCAAAACCCGAGACACGTGTCGCTCGATCATCCAAATGTAAGGGGCGAGATCGAGGCACCTAACCAATGCGCTCGTCCTAAGAGTCGCCAGACTCATTTACTACCATTACGCTGACTGTTTTTCCAGGGAGGTCAACTTTAGCTGCAATTAAGGCTTCCCAACGGGACGGGTCTCACATGGAAAATGAGTTAGTAAGGGGTCAGCATGCCCCCATTGGACTCGAGTGTTGTATGTCGATCACATGAGAACCAGTTCTCGATGGTCTTGGGACCGCAGCTATTGAGTGGCTTGGTCATCTTCTACAGCATTAACCACAGTGCAAGGTTCATGAAGCTCTTCTTCAGGCTTTGTCATCTGAAGAGGGTATAAGGGGTTCAAGTGAAGAGGGTCATCAGAGATGGTTGCGTCGACCGTCTTGGTTGCTCCCTTAGTCAAAATTTATAGACCCTTATCGCGTTTAGCTTTGATATTTTGATGGACCTCATGTCAGAACTGTGATCGAGATAGCAGCTGGTCGACCCTTCTTACGTAAGAAAGAGCAGTTTCCATTAGGTTAAGCAACGGGTGTGGGCCAGGAATTGGTGTCATCCTGGGCCAGGGAGGATGAAGGACATGATCTCCCACTAGGTTTTTGCCTCGAGCTCTCTTATGGGCTCTAGAGACATGACCGAGATGATGGGGCTGGTTCAAGATGGTACTATTGAGGAAGGTCTTTGAGTACCATGGTTGAAGGTGATTGTTAAAAGAAGGAGGAGCAGGCAAAAGCAGAGTTGACTAATGCGGATGCTTGAGTCGAGAGCGAGGGGCTGTCTGCGATAGCGACATGTGTGTGGCCCTCGAAGAAGGATCACAGGTGACTTGGGGGTCATCCTAGGCTTGAGCAAGTGGTTTGGCCTTAGGAGGTCGAGAACCACGAGCAGGTGTTTGTAAGAGAATAGGTGGAAACCTGCCCCTTACAGGGCGCGCTAGTGTGTGTTGAGTAGGAGGATGAGAGGGTCGCCTTCCGTGTACTTAGGTTGATGCAGCGATGGTGTTGCTCCAAGTGGTGGGATGAAAATGCACAACGTATGCAGGACCTGGCCTTTGGAGGACTGATCCTAGATGTTGACTCGAGTGGTTTGATGCCTTGATCTCACCCTCCAAATCAGGATGATCGGGAGGCACGCGTCTCGAGTTTCAGGGAGACCCAGAACTTTGAGATCAGTCTCTTGGGAACCTCGTTAAAGAACAAGGGCAGGTATTACCAACCGATGAGAGAGGAATTTAAGGTGGGTTTGGGACTTACTCGGGCTGCCTCACGTGGGCACCCTCTTAGATCACGAAGAAAGCCCCCAAGCTGTAAAACTGGTTCGAAATCGCATCCCTTGGCTTATATTCTCCTGTTTTTTGTAATCACACGTACAAGGCAAATATTATAAGATAGGTTGGTCAACAGACCTCACCTTGCCTTTGATTGAACGTACACAAGAGTGCATATTAAAAAAGAACGAGAGATTAATGAGAGAAGAAAGATGGGGGAGAGAAGAATTTGATCAGGCGAGGAAATCAACACAATGACTAAGCTAGCAGGTAATTGGCTTGCCGTGGCAGCAAAATGGGCTCGATAACTCATACCAGCTCAACAGAATTATGATTAGACATCAATACCGATACTGACTTACTAGACATGATGGTTAGTCTATTGTGGTAATAAAGCAGGCACAATAATTCAAGCACAACAACATTACGGCTAGATGACAAGACTACCGTGGAAGGCTAATCTCCACCCCTCTTAATCAAACAAAAGAATAACAGAAAGAATAAAGATCATAGAGAAAAAACAGGTAGAAAAAATGAGGAAAAGAAAGAAAGGAGGGGAAAAGCATGAGGGAAGAGAGAAGGAAGGAGCAAAGATACAGACAACAACGAGAGGAGGAGAAAGAAAGCTTAGTCGGCAATATGTCTTCGCCAGCTATGATGAGCAAGGATAAGAAGGTGAAGTTACATGTGGAAATATGCTCCCGCCAATGTGATAGAAGAGAGAGAAATAAGGGAACACAGACGGCGCTTGACCTTCGCCGACTGTTGCGGGGGAAGAGGCATGATAGAACGCAGGCCGCATTGAACTTCACCGACTGTGTTAAATAAAGAAGAAAGAGAGGACACAGACGGTGCTAATCAAAGACAACTGTGTTAGAAGAAGAGGAGATATAAGGCATAGGCAGCACTGAGCTTCACCGGTTGCATTAGGAAGAGAGGAGAGAGAAGGATACAGGCGGTGCTGAGCATCTCCAGCTGTGTTAGACAAAGAAGAAAGAGAGGACACAGACAATGCTGAGCTTCATCGGCTGTGTTAGGAAGATAGGAGAGAGAGGGATACAGGTAGTGTTGAGCATTGTTGATTGTGTTAGATAAAGAAGAGAGAGAGGACACAGACGACGCTAAGCATCATTGGCTATATTAGAAATAGAGGAGAGAGAAAGATACAGGTAACATTGAGCATCACCGTCTGTGTTAGACAAAGAAGAGAGAGAGGGCGCATATGATGCTAGGCATTGTGAGTTGTGTTAGGAAGAGAGGAGAGAGAATGATACAGGCAGCACTGAGCATTGTTGACTGTGTTAGATAAAGAAGAGAGAGAGGACACAGACGGTGTTGAGCGTCAGTTGTTGCATTAGAAAGAGAAGAGAGAGAAGGATACAGGCGATGCTGAGTATCACCAGCTGTGTTAGACAAAGAAAAGAGAGAGGACACAGACGGTGCTAAGCATTGTCATATGTGTTAGAAAGAGAGGAGAGGAAAGGATACGGCAGTACTGAGTATCGCAGGTAATGTTAGGAAGAGAGGAGAGAGAAGGATACAAGCGATGCTAAGCATCGTCGGCTACGTTAAGAAGAGAGTAAAGAGAAAGAGAGATAGAGATAAGAAGGGGGAGATAGAGATGAGAAGAAGAGAGAGAAATGAGAGATAGAGATGAGAAGAAGAAAGAGAAAAAAGAGATAAAGATGAGAAGAAGAGAGAGACAGAGAGATAGAGATGAGAAGACGAGAAAAAGAGATAAAGATGAGAAGAAGAGAGAGAAAAAGAGGGGAGGAAAGAAAAGAGAGGAGGAGAGAGATAGAAAAAGAAGAGAGAGAAAGATAAAGAGGAGAGAGAAATAGGGGAGAAGAGAAGGAAAAAGAAGAGAGAAAGAGAAAGAGGAGAGAAAGAGGGGAGGAGAGAAAGTTACCTTTTCGAGAGGTACCGACTTTTCTCTCTCCTCTCTCTCTCTCTCTCTCTAAGACAGACCCATGAACTCAAGAAAAAATTGAAGTCTTTGTTGAATATTGAAGAATGAATTGAAGGGGCTTTTACCATGAAGCTTTGCATGTTTATAGAGAATTGGGCCCAACATGGGTGGACGCCTAAAAACTACCTAAAATTGAAGATAATTATAATTTAATTGAATTAAAAGAAATTCTAAAAATGGGTGCAAAGGGACTATTTTACCCCTGCCTAACAATGTTTGGAATTTCAGAACAGTCTCTGCTGCTGTTCGAGAACTTCTGTGATCTTCCATGCTAATCTGGGGCTGCTCTGATGCTCGTTTGATCGAAAGATAATTATTTTCTTATAGGGCTCAACATGGCGATCGATTTGATACCAATTTCAAGCCACAAATCATGTTTTCGAGCCATGATCATGAGACTTGAATTTTGGAAGAATCTTGAAAACTTTGGATCAATAGTGCGCTCGTTCGTCGATATTTTTCTTCTGTTTCTTCTCTGAACCATACTAAGCATGCCATGACGATCACGTTGCAACAAGCACGACTCGATTTCGTGTCCGGATGAAGATTTTGTTGCTTTGAGTTTTTTGCTAGAATCTTAAAATTCGACGGTCGAAATTTACAGCAACTTCGACGCCTCTGTGTGTGAAATCCAACCATTCATCGTGCACGAGGTTCGGATAAGAGATAGCCTCAGACCTTACGCACATAATGCAATTTGTTTCGTGTCGAGTGAGGCGTGCTCCTGCTGAATTTTCTACAACTTTCTTCATGGATCATAAACTTCTTTTTAGTTTTTCTCCCTGCTCGGGCATCGTCAAGGGACGTACCACATATCAAAATGCTGGTTTTGACAAGACGGACACACTAACAAAATGTGAGCGCAATCGACTTGGAACGAGTGAGATATGGGCCTCGAAATTCACTCTTCATGACAGCCACCTTAATGGTGTTTTGGTGTAGGGTGGCCACATGGGAATAGTGTGCGACCTACCTATTTCAGTATTTTACCCATAACATTGTCTTAGAGTGCCCGATTGAGCCAAAACATGACCCATAATGGTTTTTTATTGTTTCAAATCCAAAAGAAGGGGTCTCACAACACTTTGATGTACCGAAAAAAGAGTGCTAGTTATGAGGTCTATTTTCAGGGTGCTAGACGCCCATTTTGTCGAAATTGTTTCTTTGTATTCACTGCCTTATATATGTCTGATAGCAATGAAATTGGGCAGGTGGCCTTTTGGAGTGCTGATGAAGATCTTTGATCAATTTTAGGACCATTCTATGACGATAAAAATTTCCACTGTTTTGTAGGCTTTATTGACCTGCTTCCTCTTTATTCCGCATCAGGGACCAAGGTGTTGGAAAATACGTTCAAACGGCTTGCCCCACCGATTGTTGTGCTTCGAGTGAAGCGTTAAGGATGACAATAGAAAAATTTCCTTCACCTTTGCTACTTTTTTCCTCTTAACCACAAGACCACGTGAATGTCGAGGAGATTCACGTAATGGTGCAACTAGGATGCTCAGACGTTTGGATGCAATGTACAGGTCCATCTGTGGAGACTTTCAGGCGAGAAGAGAATTTTTTAAGGGATCTTGTCGAAGTCCTCACCGTCGTGTGGACTGTTTGTGATTCTAAAGTTGAGGATTTTGTACGAACCTTGTCAGTCAGAATCAGGCCCGTCTGACAATTGAGTGTCATGTTGAAGGGAATTATTCCCATTTAGTCTGGGTGTTTTTGTTTTGGATAGACAAGAAAAGAGCCTTTGGTCTGTGCTCGTCTGCGTCATTCACCAGTTATTCCTTGACGAGTAGGGTACCTCAGTTTATCCAGCATTGGGTATAACCCCTACCCACTGCTAGCATGTCATTACATAGAAGGTCCAAAGTCATGGTTGGTTTCTTGCCTAGTAGGGTACCTCAGTTTATCAAGGTGACCAGCTTTGGGTATAACCCCTACCCACTATTAGTAGGTCGTTACGTAGCAGGTCGAAAGCCGTGTCTGATTTAGCCTTCTTGGGGTGTCTTTTGGTTTGTCAGAATGATTTCCTTATTTGTTTGTTCTGGATGGTTTGCTGAAGATCCTTTGGCCAGCTTTCATCTGCGTCGTGCACCAATTATTCCTCGATGGGTAGGGTACCTCAGTTTATTGAGGAGACCATCTTTGGGTATAACCCCTACCCACTGCTATCAGGTTGTTATTAGCAGTCATGGCTGGTTCCTTGGCGAGTCGGGTACCTTAGTTTATCGACATGACCAGCTTTGGGTATAACCCCTACCCACTGCTATCAGGTCGTTATTAGCAGGTCCAAAGTCATGGGTGACTTAACCTTCTCAAGGCTTCTCCAGCATCTTGGAGTGCGTTTCGTAACCTCATGAGAATGATGCTCTTCTTCATGAGACCTATCTTGCTCTCACGGCGAATCTTCTGTCCTTCGAGTCCTTTTTGTGATTGGGCTCAGGCTGTTGGAATCTTATCCTTGTAGCTCATATTTTTTGGGTCCTGATATTGTGACACTAGGGATTTTTTTCTTTTGAGTGTGAGCTGAAGCTGCATGTTGAGGCGCACAGTGCATCAACCTATTTATTGGTCCAAGCGTCCTATGCAGATTTTCACTTGAACTTAAGAAGCAGCACCATAGAGACCGTTTTCTCCAACTTCCTTTTATTCGAGGGTTCTTTTACCCATGACCTTTTTGACCATGTCCACCCTTATTGTTCCATTTTTACTCATGATACCCTTTTAGGTTTTCACCATGCCCGGTTTTTATTCACAGAACTCTTTTATTCATGGTTTCGTGACCATGCCCTATTGTCATTTTTACTCATGGCGTTCCCTAATTAAGGTATACCCCATGTCCATTTGTCATTTTTACTCATGGCATTACCTATTTAAGGTATACACCATGCCCGTTATTTCATTTTTTTTTTTTTTTTGTGAAGGCATGTATAAGGCCATACCTCTGAGACCTGTGCGAAGCCTTTTAACATCATGCGGCCAAGACATGTACTCTAGTTTAAGGTCATACAACTGGACCGTGATGGTGATGAATAGAAGTCTATGGAGGCCATGGAGTGAGTATGGTGGTGGTTTAACTCACTTAGGAACAATGGTACAAGGTTACCTATGAAAGGTAAATGATGCGTGAAAGGCATATGAAACGTGGTGACCCACTTGCTTACGATGAGTATGGGTGGCGGGATGGTTCACCATTTTGTGAGTGCGAGTGAGACTCACTGGGGAATGATGGAGGATGGTCAAATGAATGGACAATTTGGGGAGGTAATGAAGGTGGTGCACGCACACAAATGGGTCGGTTAGGGAAGATATGCGTGAAGGTGCACATAAAAGATATGTGCGCTTATGTGGAGGCAAGTTTATGGTCATACCTCTGGGACCTGTACAGAGCAGTTCATTGTCATGCGGTCAGTTTGTGCAGTATGGTTTAGGGTCTTATAGCTTCGACCCTGGTTACACAGTTTAAAGTCATGCAACTAGAACCATGTAGCTTTAAGGTCATGCAACTAGACCTACGCTATAGCTTATGGTTGTATAGTTTGGAACGAGTCATTTAAGGTCGTGCACCTAGACCAAGGCTATGCAGTTTAAGGTCATGTAGTACGGATCGAGGCTATGTGGTTTAGAGTCCCGTGGCTTGGACTATGCAGTTTAAGGTCGTGCACCTATTTAAGGTCATATAGTTTAGACCATTGTGTGGATCACCATGTTGGTGAATCTCCACGGGGAATAGATCTGTGAATAGCAATCTGACCCCAAGGGGATAAAATGGTTAAGGTTATACACAAGCAGAGAGCTTTTTAGATGGAGATGGTGGCCCTATAAGGAGTGACAAACTTTGCTGGGGATTAGGAGGGTAAGTGTGACTCTTTGGGGATGAAATGATTAAAGCCTGCAAGAGACTCAAATGAGAAGGCTGACTTCATTGGGGAAAAGGGGACAAATGTGGGTCCATTATGTCCTTAGGGACAGAATAACTAGGTGTGAAGCAGACCCACTTCGGATAATAAGTTGCAGTATGAGTATGACTTTCCTACTAGGGATGAGAAGTCACGATCTGAGTTTGAACAACCAGAGTTCCACTTTGCTGAGGATAATAGGTCACAATCAAGGTACAACTTCACTATGGATAAGAGTAATAGGACACACATAGCTTCGGCCTAGAGTATGCAATAATAAAATGTTTAAAACACAGCCAGTGCTTGGCACAACGACCATCATTCCTTAAACACTCAATCAGCGCTGGGTTTGTTAAAAAAGCAGCCGGTGCTGAGAACAACCCATGCTAACTTTTGATCATAGCCGGCGTTGAGGACAACCTGTGTTATCTCTTGAGCACAGCCGACGCTGAGTCATTGAGAATGCGGGCGGCGTTGGGGTTACTGAGCACACAATCGGTGCTAGGGTTACTGCGGATGCAGCCGCCACTAGGGTTACTGAGGATGCAGCAGCCGGTAGGGTTACTGAGGATGCAGCTGGTGCTGGGTAGTTTTAACAACATGGTCGATGCAGCATGTAGATTAGAAAGAACTCGGTCATCTTTGGTGGTGCTAGCTTGGCGATAGAAGAGCCCCAACTAGTCTCCGAAAGGTTTTCGAGGTCTACCAATTTCTCCATGCACAGTTTAGCAATGGTCAGGTGACCTTCATCAAATGTGTGAAATTCTTTTGTGGGGATTATCCCGAAGGCGGTCGGGGTACTCCAAGAGGGAAAAGGAAGGTAGTTGTGAAGGGGATGCCTCCCGTGTATCAATTCGAAACCAGTGATGACTGTGTCTTCTTGGCTGCATATTTAGCCTTATTTTTATGCAAGTTCGTGCTCCTTGGAGGGGGGGATGACATTCATCCAGGCACCTTATATGTGGCCCCCGACATGGCAAGCGGGCATGAGTATGCCCTTGCCCAACCAGTTTTGTGCAACATTTACCATGGATTGGGGGCCATCTCCCGTGGAAAGGCCTACAAAGATAAGGAGGGAGGGAATGGCATTGCTGGAGGAGAGGCCTTTTCCTGGGGATATTTGGACTCCATTCCCCATCCATTACGTACACGGGTGGATAGGAGCCTATTTCCCTGCCACTTATGTAAGGAGTCATGGTATGAGGAACAAAATGTGGCCCTTCATAATGAGGATTTCTGACCAAAAGGATATCTTCCATACCCCAGGGGAAGCTCGGAGTTTGTTTGGGAATGGCTCCTTAAACATGCGGAGTGTCCCATTTCCAGTTGGGAGCTTCTCCGATCGTGCTTTCATTGATGAATTAGGGAAGGAGCTAGACAACTCTCCAACAATCATTAGGGAACTCATGTTCATCTAGAGCATTAGAGGAAGAGTTCTACCTTATCAGACTCCGCACAGTGTCAGATTAGAAGGGTATTTCCCCCACCGTTTTGCCCGTCAACATGGGCTTGATCAGAGCTACCCCTTCTCTATGTTTTTCGAAAAGTGCAGGGGCAAGATGAACATGGGAAAAATTGGAAGAGCTTGGGACTCTCCGCGAGTGCTATTTGCCAGAACACATACGGACCGCTTGGTCCACATGTCTAGAAATGACAAAGATCAGTAAGTATGTGATACATCACTTCGGTATGAGGGTTCGAATGAATGAGGCTTATGCAAATTAGTGGAGAATTACCAGCAAAGGATATTGGGACGTTGATCACCCCTGGAAAGGGGAGAATGGTAATTGGCATCAGGATACCAGGCGGAGGAGACTGATGGATACTCTTGCTCTTAGCGAGGTTTTTTTCTTGGAATATCCCTCTAACTAGCAAGCTTTAGGAATTTTGCATGAGAGAGCGACTGATGAGACCTCGTCGGAATTTCTGGCGATGAAGATGAGAATTGGGAGCATTTTTTAAAATCTTAGTTTCGCTTTCCAGTGGAATGACGGCCGAAAGGTCCCAGGTTATGAGAGGCATCCCATTTAGGACTTGAACGCACTGATTGGGAGTGGTCCTCATAGTAGGCTCGCTGGAGGCCCTTCTCAAGGAGGGAGTTCTGAAGCGGTTGTTCCTCCTTCGGTGGGGGGAAAGAGGAGGAAACAATCTACCGCTACCGTGACTAATGCACCGGCTCAAGTTAGTGGGCATACTCGGAGGCATAGGGGTGCCAAACTTCCTGTGATCTCGGAACCAAGAGGTAGCTCTTCCTCCTCTGATCATTTAGCAACTCCCCCAATGTCACCTTCTGCACTTTCTCCACCATCTTCTATCTCTCCTGAATTGTTTTCTTCCTCTTCAGAGATTGAGGAAAACGAATCCGGTGCTTTTGAGCCCATTATTATTGCTTTTGACTAGGAAATGACTCTGGATCTTGCGGAGATGTCTCTAAGTCCAAGGGTAGCTCCTAAGTCCAAGCCGGCTCCGATGGAGATTGATGAGGCTGAAGGCCCCGAAGACAATGCTCTAAGAAGGGAATCTGATGTTGACGTGGCCTCTGTGCTTTAGGGGTTTAGTGCCCCGACTGAGGCAGGGACGATGGTTCAAGAAGAAGAGCCCATGGTTCATGATGCCCATAAGCATTAAGAGGCTGCTGCCCCCAGGAGCACATGTTGTGAAGATGAAGGAGTGGAGCTTTCTGTGGCCGAGGTTCTGGTCGTTGAGGGTGCAAGACAGATGGAAGAAACCATGGCTGGGGCTGATTTAGTGATTGACGAAGGCCAAAGGGAGGAGGCAGTTACAGAACTGGCCAATGCTGATGTGGCAGAGGATGAGAAGCAAGGGGAGTAGGCTTCCTTGGAACTTGTTGGGACAAAAGTGGAGGCCCCATAGGCAAGGGTCAAGGCAATGAGATTGGTGTGAAAGAATCCAAGCAGGTCGATGCTGGGGCGGCCTCTGGGTCCAAGGTACAAGAAGCTCTAGATTTTGCCAACATTTCAGAGGAGCCAGTGGCTCAAGTGTCTATCACTTCTACGAGCTCGATCCTTGAAGCCGGAGTGAACTATTTGCTTCAAAAAGATAATTATAGTTAAGTCAACCTCGATCTTGTATTAAGGTACACTTCACACCAACCCAATCTCTATAAAAAAGAGGAAAACAACTACATCAACAACCTCTATTCCTTAGTTACAATCCCAAAGGCATCATCCAGGCCCATTTTTAGTGGGGTTTCTGGTATGATTGTTGGCATGCTTCGTGCAGGCCTTTAGGGTGTAAGGGAGCTGCCTTTCAATGAGCTGGGCGAGGCTCTGGCCAAGCTTAGGGAATTTGCTGCTGCGACCACCATGGTTGAGAGTGCGCCAGAAGTCTTTTCCCATTAAGATGCAACGCTAAATAAGCTGGAGAGCTGGCGATAAAAAATAATGCATCATGAAGCAGAGACCAATAGGTTAACCTCCTTAGAAGAGTCCATCTTGCGTCATCGTGAGCAGATAGATTCTTGTAATGAGAAGAAGGCCACTATCACCGACTGTCGCAGAATCTCAAGAGGGAGGCGTAAGGCAGCTATAAGATGATGATAGAATAATAAGGCAGGAATTCATTGGTCTTGAGACGGAGATGATTCAGTGGATGGCTATAGAGGCCTCTTGGGTTGAGGATTTATCGGAACTCACTCGCACCATTGCGTCCGAAACTGTGGCGATGGAGGAGGAGACTCAAATGGTGACCGAACTAAAGGAATGTGTCTCGAGCATCGAAACTTCTCTTGCAACATGCAGCACAGAGATCAATAAGATAATTGATCATTTTTGAAAATGTCTTTCTTTTTGCCTTTGCCAACACTTGTAAAAATTTGTACTTATGAATAAAATACTTCTTTTTCTTTTATGGCTGACTTTACTGCATGATTTCACTCTCCTTTTACTTTGCTGCACCTCACGTGATTTTTGTTTTAAGCCTTCCGACATACTTATTGTCTCAAGGGGACTTGTTTAGTCATATGACGAGCTGTCGTGGCTTGGATAGCTTTGAAATGGGGAGTCATTGCATTTTCTCCTCTCCTTCATTAGTGGTGCATTGACTTCAACCCATCATAGCTTTTGGTATTAGACATGAACTCCTTGAGATGTTTTGAAGAAATACGCATAACCTTCAATTGAATGTGGAGACTGTGAACTTCGCTTCTTAAGTTTGCTAGGGGATCCTGCTCTTGAGGGGAAGAAGACTGACCTTTCTCAAATTGCTCTCCTCCTGCCAGACCAGGGAAGAGTAGAACTTGCTGCTAGTCATTAGTCCGAGGAGCATCCTTTAAGCCTATAGCAACCGGAGTTTGAAAAATATTTCTTGGTGGTTGGCTTGCCACTTTTGCTTTCAAGAGTGAAATGGGGATATGCAGGAATTTTTTATGGTCCGGCATATAGGTGATATTTGGAGCTAGGAATTCTATCCCCATGACTTGCTCAATCTCAGAAATGACTTCTGGTTCATCTTCTGGTCAAGATGGCCCCGAACTAGGGGTAGAGGGTGAGGACTCCTCTTTAAGTGAAGACGAAGTTTCTTCGAGGATGATTGCGGGGATGCTAGAATGAATAGAGGTTAAAGGGTGAGCTTTTCATTGTCGTTCTTCCTCTTTGAACAAGGTTACCAATGTTCTCCCCATGTCCTCAACATCTTCATGAGGCGAAGATAGCATCTTTGTTGTAGACTTGTTATCCCCCTCATTTAGCTTGTGAGGTGATACTAAATCTTTGAAGTAATATTTAACATCAGCATAGTGAGTTTTGACGACAGGGAACAATCTATTGTCAGCACAGATCGTATGTTGTTTCCCATTTCGACTATACTTGAAGCACTAGTGCAATGTCGATGGAACCACGCCCTGGTCATGGAGCCATGGTCGACCGAGGAGAATGTTGTAAGAAGTGTCAGTGTCTATTACATGAAACTGGATGTAGTCATTTAGCTCACCGATATTAGAACAAAGGCGAACCGTGCCAGCTGGCTTCTCTCCTGACTGGTTGAATCCTTGAACTGTGACATGGGTTGGAATAAGATCATCGAACCCTAACCCTAATCGAATAAGGATCGTCCTTAGAATAAGGTTGATAGCCGACCCTCCATCTAACATAATTCGGTTTATGGGGCATGCATGTAATCTGTCATTGACAAAGAGAGGGTGATTGTGATGCTCTTCTCCCAATTGCAGATCATCCTCTGAAAAGGTGATTGGCATACATCCTTCTAAAATCGTTGGGTCCACTTCAGTAGGCTCTTCTTTGGTCTCATAAACCTCTAGGTTAGAGAGAGTCTGAACAAAATCCATCATATAATCCTTCAAGTGCATGAGGGCATCGTAGATATTGAGGAGAGTTGGAGGCTTCCGCAGATGCCCTATCACATCATATATCATCTTTTCTTGGTCAAGGTTTTGTGCTCCTAGTCTTGCCATTGATTTGGGTGGTATGTTGGGTTGAGGAGCAGGTTTGGGTGGAAGAGGTTTTTTTTGGCCTACTGGTTGACTCGATTGCATAGCGGGCTTGATTGGGGTGATGGACGTTTGAGGTTTTAGAAGCGATTGAGTCTGAGGTATCACAGGGAATTGGAGAATAGATGGATTGTTTGAGGTATTAGGATTGGGAAGGATTCCGGGGAGCTAGAGGATATGCATATTGGTATTTGGATTAGGGCATAGTGGCGAACTACGAAATTTCATGGTTATGGACTTCTTCGGTGGAGGTTGCAGCGTCTTCCCTGATCTAAGGCTCACTGGCCCCGTGATGGGAGATGTTCCTGAGATTTGTACCATATGACAAGCCTTCTGATAAAATCTTTGTCCCCTTGATTCTCTCAGTATCTACTCAAAATCAGGCTAAAGGGGCCACTGGGGTTTTACGACTTTGACTTTTTATGTTTCTTTCAAGAAGATGGATATGCTTTAGCTTTATCTGCTAGGGCATCAGCAACTGTTAAGAATCCGGTTGCTTGTGCCACGGTCTATTTCAACCGCTTCCGTTGCATCTTACTTATGTTGATTCCTTCAAATTTTTTGTCAAGAGGTTTGAAGTCTGAACATTTCAATGTTGTACCTACAGGAGACATAAAAGATGAAGGATGAGAAGAAAAAGAAGAAGAAGGAGAAGGGTTAGAAAGTGGGGGTATTTTAAGGTTGTTCTCCTCATCAGACAGATCTGGTCAGCTTTTTATGTTAGCACCAGGATATGACATGCGTAGGGGGTCTTTTACGTCATTCCCTTACTTAGACGGTTGGAGATTGCTTTTAACGTCGTTGCCCTCATTGGACGTGCTACTAGGAGAGAATGACTCAGGGACGTCTTCTTGATGGGATGGAGAAGGAAGAAGGATCGTGTCAGGGATGAAGTCCAGTAAGGTTGGCATTGGGGGAAGTGGTCTGAGAAATTCCTGCTCAACTGGAGGTTAAGCAGTCTTGTTTCTCCAACAAGCAGCTCTTCATGCCATCTCCTTCCGATTTTCTGAGGTGGTGTTTGATTTGTCTCACTAGGCTTGTGAGCAGCCCTAGCTTGGCAGACTGCTTCTCGTTTTAAGGACTTGAGTCCACTTCACTCATGGTGGACTATCCATAGTTGGGAAGTCGAGGGTTCAGCAGAGTTTGAATCATTATTAGGAAGGTATTGTGTTGGGAGATCCTCTTGCACCGCTAGAGTAGTGGTTTGCGGATCACTTAGTGTGACATTGTAAAACTCCTGACATTCCCGCATTGAATGTATCATGGAAACTGGTGCATTTCCATAGGTAGTGGCCCCATACTTGGTGATACGGGCACCAATGGTCCTCAATCCCCTGAGTAAGGCGTCGGCGTTGCCTCACCTGTTTCGGTGTGATTAGACGTTCTTGAAGCATTATAAGAAAGAAGGCATGAAGGAAACCAGGGGCTTCGTCTTCCTCTTGGATGGTTGTTGCATGGGAGGCTTCTGCTGCCCTGAATGCCTTCTTTAAGTCCTCAAGATTTATCTAACCTTTCTAAATTAGAGCCCCAATGATATCTTTTAGTGTGAAGCAGTCATATGTAGGATGATTGATCCCTCGATAATAAACACAATAATTTTCCTGAGTATCGAGTCCAGCTTGCTCAGGGAACATCGCTTTTGGAAGCTCGATCATATTTTGTTCCAATAATAATCGGAACAGTGCAGGGACCCATTCCTTCTGAAAGGGGTAGACCTTGTTCCTATGCCTTGTGAAATAATCATCCCGATTAAGATTCATCGTTGGGGGCGGTTGTACAATTGTTGGTTCTTGCCTGTTTGAGGACTTGTCATTACTGTGCTCACCCCTTTGGAGAGGTCCAAAGTTTGGGAGGGAGCCTTCTTTAGGTCAGTGACTGTGACGGCTGCACTGATCACTCCTTTTTGTTTGCTGCACTGGGTGTTAGTCCGATAGCTGCCATTGCCCGAGCTTGCTAACGGTTGTTGTGACCCACCGTGGTGGGGTGATAGACTTTCTATGCGGACTGATTTAGAAATCAGCTTTGACATGGAAGTTGGATTAGAGGCCCCGACGTGTAGAGCAATTTCAGGTCGCATGTTTCGCATGCCGGTTTTCATTGCTTCCTTCTCAGGCATGGGATTGGGATGGCAAGCGGCTAAATTTCTCCATCTTGATATAAACTGGTCCACAGGTTCATTGAGACCTTAAGTCAGGGTGAGAAGCTCGATGGTTTGAACCTCTCTCTCGACCTCATAGAAACGTTGATGGAACAACTTCTCCATTTCCTCCCAAGTTTGCATTGAGCTTGGGGGAAGTCGAGCATACCACCGAAAAGCTAGGCCGTCAAGGGTTTCAACAAACTAACAGAGAAGAAGTCTCCCATCAGCCACTGTTTCTCAACATGCTGCTTGGAAGTGGGTGACTGATTCGGGGACGTGGTTCCATTGCATATGGGAAAATTCCCTTCTAGTAATCTGAGGGAAACGAGAACTGGTCAAGGTATGAAGGGTATGACCTTTGATAAGGTGTTGCACACTACATCCCCAGAATTTGTCTGTTCTTTAAGCTATGGGTTACCATAACATCAATGTCTGCCTGCGAGATGGGGTGAGGAATAAAATTGTCCCGTGAGATAGAGGGAAGGGGCTACCTTGGAGCTGCACCATCCGAGTGGTGGGAATTAACCTCATGGTTAGCTGATTATCGTGCGGTGTCTATACGATCAATCTTCTCCATCATTGCATGCACCATATCTTCAAACTTAATCATGCGGTGTTCCTGCGAGTCAGGTTCATCTATAAATCACGCTAACTGCTTCTCCAGGGAGGTCAGCCTTAGTTGCAGTTGAGGGCTTGTGAACTTGACGGGTCAAACATGGTTGATCCATCAGCAGGGGGCCAACATGCCCTGACTAAACTTGACTTTTTTATGCCGATCATGTGAGGACCAGTTCTTGACGGTCTTGGTACTGTGGCTATTGAGGGGCTGAGTCGCCTTCTATGACGCTAACCACAATGCAGGGCTCATGGAGCTTTTCTTCAGGCTTCGTCATCTGAAGAGGGTAGAAGTGGCTCAGGCAAAGAGGGTCATCAGAGTTGGTTACACCGACCACCTTCGTCACTTGCTTAGTGAGAATTCACAAACCCCTATCGGGTTTAAATTTGAGGTTTTGATGGACATCATGCCAAAACTGTGATCAGGCCTGCAACTGGTCTGCTCTTCTTGCACAAGAGAGAGTTGTCTCCATCAGATGTGCCAAAGGATGAGGGTCAGGGACTAGAGTCTTCTTGGGCCGAGGAAGATGAAGGACTTGATCTTCCACCAGAGCGAGGAGATGGGGAGTTAGGGACTTCTAGGTCCTTCCTCACGCCAATCCATGCTAAGACCTGGTGTCTTTACTCAAAAGAAGGGTTGGGAAAGAAGTTAGAGGAACTTGGTCCCTGGGGACAGTCGCGAATGTTGTGATAAGAAAATCCCCGATTCGGATGAATGGGTTACCAAACCCAGCAGCCATAACTGCACACACAGAAAATAAAAACAAAAACTTAGCCAAACTACTATGATCCGACTAAGGGGTAGTATGTCCCTACTGGATTCACCAAGTTGGTTAGGTGCCTCGATCTCGCCCTCCAGATTAGGATGATCGGGCGGCACTCATCTCGGGTTTAAGAGAGACCCGAGACTTTGAGATCGCTCTCTCGAGAACCTCGTTCGAGAATAAGGGTAGGTATTACCAACCGATGAGAAAGGAATTTAAGGTCGGTTCGGGACTTATTCAGGATGGCTTGCGTGGGCACCCTCTTAGATCATGAAGAAAGCCCCCCAGTTGTAAAACTGGTTCGGAATGGCTTTCCTTGGCTTGTATTCTCTTGTTTTCCGCAATCACACATATATGGCAAATATTATAAGACAGGTGGGTAGACAGACCTCACCTTGCCTTCGAGTGAACGTACACAAGCGTGTATATTCAAAAATAAGAAGAGAATAATGAGAGAAGAAAGATGGGGGAGAGAAGAATTTGATCAGGCAGAGAGATCAACACAATGACTAAGCTGGTAGGGAATTGGCCTGATGTGGCAGTAAAACGGGCTCGATAACTCAGACCGGCTCAACAGAATTACTACTAGACGTCAATACCGATACGTACTAGCTAGACAAGATGGTTAGTTTATCGTGGTAATGAAGCACGCACAATTATTCTGGCATAATAACATTACGTCTAGACGACAAGACTACCGTGGAAGGCTAATCTCGACCCCCAGTTAATCAAATGAAAGAATAACAGAAAGAATGGAGATCATAGAGAAAGAATAAGGAATAGGATAAGAGAAGAAGAAGAGGATAGAAAAAAAAAAAATAAGGGAGAGGAAGAGAAAGGAAGGAGGGGAAAAGCATGTGAGAAGAGAGAAGGAAGGAGCAAAGATACAAACAGCAACAAGAGGAGGAGAAAGAAAGCTTAGTCAGCGATATGTCTCGATCGGCTTTGACGAGAGAGGAGAAAAAGGTGAAGGCACATGCGACGCTGAGCATCGCCGGCTGTGTTAGATAAAGAAGAGAGAGAGGACACAGACGATGTTAAGCATTGTCGGTTGTGTTAGGAAAAGAGGAGAGAGAAGGATAAAGACAGCACCGAGCATCGTCGGCTGTGCTAGACAAAGAAGAGAGAGGACACAAACGGCACTGAGCTTCATCGGCTGCGTTAGGAAGAGAGGAGAGAGAAAGATATAGGCCACGCTATGTATCGCCCGTTGTGTTAGACAAAGAAGCGAGAGAGGACATAGATGATGCTAAGCATCGCAGGCTGTGTTAGAAAGAGAGGAGAGAGAAGGATACAGGCGGCACTGAGTATCGTCGATTGCATTAGGAAGAGAGGAGAGAGAAGGATACAAGCGGCACTGAGCATCATCGACTGCGTTAAGAAGAGAGGAGAGGGAAAGAGAGATAAAGACGAGAAGGAAGAGAAAGAGATGAGAAGAACAGAAAGAAATGGAAGATATAGATGAGAAGAAGAGAGAGAAAGAGAGATAGAGATGAGAAGAAGAGAAGAAAAGAGAAATAGAGATGAGAAGAAGAGAGAAAAAGAGAGATAGAGATGAGAAGAAGAGAGAGAAAAAGAGATAGTGATAAGAAGAAGAGGGAGAAAAAGAGGGGAGGAGAGAGAAAGAGGGGAGGAGAGAGAAAGAGAAAGAGGAGAGGGAGAAAAGAAAGAGGAGAGAGAGATAAAAAGAAGAGAGAAAGAGAAAGAAGAGAGATAAAAGAGGAAGAGAGAGAAAGTTACCTTACCAAGGGGTATCGGCCCTTTTCTTCTCTCTCCTCTTTCTCTCCAAGATGCACCCATGAACTCAAGCAAAAATTAAAGTCTTTATTGAAAATTGAAGAATGAACCGAAGGGGCTTTTACAATGAAGCGTTGCATGTTTATATAGAATTGGGCCCAAACATGGGCGGACGCCCAAAAACTACTTAAAATTGAAGATAATTACAATTTAATTTAAAAGAAATTCTAAAAATGGGTGCAAAAGAACTGTTTTTCCCCTGCCTAACAATGTGTGGAATTTTAGAATAGTCCCTGCTGCTGCTCGAGAACTAGCGTGATCTTCCACGACTGATCCAGGGTTGCTCTGAGGCTCGTTTGATCGAAAGATAATTGTTTTCTTGTAGAGCTCAGCATGACGATCGATTTGATACCAATTTCAAGTCATGAATCATGTTTTTGAGCCACGAATCATGTTTTTGAGCCATGATCTTGATCTTTGGATGAATCACTAAAACTTTGGATCGATAATGCACTTGTTGTAACAAGCACGGTTCAATTTCGTGTCCGGATGAAGATTTTGTCGTCTTGAGCTTTTGGACGCAATCTTGAAATCTAACAGCCATAATTTATTACATCTTCGACACCTCCGTTTGTGAAATCCAACCATTCATTGAACGCAAGGTTCAGACCAGAGATAGCCTCTGAATTACACACAAAATGCAATTGGTTTCGCGTCGATCGGGTATGCTAGCATCGTGATTTGGCTGTCGGAGTGAGGCGTGCTGCTGCTGAAGTTTCTGCAACTTTCTTCACTTATCAACAACTTTTTTCTACGTTTTCTTCCTACTCAGGAATTGTCACGGGGCATACCATATATCAAAACGCTCATCTTGTCAAGACGAACACGCTCACAAAATTTGAGAGATATCCAACGCGAAACGAGTGAGATATATGTCCCCAAAGTTACTACCCATGATTAAGAAAACAACCACCTCTAATTGTGTTTTGGTACAGGGTGACCACACCGGAATAGCGTGCGACCATCCCCTTTTCAGTATTTTACCCATAACTTTGTCCTAGAGTGCCCGATTGAGCCGAAACTTGACCCATTGGAGTTTTCGACCGTATTGGATCCAATGGCGGTAGTCCGCACAACAATTTGATGCACAAAAAATATAATTCTAGTTACGGGAGCTATTTTAGGGTGCGAGAGGCTGATTTTGTCATAATTGTTTCTTTGTGTTCACTGCCTTAAATATGTCGGATTGCGATGAAACTTGATAGGTGACCTTTTAGAGTGCTGATGAAGATCTTTGACTAATTCTAGGGCCATTCTGAGATAGCCAAAATTTCCACTATTTTGTCGGCTTTATTGATCCGCTTCCTCTTTATTCCGAATCAGGGACTGAGGTGTTGAAAAATACGTTCAAACATCGAGGTAAGGGTTCCCTCGAGGTGTGGCTCGAGTGAATGATCCATGAGCCTTACGGTGTGTGCTAATGGTGGAGGCCTCGAGGTCTCCGCCGCGATGTGTCGGGCCTCAAGGGTAGAGACTCGCGGTGGTGCAGGAATATGGGGGGTAGCCTTGCGGCGACCCACAAAAGCAACAACAACTTATGTTCCTTTTGCAGTAAGGGACTGGGAAGCCTTCCGACGTACCTCGGCAATGCAACCGACAAGTGAATTACTGGTGACAGGGTGCATGCTGTGAGTGGTAGAAAATGTTCTACCAATGTAGGGTGCCCTGGTGGAACTTCCACCAGGTCATGGAAATGGGGAGTTAGGGACCTTTAAGTCCATTCTCATGCCAATCCAATTCAAGAATTGGGAGCTAGACACTAGGTCTTTGCTCAAAAGGAATGCTGGGAACAAAGTTTGAGGAACTTGTTCCTGGAGGATTCTCGAAAATGTAGGGATGAGAAAATCCTTGATCCGGATAAATTGGTTAAGAAACCCAGCAGCCATGTGATGTGTGAAAACAAGAAAACAAAAGAGAAACAAGCCAAAAAAGAACGATCAAACGAAGGGGTAGTAAGTCCCCAGTGTAGTCACCAAGCTGATTAGTCTCTCGATCTCGCCCTTCGAATTTAGATTATCGGGAGGCACGCATCTCGGGTTTTGGGGAACCCGAGATTTTGAGATGTCTCCCTCAGGAACCTCTTTCAAAAGCGAGGGTAGGTATACCAACCGATGAGAGAGTAATTTAAGGTGGGCTCGGGACTTACTCGAGCTGGCTCGCGTGGGCGCCCTCTTAAATCACAAAGAAATCCCCCTAGTCGTAGAACTGGTTCGGAATCGCCTCCCTTAGCCTGTACTCTCCTGTTTCTGCAGTTGTAGTCACATGGTTAATTTATAAGGCAAGTGGGTCGAGTGACCCCTCCTTGTCTTTGGGCAAATGCACATAGTCATGCACATTCAGAAGAAGAAAAAAAAGGGGAAGAGAATAGATCAAAGAAGAAGAAAGAGATAGAATAGCGGAATGGGGAAGATAAACATTTGACTAGGTGGCTAGACTAACACAATTGCAAGGCCAGCAAGTGATTGACTTATAGTGGTACCAAGACGGGCACAATAACTAGACCGGCACAATGACAATATTATCAGATGACAAAATGATCATCGACTAGCCTGGTATGATGGCTAGCCTATCATGGCAATAAGGCCGGCGCAGTGACTAAAACCGGCACAGCAACATTAATGCTAGAAGACAAGACTACAATGGCAGTGCTTGACTTAGCCTCCCTTGATCAAACGAGAGGGAAAGAAGAAGAAGAGAGAAAAAAAAGAGAGAGGGAAAGGCATGCGCAGTACTACCGATCTCGTGCATGTGAGAAAAAGAAAGGACCGAGGGAGAGAATAAGAAGACGAAAGGGGTAGTAAGAAAAAAGAGAAAAGGGGGAAGAAGAAAGAAGAAAGGGAAGAAGAGAGGGTAACACGGGCGACGATGAACTTCTGCCATCCATGACAGAGGAGAGAGAAAGTAGTTGGAGACATGAAAGGTGATGAGCTTCTGCCATCCATGACGGAGGAATGAGAATAGAGAGAAAACGTGAACAACGATGAGCGTCCGCCATTTGTGGCAGAGAAGAGAAGAGAGAGAAAACATGGATGGCGATGAGCTTCCACCGTCCATGACAGAGGAATTAGAAGAGAGAAGAATGAGCGGCGATGACATCCATCATCCATGACAGAGGAATTAGAAGAAAGAGAAGACATGAGCGGTGATGACATCCATTGTCCATAACAGAGGAAATAAGAGAGAGAAAAGATGGGCAGTGAAGACATCCACCGTCCATGATAGAGAAACTAAGAGAAAGAAAACATGGACGGCGATGAGCTTCTACCATCCATGATAGAAGAGAAGAGGAAAGAGAGAAAACATGGGTGACGATGACATCCGATGTTCATGTCAGAAAAATTAGAAGAGAGAGAACAAGGACGACGATGAACTTTCGCCATTCATGACAGAAAAGAAAAGAAAAGAGAGAAAACATGGACGGTGATGACATCCGCCATCCATGATAGGTAGGAAGTGGGAGAAAACATGGGCGGTAATGAGCATTCGCCGTCCATGACAGAGATAGACATGGAAACTTTTACAGATGCCCGGCCTGCCACTCGAGTTAAGGCCCAGCTCACCGTTTAGATCTTAAAAACAAGAATACATCATGCCAAGCGATAGGCTTCACCATGCATAAATAGAGAGGAAAATAGGAGAATAGGGAGAGAGAAGGAAAGTGAAGAAGAAAAAAAGGAAAGATAGAAGAGAGAGAAGGAAAGTGGATAAAGAAGATCAGAGAGGAAAACGAAAGTGAGATATAGATGAGAGGAGAGAGATAGAGACGAAGAGAGAAAGAGAGATGAGAGGAGAGAGAAAGAGATGAGATGAGGAGAGAGAAAGAGAGATGAGAGGAGGAGAGAGAAAAAGAGAGATGAGATGAGGAGAGAAAAAAAGAGAGATGAGAGGAGGAGAGAGAAAGAGAAAGATGAGATGAGGAGAGAGAAAGAGAGAGATGAGATGAGGGAGAAAAGAGAAGGAGAGAGAAAATAGGAGAGAGAAAATTACCTTATTGAAAGGTATCGACCCTTTTCTTCTCTCTTCTCTCTTCTCTCTCTCTCCAAGACATACCCACAATTTGAATGTGAAAAACTCTCAAATTTTATTGATGAGCTAAAAGAATCAAAGGTCCTTTGATAATTGTGTTTAAAATGTACTTATAAAATTGGGCCCAAACATCGGTGTATGCCTAAAACCTATCTAAATTGATGATAATTAAAATTTAATTGAATTAAAAGAAATTCTAAAATTGGGTGCAAAAGAACTGTTATGCCCCTGCCCAATAATACATGAAATTCCAAAATAGTCCCTGCTGCTGCCCTAGAACTTGTGTGATCTTCTATGGATGATTCGGGGTTGCTCCGGCATACGTTTGGCTGAAAGATAAATGCTTTCTTGTCAGGCTTGGCATGACGATCTATTTGATACCAACTTCGAGCCACGAATTCCGTTTTTGGGCAACGATCATGCGACTCGAAATTTAGATGAATCTTGATAACTTTGGATCAATAGTGTGCTTGATCCTTGATGTTTTTCTGTGATTTTTTTGCTGAATTACACTAAGTATGCCGTCACGATCGCATTGCAACAAACGCAGTTCGATTTTTTGTTCGAACAAAGATTTCGTGGTTTTGAGTTTTTGGTCGGAATTTGGAAATTCATCGACCGAAATTTACAGCAGATTTGACACCTTCATGTGTAGAATCCAACTGTTCATTATACGTCGTATTCAGACCAGAGATAGCCTCGGACATTACGCAACTAATGCAATTGGTTTTGTGCCGATCGGGTACCAGATCACCGTGATTTAGTCGCTCGAGTGAGGCGCGGTAGTCTTGAATTTTCTACAACTATCTCCACGAATCATCAACCTCTCTCTAGGTTTTCTTGCTGCACGGGTATCCTCATGGGACATGCCACATATCATAATGTTCATCTTGATAAGATGAACACGTTCACAAAATTTGAGAGGGATCTAATTCAGAACGAGTGAGCTATGGACCCCGAAGTCATTGCTCGAGGTTGCAAAAACAGTCATCTTTAATGGCGATTTGGTGCAGGGAGGGTGCACAGGAATAGGTCTGGTCTACCCCTTTTTGGTCTTTAGCTCATAACTTTGTCCTGGAGATCCCGATTAACCTAAAACTTGCCCCATAAGGGTTTTCGACTGTGTCGGATCTAATGGTTGTGGTCCCACAACTGTTTGACATGTCGAAAATATAGTTCTAATTACAGGGTCCATTGCAGGGTGCTAGAGGCTGATTTTTTTGTAATTGTTTATTTGTTTGTACTGCCTTAGATATATTAGATTGCAACGAAACTTGGCAAGTGGGCTTTTAGAGTGCTTAGGAAGATTTTGACCCATTCTGGGGCGATTTTGAGACTGTTGGGAATTCCATTATATGTCGAGGCTTTATTGATCGACTTCCTCTTTTATTCTGCATCATTGACCAAGGTGTGCTGAAAAATTCTTCAAATAATGTATTGCTTATTTAAATCAAAGTAAAAATAATGTCCGATATAGAATCAGATTCTTCATGAAAAGAAGAAATACTAGCTTAAGAATTAAAAGAACAGCATCTACACTCCATTCCACAGTAAATGGGGTGGTTGCTCCATTAATGTCAAAGGTACATAGGTACTGATGTGGCCAGTAAAAGTTAGCTAAGGTGTCCAGGAAAAGTAGTTGAGGTGTCTAAGTGGCATTAATTGCAGTGGTTGAGCAATAAATCTTCCTTTTTGAGATTTTTCAATTTCTCAATTTTTTTGTCGTCGATGAAGAATTCTTCTGGAACTACATCACCGAGTTTTACAAATTGTTCAGAAATCTCAGAATTGTTTTTTAAGTTTTCTTCTGAATGCATCATGAAAACATATGCATCCTCTTCTTCCGACACGCTGTCAAATTCATAGACAATTTCATATTCAACTTCAAGTCTGGGTGGATGACAACCCATCTCTATCCCTTCACCCACCTCGGGTCTCTTTAGACTCACATTCACCACACGCAATCCGCTGATCGCCCATGCCACATGACAAACTCGTTGCTCGGGGCAATCGACACGGTAGGCTCATGAAGGCACACGACCTTCAGATCAATCGAAAGTCACAAAACCCCTACACATATATGTCGAAAGCCATAAGGCACACCAAACCAGACAGGCAAGCATCCCAAGTGCTGAGTTCTGTGCAGCACGAAGGGATAGACCTAGGCCCATCCCAAATACTCTGGTAGCTTGCAAACACCAATGCATGGATGAACGCCCCACTAGCATGAAGAAAGACGTACCAAAAGCCGGCGGCAAAGTATCGACCACCGCCTGGCTCTAAACAAAATTCCCAGCAAGCACTGTCCTTTCAACCTCGCTCGCACTATACTCACGAGACCCCTCCCCCCCCCCAGAATGGAGCCCAGGTAGGCCACATCCAAAAACGATCTGTCAGCCGCCCCTTATTCGAAAACACGACAGTCACGAAAAGCGAGAGCAGGATCGTCCACCGCGAAGACCAAGCCGCTCCCTCGATATGAGTAGGCAAGGCAGACCCTAGTAGCCTTACAAGAGGGATGAGTTGAACATTCAACCACAGAGGCTTTATTGAAGAACAACCAATTCTACATGCAGCAAGACACAGATCGTCTCTTGATGGATGACATCGTTGCATGTCAGGTCATCGAGATAAGCGAAGACGAGTCCAACTCGCCTGACTCGCAAAGCTCAGTAGAACCGCATCAAGTTAAAGATATATGCTCACAGGGTTGTCACATGACCATCAAGGATGAGCAATGGACCCAAAGCCTCAAAGCACCACGCTCGACAAAACCTCGTCCTCTAGGCCACCTGAAACCCATGCTCACCGGGGATGTGAGGCAATTTCAGGCTCAGGGAGTACAGGCTCAGCCACTTCTAACCAGTATCCCAGATCGAGGCACCAAGAGGCCCAGGATCGCCCCACCAGCTGAATCGTTGAGCCCTGGCGAACGAGTAGAAGTAATGTTGGTGGACCACGAGGAAGGAGAAAAGGAAGATCCACCTCCAGGCATTTAAAGCATCCTAAGAGATATCATCGAGAAGATCGAAAGACTGGAGGACATTTGCACCGTGGGGGATCTGAGTTCTCCCCGTAGACCTCAAGAGGATGAGAGGAACCGAACACAGCCACCTCCCTTGAGCAAGGCATCAGTATGACATAACAGATTGCCCTACACGTAGAGGCGTCAAACCCTACCAAGATCGAGAGCCTATTAAAACACCATGGACGAGACCGAGACCAAAGTTAAAGCACCAGTAAGGCTCGTAACGACGGGGGCAACATGTTGAACCCCCGCACCAATCAACCCAAGAACGTAATCAGTGCGACCGTCACAACCGCACCCCTCAGCATTAAACATGTGGCTAATACAACCCCTCTTTCGACCCTAAACATGTCCTGGGGGATACCGACTAAAGCCAAGACAGATGCGCAACAGCAAGCCCCTCAGAAGAAGAATTATGATAACATGCCACCATCGTAAAAATACCATCAAACTGAGGAATTTTTGTGCAGATTAAATCAGAAATATGGCTTCAATAAGGAGTGGGTTCCGACCCTCCTAGAAATGCTCCTTGACCAAGAGATGTTGATAGTCCCTGATGCCAAGAAGTCGAAGCAAGCAGAGCTCGTTGACGACCCCAAATATTGTACCAACAATTGGAGCATAGGACACCCAGTCCAGGATTGCATCCAGTTAAAAGAACACATTGAAACCCTGATCCAAAATGGATAGATGAACCTAGAAGGCCTCAAAAATGTTTTTGAGAACCCAGAAACTTCCCACATGGTCAAGGTCCATCAGGGATGCATCAGCGACTCTTCTCCAGCTAGTCTACCTCCCGAGCAACTTTTGTCCTATTCGACATGATGTCCCAGCATGAGATGATAGCCCCATGAGTTCCCAAATGACAAGAATTAAGCATACAAAAAGGCCAAAACCCTTGGTGAAAAGACCATCAACAAAGGGCCCATGACTTGGCCAGCTGCAGAACGTTCCGCTCTTTCTTGAAGAATTACATCCAAATCAGTCAGATAGTCCTAACGGATGGATGAACTTCATCATCACAAGGAAGCCAGGAGGAACAGGCTTCCTCGCAGCAAGGATCCCAATCAACTTGACCCTCGCTCTCTACAAGCGAGGAGAATCTGAAGACCTGAGAAGAATCCAATTGGTCCCAAAGACAGGACCTTAAATTTTCCTTCGAAAAAGAAAATAAGGCATCGGATAGAAGAAACAACTCCTCGTTCAATTACATATTGCAAAGGGTTTATAAAAGGAGGGCTCAAGCAAGAGGGCTCGCGCCTTCCGAAGCGATCAAGAGAATCCTCAATCATCGCTTTTAGAACCTTCGCGCATCGCAACAGGGCTTGCTTCTATTCTTGGAGGTGAGAAATCTCCTAAGCAGTCGAATTGACCAAGGAGGTGACAACCGCAGAGTCTGAGTCCAGCTGCTCTAACTCGGCCAACCGCTAATGCAACGCTTCCCTACTAGTGTCTTGATGAGCACTCAATGAAGCCACCCAAGCTTGCAACTCCTCCATCTCAACCTTCACCACCTCGAGTTCCCCAAAAACGTTTGCAGCCTTCGTCGACAGGGAGTCCCGCTCTAAAATGAGTCGAGTCAGCTCCTATGCCCACTGCTGCACGAGGCCTTGTCGGTCAGCTAAATCTTACTCCAAAACAACCAAACGGCTCTCAAAAGATGTCTGCACTGCATCGTCCCATGAAAGATCTTCAGTGCCCCAGTCACTCAGATCTTGTAGCAGCCCATCAAGACGATCGAAGATTTCTTCATCGGGTCACGCACTCCTCAGACTGACCACAAAAGCCCTGAAAACCTCCATCCGTTCCTCAAGCTCCGACAAGGGACACTCCCTCAATCCCAAAAGGCCTGAGCTAAGCATCCCCCTCACCATTGATGCCTTGAAGCCCGAAGATGACTGCAAAACAGCATGGATGACAACCACATCTAGTGCAGGCACATCAAGCATAGGGTTCCCAGAGCACGGAGGCGTCATAGCCCTTGTAGCAGTGTGGGGCCCAGAGGAAAGCTTACAACAGGCCCTCCTGAGGCATGTGAACCCGAGGACTGTGCCACTGACAAGTCGAGAGGTCGAACTCTAGAAGCACCCATCTCCTTCTGTGCAGCTTGTGGAGCAGACGGAATTGATGTCACAGGGCGTGCAGGAGATGCCACATGGGTGCGAGTAGCGAAGGATGTGCCAACCTCGACCCGGGATGCCGAGCTTCTCGAGCCACGCTCTAGATCAAGAGGCATCACACTCGACCACCCAAGCAAACTGTCAACCGATCGCGATGTTGCCATCGAAACTAAAGATGATGCAGTGGGAGGAGAATCCGAAGCCCTACACTCTCCTGACCGAGCCCACCTCGCGTGCGAAGGAACTGAGGACACTGTCGTAGAGGGCGAGTCTCCATTTCTCGAATGTCTCTCTCTCTCGAGAACAAGAAGAAAAGGGAGAAGACTATCTGCCCTTCTTTCTCTTTCTCCCCTTCTCCAAATCTTCCCTCCCTTCATGAGGAACACTCTTGGGCTTAGCAGAAGCCGAAATCCTTGGAGCCCGACTGACCCATCCAGATAAGCCAAAACGAGTTTCGCCCTCAGGCTGAGCACATGGAGCAGGGGAAAGCTCTTCTTCCTGAGGTGGGGCAACACCCCCTTTGCGCTAGCCAAAGATCAGCTCAAGCTTATCGAAGAAAGACCGCATCTTCTTCTTCAATGAGAGCAACATCATATTGTCTTCGTCTCCACTTAACAAATGGTTCTTGGCCTGTATCCGCTAATCAGTAGGATGATGATCCCAGCCGCAGATGACAGAAAAAGGAGGAGGGACGAGGCGTCTGCTAGCCCTTCCATGACATCTTGAGCCACCGGCAACTTTCCATGAATGGGGTGCATCCCAGTAGTCAGCATTTGTTGAATCCCACCACTACCAGTAGCTCGCAGTCTTATGACCCACACTGCCATAATGGGGGACCATAAACCAGCTATGACCAGGGAGAAGAAGACAAGTCTTTCAAGCCATACACATATGAAGGTTGGATCAGACTTCTGGGCTCGCAATAGGAGCCTCAGGGTCATGCAACACCCCTTCCTTTCCATGTTCCTTTAAGAAATTAATGGCGACACAACACCCCTTATGAAGACCATGCTGATGTGCGAAGCGGTGAGGAAAATAGCCCTACAGCCTCATGCACCCCACTCCCTTGAACGAAAGATTACACCCTTGGACGCTTACAAGGTACATGGCGTCTTTGGTCTCGGTGACTGCCTTATCAAGAGCAAGGCCAAAAGCGTCAATGAAGATACCATCCGAGGGATGGCCAATGGGGAAGGGCCCCTCATGAGGGAAGAAGGAAGCATTGGTCAGGAGCTCACGAACCGCATCGGGCTCCCGAACTACGACCCTCATCTTAGCAATCTTCAGCATATGCGGGCACGTTGCTGCCTCATGATTCCCTTTGAGCTCATACAAGCCGAGAAAATATGCAGAAAGCCACCCGAAGACATAATGCATGAGGAAACATGTGGTCAATCACCTCGGGAACCCCTCACCTAGGGACACCTCGTCGCTGCTGTCCTTCAAAGGAACCTTTCCACGGGGAATGGACCTTAACCCGTGGAAAATACTACACAAGACCGGCTGAGCCAGTGCAAAGCCAGTACCCTCGGCCAACATACAGGCCACATAAAAACAACCAGGCCAGATGACATAACCCTTCACTCTCAAAAGAGCGAACTTACATAAGAAGAGGGTCAAGTAAGCTGCCAAGTACATCCGGTCCCGCACATTCGGCCTCTAAGGGGCAACTGCTTTCTTCAAAGCCTTCATTGCCTCCACCCACTGAGACTCGTCTATCATGAAGCGCTCGAGCCCACATCCTCACCCTCTTGACAGGTACCGGGAAAGTAATCTCGCCATGCTTCAACATGTACGCCACCAGTCGAGGGTTGTGACTCTGAGTACAGGAGCTGATAGATCTCGAACAACTCACTGAGACTCGTTGGAGCGTGCCTACCCTTGATGGGCATGCCCCCAAAAGTAACCCCATTACTAGGGACAAACTCCTCATAGTCCTCCCTCTGTAAAGAGAGGCTACAAAATACAAATCCATAAGGGTGATGCCTGCCTCACCCTCCTGCAAAAGCCAATTGTTAGTATGGAAACACCATGTCTCAAGCAAACA
Source organism: Amborella trichopoda (assembly GCF_054954075.1). NCBI lineage: Eukaryota > Viridiplantae > Streptophyta > Magnoliopsida > Amborellales > Amborellaceae > Amborella > Amborella trichopoda. Next base: position 33,078,914 of record NC_142348.1, on the reverse strand, counting down.
CTTCATGGTGTTCGAATATCGGTCGTAGTCGCTAGCCGAGCATGGACATGTCGTAGGTAGACCACACTCCTTCAAGGTACCAACGAAAGAATGTAACACGTCCAACATCCAAGTGATGTATCTAGTAAGGTACTGGTGCTCCCCTTCAAAATGAAGTGTTCTGCAGCCCACTGAAGTTCGGGCTTCATCAACATTCTCTTCCCCAATGTAGGCATGCTCTCATCAGAAGGAGAGTGCATATGGAAAGCATGATAAAGGGGCACGTCGTGCCTCTATACGAGAGGCTCCCCGTTGGCATCCTCATGCAAACAAAGCTGCACGCTCTTGCCTACAAAGGTGATACGAGAAAGCCAGGTGATCTCTTGGCTACGCTCAAGCTCTTCTAGCAAAGTTTCCCTCGCTAGAGACACCTCAATGTAGAGATCAGACCCTAACTTGCCAACACGAGGAAGTGGGCTCACATCAAGAACTTGCACTACAAAAACAAAAAGAAAGGGGAGGGGAAAGAAAAAACGGATCCACCAAGGAAGAGGAATCGTGTGAAGAAATCGGTGGCCAGAGATGCATTCCAATCGCAGAGGAACACCAAGCGACAAGGAAGGCAAAACACCTTGCGGAAACAAGCCCATGAAGCATCACACGTGCGAAACGTCACATAGTTCAGAGGTAAGGAAGTAATGAGATGCATGCGCAATAAAAGATGCCGTATGAACGAGGTTGATGGTGCTCATGTCAAAGAAGAGCAGCCATGCAGCAATCAAAGCACACTGCCAAAGCCGAATCGTGGTCCTCCATCCACGACACACCCGAAGAGATGGCCAAGTGCCACCAAGGTACACAAACACCCTACCCTGGACTACCCTAAGGGACATATCGCTCATCTGCGTAGCCTGACACACACTCGTACATCCACTAGGCAAACGAGACTTCATTCCCTGCACTGCTCACACAATCAAAATGAGGCATCTGAGCCATCCAAATAGGGTAGGATATCCCCTGCTTAAGGAGAAAGACAAAAAAAAAAAAAAGCTAAAAGTTAAAAAAAAATGAATGAAGGAAAGGCGAATACCCAAGCGGAAAAGAGAAAGAAGATTCTCATTCATAAACAATGGGAAATACAAGCCTCTGTCACGACAAGGTTATCCTCCATAGAGCAAAAAAGGGAATACAAGTCTCTGTTACAACGAGGTCATTCTTCAACAAGAAAAAAAGGGAATATAAGTCTCTCGTACAAGGGAGAAAAGACTGCTTCTATAGAACTGCTATGAAAAGCTAATTCGATTTCCTCAAGGTGCAAATGATCAATCGACCTTGTTGTAAAGGAATCGAACACAAAAGTGAAAGACATCACTCCACAAGATGCAGGATCCTTCGAGCTATAGACATCTTGGAATACCTAGATAGAAGAACCTCCCATGTACGAGTGATGAGGCTGCCACCTCCCTATGCAGGTAGCCATCTCCAAGGAGCAACCTCATTCTCCCTTAACAAGGCCCTAGTTCTCCCTCAATAAGGCCTTAGAAAAACTGAAGAAGACTCCTTATTCTTTTTCACGACAAAGTGAAGGTAAAAAAGGAGCATTATCCAATCAAGGCTAGAACAAGACAACCCTCTTGTTATAACAGATGACTAATCCGAGCGCCAGATGTCTTACACGACCAAACTCCCCATCTGGTCGATCTTCACCACCAAAGGGATAGTCGAGTCAAGAGCTTCACGACCCATCCTTGAATGAACGAGACCGGATCTAAGCTCGATGAGGATTGACGTTGGGCATACAGTGACAATCATCCTTCTCCAGCTCCCAAGAGCGTGAAAACAACTTGAAGGCTCAAGCCCTCCATCAAGAAGATTACCCATTTACTGAGCCTCTTGGAGCAAGCTAAACTCTAGAAAAAGTAAAGAAAGTTCCATGTGCTGCATTTCAGCTCGAACGCCCCATGTTATAGAGAAAACTACAGGCTCACCATAAAAGCACCTGCCATTTTTTGAAAAGACGCCTCGTACAACTACACCGACATGTGTCATCGAACGATGCTCTCACTCCTCAAACAGCCAGCATCTTCGCTGTCACGCCTTCCAGGCGTCATTATCACCAGATCACGAGGCTGATTTCATGCCAGTGCTTCACCTGCCAGAAACGTCACCTCACCGACGAAAGGCCTGCCGTGCTTTTTTGAATTCCATCATCTCCTTCAGCTATGCATCACCAACGGGTAGTGAGCCCTCCAAAGGAAAAGGCCAAACCCAAGACTCCAGTCCTGACTCTCCATCAATGTGCAATGGTGAGGTAAACAAAAAAAACCCGGCATGGCGAAAACCCAAAAAGAAAAGGGTGCTATGAGTAAAAATCGAAATATAGCAAAAGGTGCATGTGACCCCGAAGTCACGGGCAAAAATACCTCAAAAGGGAAGCAGGTGAAAGCCATCACTATAGCACCACTCATGTTCCAAGTGAAAACCCGAAAAGGCACTTGAAGCAAAAACAAAAATCCGGCTTCAGTGCCACCCTCAAAATAAAATTTCTGGCCTCAGCACCACCCCACAAAAAAAAATTCAAGCCTCAGTGCTGCCCTCCAAAAATTTTTGGTCTCAAGCGCCACCCCACAAAATCAAATTTTCAGCCTCAGTGCCACCCTACAAAACAAATTTCTTGCCTCAGCGCCACCCGACAAAATAAATTAAGGCCTCAGCGCCGCCCTCCCCAAATTTTTGGCGTCAGCGCCACCCTTCAAACAAAATTTCTGGCCTCTATGCCACCCTACAAAACAAAATTCATGCCTCAACATTGCCCTCCAAAAAACTTTCTGCCTCAACGCTGCCCTTCAAAAAATTTTCGGCCTCAGCGCCACCCAACAAAATAAAATTCAGGCCTTAGCACCTCCCTCCAAAAATATCAGGCCTCAGCGCCACCCCAAAATAAAAAAGAAACAAAATTCAGGCCTCAGCGCCGCCCTCCAAAACATTTTGGCCTCTGTGCCACACTCAAAACAAAATTTTTGGACTCAGTGCCACTGTACAAAAAAAAGTCCATGCCTTAGTGTTGCCCTTCAAAAAATTTTCGGCCTCAATGCCACCCAAAAAAACAACATTCAGGCATTAACACCGCCAAAAAAAAAAAAAGAAACAAAATTCAAGCCTCAGTGCCACCCTACAAAAATTCTCCATCCTCAACATCACTAGAAAGACCTGTCGGTCTAGTGCCATCCCAAAAATGCTCAAACAAGAAAGGAAAATCACTTAGACGGGTCAAAGATGCCCCCCAAGGGCACACGACCGCCAAGCTGGAGGAACAACACCCATGTCAAAAACTCAGGGTGAAGTATCACTAAAGAGACCGCCTCAGAAACCCTCCCTATCGACTGGTCCAGACTATTTGGGACAGGCCACACAAAAGCCCCCGACTGGACCCGATAGGATGGGAATCGGAAGAGGTACTCTGACCAAACCAAAACCATCACTAAGCTCCGATGAAGCAGCTTATGCACCTACCAAGGGCTCTTCTACAATCTATGTAAGGGGCAGGCCTCTAAAATGCCTTGGCAAAGATTCTAAAAGGATGATCTTTGACGTCAAAAACCACTTCTTTTCGAATGTTGCACTCCTCACCTCTCTCGAAGCATAACATCCGTCGGGGCAAGTTGTTATACATTATTTTTGACGCACCTCAGCCCCTCAATCAAATAAAGGAAGAGAGTCAGCTACAACCCAGTCATCGCAGTACATAAGACAAAACAGTAGCCATAGAGGAAATAAGCCTCAAATAAAGATGACCAAAGAAAAGATTCCTATATGAACAAGAGTTGAAGCCTTATCCCCAGCACCGCATGTATAGGACCCAGATAGGTATGCCAAACGGCCATCATCATCTTCCATGTAAAAAGGAAGTGGGCCCAGGCTCAAACGGACAGACCCATTGCCTCTAATTCTGGACCATCGCGAAGTAGGGCAGAGGAACACCTTCCACCGTACTACCTCACCAAACCAGTTGACGGCCATGGCGATTCCTTGGCCACCCCTAGATGAGCTCACAACTTCTTCCCTATTGTAGAAGAGTAGCCGAAAGCCTTAAACACTCACAAAAAGCTTCGACGATATTCCTCTCTCTGACGAGCAAACATGAAAGTAAGCCTCCCCCATGAAATCTTCAGAAGGACATCTTAGCCCCTCGCAGAGAGAACTCGGCCACGCAAAGCTGATACCAAGAAAAGAACACTTCTAGGAAGAGAGCCCAAGTCAAACACGACAAGCAGCATACGAAGCAAAATAGAAAAAGGAATGAAACCAAAGGTCACCTGAATAAAAATAAGAAAATTGCCATCGTCAAAAATCCCCTTTTGACGATTCATCAAAAGTCCAAGAACAATGCAAGAGCAAGTCAAACCTGTTGCAAAAAGACTGGAAAAAGACCTTCCCCAAGCTCGTAAACAACACAGAGACACAGTATATTAGAAAAAGAAACCATCGAAGAGTTCATGAAAATAATTAGGTTCCTTCACTCACGAAGGAGATTGCAGCAAAGCGATAAAAAAGGATCAAAATGATCACAAGGAACGAACATCAAGAATATAGCAATAGATCAACCCATCTCATACTACAAGTACCCGGGAAGAACTCTCAAAGTTTTGACAATGGCGATGGGCTTCTCAGAGAAGGACGAGTTTATCATATGTGGAAAAGCATATTAGGGCATTTTGGTCATTGTACCCAATTTTGGGAATTTATTTTAATTACTTTTAATTGTATTTAGGCTTAGTTTTTTAGTATCAACCCCTGTTATTGAAAAAATCTATATAAACAGGCTTAAGTCAATTGTAAAAGGGGAATTACAATTCAATAAAGAAGAGGCATTACGCTTGATTCTGATTGTCTTTTCTCTTAACCCTAGCGTCCTAAGGAGAGGAGAGAGAAAAATTTTGCAAGAGAGGAAAAATACCCCGGACCCGTAGGTACGCATTTTCCTCTTCTTGAATATGCTTATCACTTTCGAAACTTTCTCTCTTCTTCTCCCATATACGTAATCTCACAAACGTCCAAGATTGCGCGGACCTGAGAAAACTAGAAAGGGTTCAAACTGACACACGTCCACGTCTAATCCCTCTTCCTCGCTATGACAGCCCGATAAGAATGAAAGAGATCCCCACTCATTTTTTGGAACGACAAAAAGAAAGCCAAGCCTGGAACGAAGAATCAAGACATCCATCAGAACCTAGACTTGAGAGAAGAGAAGAGGGTCGTAGCTTCTTAAGAGAGTCCCAGAGTAAACCATGCTGGTGAATAGCAGAAGGGCTTTCTTAACTAATCTAAGAGGGTGACCTTCTGACATGTCCCATGAACCCACAACGATGAGGTAAACAAATCAACCCTTCCCCATCGTAAAATCTCTCTTTGTTGGTACCCTATCCGCACTCTAAAAAGCTAGCACGCCTGCGTCACTCGACGCGCCATGAGTGTGAGCCTACTGTTGTTGTTTAAGAGAGGATCTTCTCCCCGTGCCCCAACATGAGGGACCTAGAGAAATCCAGGCCCCGCGTGAGGGAACCTTGAGTGTGCGGTCCTGTGGGCACCCCAGACACGCGGGTCATCTTCCCTCTATCCTAAGCTGAGCCACCCCTTTATCTCTGCCGCTCACTCTTACCTCCATGTGTGACTTCATCTGTGAGGCCATCCGTGTCCTCCTGCAAGCCCGCAGACATGAGTAGACTCATGGGTCTCAACCCTCAGGTTTCCTCATCTACCAAGTCAGTCCCCTCAGGAAGGCGACCAATGAGGAGGGACATTCAGATCCCAATCCAATAGCATAGAGAGAGAAGTAAGAGGGTGTGAGCTTAAAGAGGGTCCCCGTTCCAAACCGCGTTGAGAAGAAGCCAGAGAGCTTCATAGTTGCTCTAAGAGGGATATCCGCCCGACCTTTTCTCGAACCCCAAGCAACATAAAGAGCATTCATGCTCTAGTCACAAAATATCTCTCTTCGTCGGAACCTATTCATGAGTAATAGGGCCCAATAGCGCCACACGCGGGACCTCTGTGGTTGTTCGAGAGAGGGTGTCTGCTTCTTGACCCGAGGGAAGCTAGGACCCCACCAACATCAATCATTCTTTTGAATGACCAATACCCTTTGGATAGGCAGTACGTTGATGGATGCTTTTGATCTATATGATCGAACTGACACTGTTATATTTGAGTCGGTATGGTTGATAGGTATCCAACAGTTAGGATCCGAAGTGACAACCAACAAAAACTGTGCTATCCTTGAGTCAGTGACAGTCCTTGTTGTAGTCACCTAATCTTCGACTTTAGACCTCTTTCTTGGGGTTTAGTTTTCCAAACGAATGAGAGATTGATTTAGAAGAAATTATGGGATGATGACTTCCTTGGTAATTGAACTTTGTGTTCACCTGTGATTCTAACTCTTAGGGTCTACAAGGTTTGGCATTTTGGTTTAAGAACTTATGGGTTGGTCTCTATTTTTCTAAGGGTTTGCAAGCAGGGTAATCTAGGATTTGACGGCGACATAATCATCATATCTAGACCTCCATGAAACTCCTTCCTTTTAAAAAATATTTTAGAACTTTTTGAGGATAGATTGAATTTTTGACACAAAACACGGAGTTTTGTGGTCAGATGCCTCGATCTCGCCTACCCGGATATAAGTGATTAGGTGACACGTGGCTCAAATTTAGAAGGCCCAAGATTGAGATTGCTCTTTCAAAATCCTTGTTCACAGAACAAGGGCAGGTGCCCAATTAGTGAGAGAGGAATTTGATATGTGAGGTGGGGACCAAAGTCATCTGGCTCTGTGACTTACTCAGGCTGACTCGCATGAGCACCCTTTTAGATGACGATGGAAAGCCCCCGAGCTACTTCAGCTGGTTTGGAATCGCCTCCCTTGACCTGCAATCTCCTTGTTTTCTGTACAACATTATCATGGTTATTAGGGTGATGAAGTGGAAGGTTCAAATAAAGGTAGAAAAGAGTATAGAGCTTGATGAAGGGATGAGACTATCATGATAGCTTAATAGTCACTGATTCAGAGTGGTAGCAAGACGGGCATGGTACTCAGGATCATAAAGACGAAAATACTACTCGAAACCAAATCGGATATGACTGTCCTTATCTGGTGTGACAGCAAGATGGGTATGGTACTTAGGATCAGCACGAAGGTAATACTGCTTGACAGCCAAACCGTTATGTTAGTGCAAGACAAAGCATATCCTTAGTAAAGTGAGAAGAGGAAAGAATGAAGAGAAGGCATGAGACAGTGAAGAGATGGGGTCCCGACGGAATTAGGGATGGCCACCCACAACTGTGGAGTAACAGTATAGCGACCCTTGGACGGCGCTGGATTCCACTACTCACAGCTAGAGGGTGATCAATGAAGTATAGACGATGCTAGGCATCGTCGTTGCCAACACGAGAAGGTAACACATCCCTTCGTGGGCATCGCCGTCTACACTCCTCGCTGAAAGATAAAGACGAACGAAGAGAGGGGAAAGAAGCTCAACATGGTGCTGCCATCACCATGCATGACCTCTGAAACCATAGGAGGAGGGAAAGAAAGAAAGAAAGAGGCCTGCGGGGACCATATAGTCTCTGAGAAAAACTCAGACGAAGAAGAAGAAAGAGAAGAAGAGAGAGAAGAAGAGAGGAAAGAAGATAACAGAGAGAAAAAGATTTACCTTAAGCCGAGGAGTACCGTCTCAAAAGTTTGTCTTTCTTTCCTCTCTCTCTCAAGCCTTGACCCAACAATGAGAAAAGATGGACATTTTATTAAGCAAAGTTTGATCCTCGTACAATGAGAGTATGTGATATATATAGAGTTTTGCCCAAATATGGGTGGAATGATCAAAATTAAACCTAATTGTTGAAAATTAAGATTTAATTGAATTAAATAAAATAGGAAAAAAGGGTGAAAAATGACTAATTTACCCCTTCCTAACAATTGTGGAAATTCAAGAACAGTCCCTGCTGCTGCCTTAGAACGTGTGTGATCTTTCATGGATGATCTGGGGTTGCTTGGTGTCCATTTGTTTGAAAGATGTTTGTTTCTTTATAGAACTCCCCGTGGGGATCATACGTCTTGAAATTTGAATGGATCTTGTAAACTTCAGATCCATAGTGTGCTCGTTCCTTAATATTTTTCCATGATTTCTTCACTGGATCACACTGAGCATGTCGTCATGATCACGTGGCAATAAACGCAATTCGATTTCGTGTTCGGATGAAGATTTCACACCTTTTAAGTTTTAGCAGGAATTTGGAATTCCGGCACTAAAATTTGTAACCGCTTCATAGGTTCATGTGTAAAATCTGACCGTTTATCATGCATGGCATTCGGATCAGTGATAACCATGGACCTTATGCACAAGATGAAATTAATTTCACATTGATCGGGCTCGTGAGCGCCATGATTTTGCCGCTCGAGTGAGGCGTGGTTCTATTGTTTTTCTTGAAACTTCCTTCATGGATCAACAACTTCTCTCTAGCTTTTGTTCGCATTTGAGAGTCGTCACAAGGCGTGCAACATATCGAAACGCTCATCTTAACAAGACAAATACGCTCACAAAAGTTGGCCGTGATACAACCTCGGATGAGTTACATATGAGCATCGCAAGTCACTGTTTGTGACTGCCCCTTTAATGGTGATTACTTGCAGGTTGGCCGCATAGGAATAGTGTGTGGCTCCTTCTGTTTTGATCTTTTACCCCAAACTTCTTTTTGGAGTGTTTGTTTAAGCTGAAATTTGACCCTCGGGAGTTTTCAACTGTGCTGGATCCAATGGTGGTGCTCCCACAGCTCTTTGAAGCACCAAAAGTAGGTTTCAAGTTATAAAGGACCGTTTCAAAGTGTTAGAGGCTGATCCTGCCGAAACTATTTCTCAGTCAACACTACCTTAAATATGTCGAAATACGACGAAACTTGGTAAGAGACTTTTTGGAGTCTTTATGAAGATGTTAACAAGGTTTGGGGCTATTCTGAGACTATTAAAATTTACATTATTTGTCGGGCTTTATTAACTTGCTTATCTTTTTTATTTTGCATCGAGGACACATGGTGCTGAAAAATGTTTTCAAATAGCATGGCCCATCGAATGTTGTGCTTCGATAGAAATGAGAAGGACAACATTCGAAAAATTTCTTCTGGCTTTACTTCTTTTTTTTTCCGAGCCATTAGACCACAAGAACGTAGAGGAGATCCACGTAATGCTCTAATCAAAGATGCTCAGACATTTGGATGCAATGTACAGGTCCATCCGTGGAGACTTTAGGGGGAGAAGAGACTTTTGAGGGATCTGTCGAAGTCCTCACCCTCAAGGGACTATTTGTGATTCTGATCGCTGAGGCTTTTGTGTGGACCTCGTTGGCTAGAATCGGGCCTATCTGGTAGCCAAGTTCTATGAGCCTTTGGTCGGCATTGTTTGCTGCTACACCAGGTTTTCTTTTGACAATCAAGGTACCTCAATGGGCCCTCATCCTATGGGGTCCAATCGGGGGTTTTTGTTGGCATGTCCTTAAGGTTTGAACCTGTCGGCTAGGGAGGGATTTGGCGAGGCATCACCCTAAATTCTCTAGCAGGTTCTGCCCTGGCTTTATCAATTTATCGCCTTCGTGAGTGTCTTTAGTATTTTGAGGGATATATTGTTCATCGCCCACACCCTCAGGGATTAGTTTTTGTTTTAGTGTTGAAGTGTGGGAGATCTTATGAAGCTCTCACTCCCGGGTGTGCCATTTTGTGTTGTGATTGGATGCTGGAAGTTGAGGATTTTATGTGGACCTCATTAGCAAGAATTATGCATGTTTGGCAATTGGGTTCGAGCTGAGACTGTGATACTGTGTCAACCTGCATTTTGTTGATCCAAGCCCCCTTTGTGAGTTTTCACCTGGACTGGGGAAGTGGCGATGTAAAAGATGGTTTTCACCAACTTTCTTTCATTTAGGGCTCTTTTACCCATGACCCTTCATCCATGTCCACCCTTTTCATCCTTTTTTGCTCACGGTGCGCTTTTGAGGTTTTCACAGTGTCCGTGTTTTTGTTTTCATGTAACTCTTTTAATCATGGTTTTATGACCATGCCCGTCCGTCATTTTTATTTATGGCATTCCCTTGTCCAAATATACACCATGCCCATTATTTTCTTTTTTGTGAAGACCTGTGTGAAGCCTTTTAACGTCATGCAGCCAGGATGGGCACTACAGTTTAGGGTCATACAGCTGGACAATGATGAAGATGGATGGCAATCTGTTGAGGCTATGGAGTGAGTATGGTGGTGGTTTGGACTCACTTTGGGGGGATGGCATGAGGTTACCTATGAAAGATGGATGATGTATGTGTGGAAGATGAAAAGTGGTGACCCACTAGCTTATGACGAGTATGGATGGCGGGATGGTTCCCCATTTTGTGAGCATGGGTGAGACTCGTTGGGGGATGATAAATAGCAATGATGAAGTGAATGGATTCACTGAGCAATTTATGAAGGTCGTGTGCGCACACGGATGGGTCGGCTAGGGAAGGCATGCGTAAAGAAGCACAGGGTATGTGCATATGTGAGGGTGTGTTTAAGGTCATGCTTCCGGATCTCGTGCAAAACAGTTTAACATCATGCGGCCCAGACCCGCACTATAGTTTAGGGTCATATAGCTTGGACCGAGGTTATGCAGTTTAAAGTCATGCAACTAGGACCATGTAGTTTAAGGTCGTGCAACTAGACCTCTGCTACAGTTTAAGGTCATATAGTTTAGACCATGGTGCTAAGCCTTTTAATGTCATGCGCCCAGGACATGAGCTACAGTTTAAGGTCATATAGCTGGACCGTGGTTATGCAGTTTAGAGTCATGCAACGAGGACTGTCATCCAGTTTAAAGTCATGCAACTAGACCTTTGATACAGTTTAAGGTCATGCAACTAGACCTTTGATACAGTTTAAGGTCATGCAACTAGACCTTTGATACAGTTTAAGGTCATATAGTTTGGACCATGTAGTTTAGGGTCGTGCACTTAGACCATTTTAGGTGGGTTGCCATGTAGATGAAGCTTCATGGGGAATAGGTCTGTGGATAACAATTCAACTCCCTTGGGAATAATGATGGTTAATACTAATAGGAGGTTAAGATGGAGAAGAAGACTTCACTGGGGATTAGGGGACAAGTATGACTCCCTAAGGTGAAAGATGGAACTCCATGGCTCGTGGGAAAGTAACCCAACTCCTGGGGATAGAATGGCTTGGTACACAACTAACCCAAGAATATTGAAGGGGTAAGCATTTTACCACGCGGATAATGAGTAACAGTATGCATGTAACTCCACTGAGAATGTCAGGCCAAAGAACAGGTGCAACCCCACTGGGGATTGAAGAGATAAGGACGACCCCAACTCTATGGGGATAATGGGCTGCTATACGGATGTGACTCCCGCTGGGAATGAGGGAGGTGGGTTCATTTTGTGGATTAATATCATGTGCAAGGACTATTTATTGTGCCATTTGAACGTCTTGCTACAAGGATGTGTATTACAGTTTTAAGGTCTTGTCGCTTGGACCATGGCTAGGCAGTTTAAAGTCCTGCAGCTAGGACCATACAGTTTAAGGTCATGCAATTAGACCTCCGCAACATTTTAAGCTCATATAGTTTGGACCATGGTGCTTAGCCTTTTAATGTCATGTGGCTAGGATGTGCGCTACAGTTTATGGTCATACAGCTGGGTCGTGGTTATGCAGTTTAGAGTCATGCAATGAGGACTAAGCAATTTAAGGTCTTGCGACTAGACCTCCGCTACTGTTTAAGGTCATACAGTTTGGACCATGCAGTTTAGGGTCATGCACCTAGACCATTGCAGAGGCAAGGGAATGTGACTCCACAGGGAACAGAGCCATGACTAGAGACTTGACTTCTTGAGAAGTGAGAACTGTGGTGTAGGGAATGAACTCCTTTGGGATGCAAAGAGGTGGCCTGCTTGTGGGGATGACAGGTCAGGGTCTGCGGAAAGTGGGAAAAATCCACAGTTAGCAATGCAATAGAATGCGCACGGCGCTAGCATAGGAAATGTAAATGGTGCGACGCATGACGTTTAAGCCTTTAGTGCGGCGCACGGTGAAAACACTTTGTGAAGCCCGCGATGTTAGCTTCTTTGAGAAGGATGCGGCGATAGCCCCTTGATGAAGTGCACTGCGATAGCCCTTTGTGAAGCGTGCGACGATAGCTTCTCGTGAAGCATGCGATGATAGCTTCTGGTGAAGCACGAGGTGATACCTTCTGTGTGAAGCACACGGTGATAAGGTATGGCGTTAGCAACAGATGGCAGTAGGTTCATGAGGCACAAGCCACAATTATTCTGGCTACGAAGCGCGAGGCGATAGCCCCTTGATGAAGTGCACGACGATAGCCCTTTGTGAAGCGTGCAGTGATAGCTTTTGGTGAAGCACACGATGATAACCTCTGTGTGAAGCACGTGGCGATAAGGTGCGACGATAGCCATAGATGGAAACAGGTTCATGAGGCACAGGCCGCAATGACTCGTATTCGGGCTTGAGGCTTGACCCGCCGCTGCCAGGACCTATCGCCGCCTGGAGGTGAGGACTTGAGCATCATTTTGAACTCATGGGGAGCACTTTGTGGCAATTTTGAGTACAAAAGGGTAAAAACCCCTTTTTACAGTTTTATCGAAAGATAAAACAGTGAAGAAAGGTTTTAAAGAGAGAGAAAGAGCTAGAGCTTCCGTCAAAGAGACTTTCGGCAAGAATTTTGGACCAAAACTCGTAGAGTGCAGGCATTTAGGAGCTTCCACGAACTTGAGCAGGACGTGAACCTTTGCAACATGCATGCGGATGTTTTCTGAGAGTGTTGAGAACTTTTGAGCAGGGAACAGGGAGCTTCTCAAGGCTTCACCGAGACTTTGACGAAACTGCAAGAGTTGTAGTTGTACACTGCCAGAATTTAAGGGACATTTCAATCGTTCTGGGGTTGTCGGGAAGGATGCAGAGAGGCTAGAGGATCCAAACGGTCTTCCGGTTATCAAAAGAGAAGAAGGAGAAGCAGCAGTGGCTCTGTTAGAAACTCTGTGATTTTTTCGATAGATAGAGGAGTGCGAATAAGGAAGAAGGGAAACCCACAGGGTCACAGGGGAGTTTCTATAGGAATTTCGGTGGCTTTTCCTTTTCTTTGGTCGCCGGTAGAAGAGAGGGAATAGAGAGGGAATAGAGCGGGAAGGATTTCCCGGTGAGTAAGAGTGAGTTCCCGGTGAGGAGAGGAAACGTCAGTATGGGAAAGAAATGGGTCAGACGGGGGTTCCCGCAGGACAAAAAATTGTTTCCAGTGAAACCCGAAGGATTGCGAGGGAGGCGAAAGGTTGCGAGAATGTTGATCGTCACCAGGGAGTGATAGTTGGAAAATCCAAAGAGGCGTGAGGGTTAATGCTTCCTAGGAATTGGGGACGGTGGGAACTGGAGCACGACGAGGGCGTGCGCGACATTAAGTCGCATGCAGTGCTTCCTTCGCACAGTGTTAAGCCTATCACAGTGACGGTCATGCTTTGTATCATGCCGCTCGTGGCAATGGCTGCGTGTGGTGTTGGGTTGTCAGCGGTGATGGTAGAACATGCCATTGAGTTACGCACGGTGATGGTTGCACACAGCATTGGGTTGTTCACAACGATGATTGTGCATGGTGTCGAGTTGCACGTGGTGATGAACATGGATGACAATGTCTCGTGGGAATAGGAATTCGAAGATGGCTCTGATTTAGCTTGAGCAGCCAAGGTGTCGACAACGACCAAGAATCCCATCGCCTAGGCTAACATCTTTCTTAGGAACTTCCACTGCGATTTGTTGATGTTGGTGCCTTTGACCTCTTTGTTTAGAGTGTCGATGTCTGGGCACTACTGACCTACACTTATAAAAGTGATAGAGGAGGAGGGAGGAGAAGAAGGAGAAGTGGAGTTAGAATGTCCTAGGCAGCTTTTTACGTTGTTGCCAGAATTGGACGTGTGCAAGGGGTATTTTAGGTCTTGTCCTGGTTTTGACCATTGGGGGGTGCTTTTAGTGTCGTCACAGGTATTGGACGAGTCTCGAGTAGCTGATGACTCAGAGACGTCCACTTGATCAAATGAAAGGATAAGGCAAGCTGCACTTGGGATGAAGTCCTCTATGGTCGGCAGTGGAGGAAGAGGCCTGAGAAATTCTTCCTCGACTGGTGGCTGATGAATATGGTTCCTTCGACGAGCTGACCTAGATGCTCGCCTTTTTTTGTATGCCCTAGGTGGTGTTTAGACCTTCCTATCGAGCTGATGAGTAGCCCTAGCTTGGTGGACGGCCTCATGCTTCAGAGACTTGATCCTACTTCGTCTACGGTAGACTTCTTCGGGCTGAGAAGTCGAGGGCTCCGAAAGGTCTAGTGCAGGCTCATAGGGGACCTGCAGTGGGATTTCCTCTTAGACGGAAGCAATGGCTTAGGACTGTTCAGGGAGAACGACATAGACAACGTGGCCTTTCTGTACCTTCTCGGCAACTATAGCTTCGAACCCAGAGCATTTTGCGAGCTCATGACTCCATACCTAGTGATATGGGCACCAGAGATTTTATGTACCCCGGGCAAGACACTTAGGTTGTCTAGCGGGCTTGGGAGTGACAAGACCCTGTTGGAGCATCACCTCAAAGAGGGTTTGCAGAGGGTCTAGCTCAGCATTTCCCTAAACTTATGTAGGGAGGTCTTCTTGCACTGGTGGAGCAGGGGCTTGAGAGTGTCCTTCTAGGCTTCATGAACTTCTTGGTGCTGCTTTATCTTCTTTGCTAATAGCTCATGGAAGCCAGTGCATTTTCTCACGTCATGGCCTCATATCAGATGATACAGACACCAGAAATTCTCGGTTTCTGAGGGAAGGAACTTGGGCTGCCTTGTCGGCTTTGGCGTGATAAGACCTTCTTCAAGCATCATCAAGAATAGTGCACGGAGGATAGTGGGTACTTCGTCATCCTCTTGGATTGTCACTTTGTGGGAAGCCTCAGTTGCCTCGAATGCTTTCTTTAGCTCTTTGAGCTTTATCTGACCCTTGTTAATAAGGGCTTTGATAATGTCTTTGAGCATGTAGCACTCTTGAGTGGGGAGGCCTACTCTCTTGTGATAGGCGCAGTAACTCTCCTGTGTCTACTCTACAGCTTGTTCAGTGGTGTTGACCTCCGGCAGATCATATTTTGCTCTAGTAATAATCGAAGCAGCACAGGAAGCCACTTCTTCTCGAAGGTGTACACCTTGTTCTGGTGCGGGATCCAATAGTCACTTCGATTTATATTTTTAGGGGGTGGGACCCTATTATAGGACTGTTACAGCTTGCCTCCTGCCTGAGGTGTCTGTGCCTTAGAGATATCCAAGGTTTGAGGGGCCGCTTTCTTTGTGTCAGTCAAGGTGACAGCTGCACTAATCACCACTTTTTGCTGGTTGCCCTGATTGTTGGACCGAGAATTTCCATTGCCCCGGTTGTTTCTCGAGCTAGAGGACTGCTGGTGGGATCCACCATGGTGCTTGGACAGACTTTCTATCCGAACTGCTTTAAAGATGAGCTTTGACATAGAGGGTGGATTGGAAGCCTCAACATGTAGCGCAATCTCGAGCAGCATATTTCATATTCAGGTCTGAAATGCTTCTCTTTCAGTCATGAGAGTGGAATGCTAGGTTGCTAACTCTCTCCATCTGGCGATGAACTTATTGACCGGCTCGCCAGGGTCTTGAGTCAGAGTGTGAAGCTCGATGGTTTCCACGTTTCTCTAGACTTTGTAGAAGCGCTGGTAAAACAACTGCTCCATTTCTTGCCATGTGTGCACCGAGCTTGGAGGTAACCGAGCATACCACTGGAAGGCTGGCCCTTCAAGAGTTTCGACGAACTGACAAAGGAGGAGTCACCCGTCAGTTGCCGTCTCTCAACAAGCAGCTTGGAATTGAGCGGTATGCTAGTGCGGGGATGTAGTATCATTGAACTACGGGAGCTTCCCTTTTTGATAGTTTGGTAGATCTGCGCCTCTGGCATGCTCGGGACCTAATTCTTGAGACTGTTGGTCACCATGGCATCTATGTCAGTTTACGAAACCATGAGGGGAGCAGAGCTCTCTGAGGAGACCAGTGGGGGAGTTTGCCTAAGAGTTGTGTCCTCTTCAGGCTGAGAGCTGGCCTCATGGTGAGAAGAAGAAGCAGGGAGAATGGATGCCTCCAAGGGATCCATCTTTTCGAGGATGGACTGCATCATCACCTCGTACCTGTCCATTCGCTTCTCTGGGGCATCGTCTTGCTCTTTGATCACCAAGTCACTGACCGTTTCTTTTAGACGGTCAGAACCAGTTGGAGTAGCAGACTGCTGGGGTTGGTGAGTCGTATGCAGCAAGTCGGTCTATAAGGGCTCGGCATGCCCTGATTGGACTCGAGCCTTGTACGCCGACTGTGTGAGGACCGGTTCTTGACAGTCTTGGGATCGTGATTTATTGACGGCTCAATCCTTTGTTATGACGATGACCACCGAGCAATGTTGAACTTCTCACTCAGATTCTGGAATATGAAGAGGGAAGATGGGATTGTGAGGCAGGAGGTCATCAAGAGTGGTAACCTCAACTGCCTTAGGAGCCTCTTTAGCCAGGAGCTGGAGGTATCTCTTCTGCTTGATCTTGAGAATCCAATCGATTTCAGTCCAGAATATAGCTTGCGACTTGGACTGCCCTGTGTTTCTTGAGCATGCGAGGGCCGTGTCCATCAGCTGGAGTAGAGAATGAGGCTTCAGGATAGAAGGAAATCTCAATTGCTGTCCTGGAGATGGAAGGCTTCTATTTTTCGTCAGGCCTTTACCACGAATTCCTTTATCAGGTCGAGGTGCATGACTAACTAGAAGTGGCTGACTCAAGATGGTACTCTTAGAGAAAACCTTTGAGTACTAGGTCTCCAGGTGCTTGCCTGATGAAGGAATGGTGGCAGAAGAAGGATCTGGCTCGTGACTTCTCATGAGTCAGGAGCGGGGAGGAACCAGCAAAGTCGGTGCATGCGCACCTTTAGAGTTAGAAGTCTGGATAACTTGGGGGTCAACTCAAACTCCGTCAGCTGGCTCGAACTTAGGAGGCCGAGACCCACGAGCTCGTGTCTATGGGGACCGAGTGGGTGCTCATCTCTCACAAGGTGGAGCTGTGTGTGTTGAGAGGGAGGACGAAGTGGCCGACCCTCGTGTGCTCGAGATGGCGCAGCACTAGCGTTGCCCCGAGCTGTGGGATGCAAATGTATGGCACGAGCAGTGTTTGGCCTGAGAAGGCAAAGCCATGGACACGAGATCAAGGCAGCATGAAAGTTGCCCCGCTGTGTGGCTCGAGTGGTTGGACCACGAGCCATCAAGTGTGTGAGAGAAGTGGAGGCCGCTGGATCTTCGCCTCTATATGTCGAGCCTCTAAGAATAGAGGTTCAAGATGGTGAACGAGTATGGGGAGTGACCTTACGACCACCGTTAGCAGTGATGGCAACTTGCTTGCCTTTCACAAAAGTGGATAAAGCAGCCTTTCGGCGTACCTCAACAATATGACAGACAAGAGACTTGCCAGTAGCAGGGTGTGTGCTGTGTGTGGTGGCATGTGTGCCACCAATGCGAAGGGCCTTGGTAGAGGGTCTACCAGGGCAAGGAAGTGGGGAGTTAAGGACCTTTGTGTCCCTTCTCACACCAATCCAAGAGAGAAACTAAGAGCCAAAATGTGGGTCCTGACTCAAGAGGAGTGTGGGGATTGAGTCTTGAGAAGCTCGTTTCCCTGGGATGGTCAGCAGTGTGGGGATGAGAAAATCTTCAACTCGGATGAATGGGTTGAATCACCTAGATACCATGAAATATAGTGCAGAAAGTAATAGGTGATGTTAATCAAGCAAGAGAGAACCTAAGAAGGGGTCATAAGTCCCCAGTGGAGTCGCTAAACTGGTCGGATGCGTTGATCTCTCCTACTCGGATCTAGGTGATCGGGTGACATATGCCTCAAGTTCAGAAGACTCGGGACTGAGATCGCTCTTTTGAAAACCTTGTTCACAGAACATGGGCAGATTCCTAATTAGTGAAAGAGGATTTTGATATGTGCGGTGGGGACCAACCTCACCTGGATCTGTGACTTACTTAGGCTGACTTGCTTGGGAGCCCTCTTAGATCACGACTGAAAGCCCCCCAACTTCTTCAGCTAGTTCAGAATCGCTTTCTATACGAATTTGTCATGGTTAACTTGTAAGACAAGTAGGCCGAAGGACCCACCCTTGTCTTAGGGCAATGCAAATTCATATGGTGAAGTGATGAAGTGGAAGGTTCAAATAAAGGTAGAAAAGAAAAAATAGCTTCATGAAGTGACGAGACTAGCATGATAGCTGAACAGTGACTGACTCAGAGTGGTAGCAAGATGGGCATAGTACTCAGGATCAGGACGATGACAATACTACTTGAAACCAAGGCTGATATGACTGTCCTATTCTGGTATGACACCTAGACGGGCATGGTACTCAGGACCAGCACGATGACAATACTGCTCGACAGCCAAACAGCTATGGTAGTGCAAGACTAAGCCTGCCCTCAGTCTAGTGAGAAGAGAAGAGAATGAATAGAAGGTGCGATGGCTTCTTGTGGAGCGTGCGGAGAGAATGAGAAAGCATCACATCCCTTCACGGGCGGCGATGAATTCTTGTGGAGCGTGCAGCGATAGCCTCTTGCAAAACATGGGATGATAGTTCCTTATGATGCACATGGCAGTGGGCGTGGGATGGAAGAGAAACCTATGGATGGCGACAGGTACTGGGCGCACAAAAGGAAACTTGCGAATGGCGATAGACACCGAGCGCACGAAGGAAGATCGCGGATGGCGCTGAGCGCACGAAAGAAACTTGCGGACGATGATAGGCATCACTACCCTGTACGGGTGGCGATAAGCATCACCATCGGCGATAGGTTGTGGGAGTGAGAGAAACATACGAACAACTATAGGTATTGTCGCGACCCTTCATGGGTGGCGACAAGAATCACCGTCTGTGATAGGCGTGCAACAGGGTGAGACCCCTGCGGGTAATAATAGGCATTGTCATTTGCACTCCTCACTGAAAGATAGTGAAGAGTGAAGAGAGCAAGAAAGAAGCTCGGCATGGCATTGCCATCGCTATGCATGACCTGTGAAAGCACACCAGGGAGAAATAAAGAAAGAAAGAGACCTGCGTGGCACTGCCACTACCGCGCATAGCCTCTAAGATAAACTCAGACGAAAAAGAAGAAAGAGGCGAAGAAAGAAAAGAAGAGAGAAAAGATTTACCTTAAGCTGAGGGCTACCATCCGAAAAGTTCTCTCTCCTTCCTCCCTCTCTCAAGTTGTGACCCAACAATGAGAAAAGATGGAGATTTTATTAAGCAAAGTTCACTCCTCGTACAATGAGAGTACATGATATATATAGAGTTTTTCCCAAACATGGATGGATTAATCAAAATTAAACCTAATTACTGAAAATTAAGATTTAACTGAATTAAATAAAATAAGAAAATAGGTACAAAATGATTTATTTGCCTCTTCCTAACAATTGTAAAAATTCCAAAACAGTCCCTACTGCTGCCCTAGAACGTGCGTGATCTTTCATGGATGATCTGGGATTTCTCTGGTGTCTGTTTGTCTGAATGATGATTGTTTTCTTATAGAACTCGGCATGGAAATCTATTTAATACCAACTTCGAGCCATGGATCGTGTTTTTAAGCTACAATCATACGACTTGAAATTTGGATGGATCTTACAAACTTCGGATCGATAGGGTCCTCGTTGCTTGATGTTTTTTCATCATTTGTTTGTGGGATCACACTGAGCAAGCCATCATGGTCGTCTGGCAACAAACACAGATCGATTTTGTGCCCGGACAAAGATTTCACACCTTTTGAGTTTTGGTCGAAATCTCGAATTTCGACGTCGGACTTTGCAGCCACATCATCGACTTCTTGTGCGAAATCTAACTATTTATCATGCGTGGGCTTTGGACCAGTGATAGCTATGGACCTTATGCACGTGATGCAACTGGTTTCGCATTGATCGGGCTCGTAAGTGCCGTAATTTTACCGCTCGAGCGTGGCATGTCGCGACTTATTTTCCTACAACTTTCTTCACGGATCAGCAACTTCTCTTTAGCTTTTCTTTGCGCTTGGGCGCCGTCATGAGGCGTGCCACATATCGAAACGCTCGTCTTGACAAGATGAATACGCTCAAACAATTTGGTTGTAATTCGACTCCAAGCAACTGAGATATGATTTTTGCAAGTCACTGTTTGTGACTGCCCCTTTAATGGTGATTACTTGCAGGGTGGTTGCGTGGGAATAGTGTGCGGCTCCTCTTGTTTTGATCTTTTATCCTTAATTTCTTCTTGGAGTGTCCATTTAAGCTAAAATTTGACCCCTGGCAGTTGGCAATCATGCCGGATCCAATGGAGGTAGTCCCACTACTGTTTAAGGCACCGAAAGTAGGGTTCCAGTATAGTGGTCCATTTCAAGGTGTAAGAGGCTGATTCTGTCAGAACTGTTTCTCAGTCTGCACTGCTTTAGACATGTCGGAATGCAACGAAACACGGTAGGACACTTTTTGGAGTCCTTATGAAGATCTTGACCAGTTCAGGATCCATTCCGAGACTATCAAAATTTCCACTGTTTGTCAGGCTTTATTGAACGTCTTCTCTTTTTTTATTCCGCATCGGGGATTCATGGTGCTGAAAAATGTCTTCAAACAAATTAGTCTACGATTTTAACAAAAGGAATTAAGGTTTTTGAAAACTTCTTCAAAAACATAGGGGAAATTTTGAAGAGGGAAGAGAAAATTTGAAAAACTGATTTGGTAAGAAATTTATGCTCATGCTACCATGGAGCTCTCTGAGCATTTACGTCATGCAGTGATGGGTGTTTTTGCACCTACCTCGACTCTTGCATGCATGGGTTTGAGATTGATTGATATTGGGTACTCAGTCTTTTCTTTGTCTTATGGGTTAGACATCTTCTTGTCTCAATTCTTTTACACTGCGTGAGTTTGATGTTTCGACTGTCTCGGCTCTTTTATGTCGTACAAGTTTGACGTTTTGATCGTCTTAGCTCTTTTACATCACACGAGTTTAACGTTTGTGTTTTGCGATTTCTGATTGTTTTACGGTATGGGTTGAACATTTTCTGACTTTCACTTCGTATGGGTTGGGCATCTTTCAATTGGATCCCCGATGGTTTTACATCTAATGGGGTATACATCTTTAACTGGATTTGGTGAGCCATTTCAGCTCATTTCACATTGGAGTCTGTGAATCGGAAGGTTAGTCAATGAAAAGGTGCTTGAGAACCTTGGATGTGTCGGTTATTGTGGAGAACTTTCTCTGACTACTCCGAGTGTCTTCTGATACTGATTTCACTTTGTTCCGAGTGTTGGTTCTTCAATATCTCAAATGTCTAATTTTTCTGGGTCCCGAGACACATCTACCCCTGCCCTATTTTTTTGAGGCTTTTCTTTTCTTTTCCCCACATTTATTGACTTATTTTTCCATTCTAAGATTTCATCATGATTGTTTTCCATGCTGAATTCATGTTTTTCCCTGTTTTGGAGAGTTTCAAGCATGTTTTCTTTTTTTTCCATGTCGTGAAAGTATGCCTCCTACAATGATTTTGCAAATGAAATTTCTTGTACAGTAGCCCCAAGATGTAGTGACCCATAAAATTAGTTTAGGATTCATTTTCATGATGATTTTATCAATGGTACCACATATTTTCCCCAGGACAACTCATCTTGGGCGAACATGAAAAATGACCAAATTGCTCTTGCTTCAGGATTGGAGTACATGTCTCCCTAAGATGATCTTGGGAGTACATTTTATTCACTTTTTTCTCTTTTTTTTCAGATATGATTTGTCATCTACCCTAAGACATCAAGTCTTGGGTAAATTACAGATCTTATTATATATATTTTTTTCATTTTGGACCATGTCAGAGACTTTCACCAATATATTATGATCTTTTTATGACTCTTCTATCCCTTTTTTTCTTTGGTTTCAGACCTATATAGTTAAAACCTCTTGTCAATTGTACACCACTAAGAGATGGGTTGAGTTGTTATATCCGGTCTAGATACAGACCCTGGCCCGGATAGTTCTATGGGAGACTTGTCGGATCAGACCTTTTGTGATTGACCATTCTCTTTTGACTAAGCTCTATCGTAGATGGAGATCAGAGACAAAATCCATTCTTTTCTCGACTCGTGAGATGGGTTTCGCCATATAGGACATGGTGAGGACCATGGGAGTGAAGGGCGATGGAGAGCCCCTTTTGAGAATTTCTCATGTAGATGGGATGGATCACCATGACGTTATTGGAGATCTATCGGGGATTACACCTCTCTCTTGAGAGAATTAAGAAAGGGAAGAATATGATCCATCTCAACTGGCTTGAGAATATTTTCAGAGGAGTTACACTGGTGAGAGCAGAGTCTCTCGGAGAGAGCCAGGGGGCAGACCATTGAGGTTTCTACCCTCCCGGAGGGATAAAAGGGGTGATGATGAAGTAGAAGATGAGGATGAGGAGGCTCAAACTGCAAGGGCTAAGGAAGGCCTCGCTCTTCAGACTAGAAGAAGTCATGAACGTAAGTTTTGGATGCTGAGCGTTGCCTTTTTACAGACCCAGTAGACATGGAGGAGGTGCATGACCGCATGGTTGTGAGCGAGGTCCAGGGATTGAGGCCCTTCCTGATGTTCTTTTGTGGTGACTTTCTCTTCGCTGACAGGTTGAAGGGATGGGCCAAATATAAGATTGCATGGCCTATGAGAGATTTGGACTACATGGAGAGAGTTTTTTGGGCTCCTACCATACTGACATGGTTATTCAGATCTTTGGGCATGAATATTATAGGAGAGGTTACTTATCTTTGAGGGTACTCAATCTTCTTTCAGTTATCTCGAAAATATTCATTCAATTCTCCCCTTGATAATATTTTCATTTAATCTTTTAGATCAGGTCATTATTTTCCCTATTTTCTTTTCCTAGATTTGGGCTTGTGAGCACATGGTTGTCCCTCGTCCTTATCCGGGTTAATTCATTGAGCGGTTCCCACATATTTGTAGATGGTCTTTAGATCTATGGGAGACCAACTCCATATATCCTCGGTCCTTTTTCTCCCTACTCATTGACACTCGCTTCAAGTGAGAGGTTAGTTGAGTTTCTTTTGATTTTCCTTTTCTATTCTTTTTTGGGAAATTCTCCAGGGTAACTTTACCACATGTTTTTGCTTTTTTCAAATTCCTTGAATTGTCCCTATAGAGGGGTTCGATGTCTATGAGGACTCAGCACCTGTTTTCCTTATGCATGCTCATTTGATTTGTATGGATGTGGTAGAGGCTTACAACCTCCATTGCGTATTGCGACAGTTTGGACCTCTTACTGGTTCTTTCTTTTCACTCCTAGATGGGTGCCTCCTGTTATCATAGTCGATTATGAGGTGGATTACTTATCGGTTATGCCTCCCTACACAATAGAGTGGGAGGAGAGTCACCCTCTCATAAATGATTTGAGTGAGGAGGATGCCATGGTGGTGTATGGAGAGAGATACCAAGCTTCTACGAGGGAGTTCTTGCACATGTTTATGAATGCTCGGGAGATCATGGAGAGGCTGGGCATGGGTCGCCCGGGTGAGCCGGTCAGCCATGAGGTAGTACATCTAAGCAATCTATTTTAGAAGATGACATGCTCTAGGTACCAGGCTATGAGGAAGTGTGCGAAGGAGTGGGCTCAACTTGAGGCCATGACAGGTACACTTCAGAGAGTAGAGGCAGAGAGAGAGTAAGAGTGTGCCTTGTTGAGGTCTGAGAGAGGTCGAGCTCAAATTGAGCTAGAGCTGTTGCGAGTTACCCAAATCTGGGCCTAGTCTTCAAGTGTAGGACCTTCCCATGCTGCAAGTCGAGAGATGTACCCATTACGTGTGAATCTCATCCAGGTGAGAGGCGAACGAATATGTACTCTTCCCTTTTGCTTGACTTCTTTCCTTTCTATTTATCACATTCTTTCCTATAATTTTGGATTCTATTTCTTTTCTTCTTTCATGGTGCATACAAGCGGTAACTAGAGCAGCTTCTCTTAGAGCAGCTCGAGATAACGTGCTAGTCTACATTGATGATTTTGGCACTGGAGCAAGCTGGTGGTGACCTGACACAGGCAACTCGGGTCTAGAGGAGAGTTCTGAGGCCACCGGTTCTTGCTTCTCCTGTGGCTTCGAGAGGTAGCAACGAGCGTAGAGTACGCTCCAAAGCGAGCTTGCAGGAGGCCTCTTTTGTACGTCATTTTTTATGTACCTCGATGAGCCCACATGAATAAGGAGAGAGCAGGCGACAGTCTGGTCTCGTGGGTTCACGAAACACCCGCAGGACATGATTGTGTGGAAAAAATAAAGCCTCCAACCTAGTGATCTAGGCATAGTACCGTTGCACCAAAGAAGGACCCTCCACTATAGCCCTATGATAGAGGTTGCAATAGGGCACCAGACCATTGCCATTGTGCTCAGAATGTCGAAAAACCCCCGAGGACCAACTTTGGGCTCAATCGGACCCCTTAAAAGGGTCTATGCTCACGTGGTCTCGCAACTCATGGGCTTTACCGTAGCATGATGTGGCTTCACCTAAGTAGCCCTAAAAATGGGGACTGCGACAACGTTTTTCTACAGCAACATCTCCAACCCACGGTGCCTTCCCCTGAAATCAGATAGAGCTCAAATGTTGACATGTCCTAGATCATGCCAGCCCCATCATTCTGACCTAAGGCACTCACTGTGGCGCGATCGGGAACCCCTATTACCCTGAAGAGGAAAGCAGTAAGAGAAACCAGGACAAAAAAAAAGGTCCAGCTGTCTCTATATTCGGTGAAGCATAGCTCAAAATTCAGGCCATGGATTGACGCGAGGAAAAGTTCAAGAGAACCACCTCCCACAGAGCTACATTCTGGTATGACTCTTGCATTCAATCCCTTGTTCAATGGATGCAAGTCCCCAGGTAACCAAGAAAGGAAATCCAGTCAGTTGCCAAGATCCCTTTCTTCGATAACCTTCCAAAATAATCAAAGATGTAAATCTGCACCAAATCGGCCCCAACTTGATGCAAAACGATTGCAACAACCTTCTCTCTGACTTGCAAGCAGAGCTAAGAGCTATAATGACACAACTCGACAAACAAAAATAACAAAACTGGTCGGACTTTCACCCTAGGGAAGTTGGCCACCACAGCAAGTTTGAAGGGCATCAAAATGCTCGAAATCGAAAGAAGAATGAAGATATGTTGCTGAAAAAGTCGAACAGTCGCCATAAGTTATAGGACTAGCTTCCAATGTCTTCTTATGGAGGAGCAGGCTGCATATAAGGACGGTCTCATTATTCGGGCAAAAGATCTCAAGGA
This sequence comes from Amborella trichopoda, assembly GCF_054954075.1. Classification (NCBI taxonomy): domain Eukaryota; kingdom Viridiplantae; phylum Streptophyta; class Magnoliopsida; order Amborellales; family Amborellaceae; genus Amborella; species Amborella trichopoda. Next base: position 33,053,512 of record NC_142348.1, on the reverse strand, counting down.
CATTTTGGTCATTTACGCCTAATTTTGGATTTTTTCAATTTTAGTTAAGCTTGGCTTTTTAGCATTCACCCCTCTTCACAGCCAGTGTTGCCTCTCTCTTCACAGTCGGCGCTGCCCCTCTCTCGTCATAGCCGGGAGTGAAGAGGTGTGTCATCCTGATCTTGAGTACCATCCTCATGTAGTTACCACTCTGAGGTGTGTCATAAAATGACACATCTTTTTTTAATGTAGCTACCACTCCGAGGTGTATCACGAGATGGGGCTACACGAGATGTGTCACAGAATGACACACCTAAAAATAGTACATTAAAAAAGTGTTTTTTTTAATGACTTAAAAAAAAAGAAAAGAGAAGGCATGAGATGGCGGAGAGACAGGGTTTTGACGGCACTAGGCATCGCCACCCATGAAGAAGAAGAAGAGAGAAGAAAATAAAAGAAAAGGAAGAGAGAGAAGAAAAGAAATGAGCGAGAGAGAAGATCATGCGTAGGGCTACCGATCAAACGTTTATCTCACCTTACTTTCTCTCCAAACGTGACCCAACAATGGCAAGAACGAGAAATTATATTAAGTAAAAACTCTCTCTTTTGTGAGGGATTGAGTCCTTTTGTGCATACAATGATGGCACATATATATAGAATTTGCCCCAAACATGGGTGGATGATCAAAAGTAACCCGAAATTTTAAAAATTAAGATTAAAATGAATTAAAAGAAATTAGAAAATAGGTTGCAAAATTACAGATTTGCTCTTTCATAACAATTCATGGAATTCCATAATCGTCCCTATGTTGACCTAAAACGTGCATGATTTTTCATGGACGATCTGGGGTTGTCTTGATGCCTGGTTGAGCAAAAGATGATTGTTTTCTTGTAGGGAATTACATGGCAATCAATTTGATACCAACGGACAACGTTAGGCATTGTCGTTGGCAACATAAGAAGGCAGCGCATCCTTGCACGGGCAGCGATAGCCTCTCGTGAAGCGCACAGCAATAGCCATTTGTGAAGCACGGGGTGATAGTTATCATGAGGCGCATAGCGGTAGGCGGGGGATGGAGGGGGAGCAACGATGAGCACTAAACGCACAATGGAGGCTCACAGACGGTGATAGGCATCGCGCACATGAAGAAAGCTCGCGGGCAGCGATAGACATTGTCGAGACATTTTGTGGGCGCCAATAGGCATCACCATCTGTGATAGGCGCACGACAGGGGAAGACCCTTGCAGGAGGCATTGAGATTCGCCATCTGCGCTCTTCACTGAGGCATCGAGGATGTGTCCGTAGATGGCGATGAGCAACGCCGTCTGCAAGCCTCGTTGGGAGGTAGAGATGGACGAACAGAAGGAGGAGGCTCGCGCATGGTGCTGTCATCACCATGCATGACCTGTGAGACCACAAGAGAGGTATGCATGACACTACCACTACTGTGCATGACCTTTGATGGGAGCTCAGACGTAGAAGAGGAAGAAGAAGGAAAGGAAGAGAGAGAATAAGACAAGAAAAAAAAGAGAGAAAGTTTACCTTGAGCCTAGGGGTACCGGTCCAAAAGTTTCTCTCAACTTACACTCTCTCTCCAAACATGACCCAACAATGAGAAGAAAGAGAAACTTTAATGAGTAAAAAACTCTCTTTGTGTATTATGTGTGTGTGTATTGCTTCTAACGTGCAATGATGGTAGGTGGTATATATAGAATTTGCCCCAAACATGGGTGGATGATCAAAAGTAACCCTAATTACTACAAATTAAGATTAAATTGAATTAAAATAAATTATAAAATAGGGTGAAAATGATAGGTTTGCCCCTTTCTAACAATATATGAAATTCCAGAACAGTCTTTGTGTTGCCCTAGAATGTGCATGATTTTTCATGGATGATTTGGGGTCGTTCTGATGTCCGGTTGATCGAAAGATGATTGTTTTCTTGTAGGGCTTGGCGTGGCGATCGTTTTGATACCAACTTTAAGCCATAGATCGTGTTTTTAGCGTACGATCATGTGACTTGAAATTTGAATGGGTCTTGAAACTTCGGATCGATAGTGTGCTTGTTCATCGATGTTTTTTTATGGTTTCTTTGCTGGATCACACTGAGCATGCCATTATGATCGTGGGGCAAAAAATGCAGCTCGATTCTGTGCCTGAAGGAAGATTTTGGAACTGTGGAATTTTGGCCGAAATCTGGAATTCCAACGATAGAATTTTCAGTAGCTTCGTCGGCTTCGTGTGCAGAATCCGACTGTTCATCATGCATGAGGTTTGGATTAGAGATAGACCATGACCTTACGAGTGATATATAAGCGTCGAAAGTCACTGGTCGTGACTATCCCTTCAACAGTGTGGAGTTGTAGGGTGGCTGCACGGGAATAGCGTGCAACTCCTTCTGTTTCACACTTTTGCCTATAACTTCTTCTTGGAGTGTTTGTTTATGCTGAAATTTGACCCCTGATGGTTTTCAACAGTGCTGGACGCAATGGTGGTGGTCCCATAGCAAATTGAGACACCGAAATATAGCTCTAGTTATAGGGTCCATTTAAAGGTGCATGAGGCCGATTTTACCAGAATTGTTTCTCAGTCTGCACTGCCTTAAACATGTTAGAATGTGATGAAGCTTGGCAGGAGTCTTTTGAGAGTCCTCATGAAGATCTTTACTTCTTCTGAGGCTATTCTGAGACAGTAGGGATTTCCACTGTTAGCTAGGCTTTTATTAAGAGGGGACTCCAGGTTGATGAAAAATATCTTCCCACACAAGCAGAATTACACTTTGTGGAACTAGGGATACTGCAGTTATTCTCTTTATTTCTGCCCTCTGGGCCGCTCGCCTCTTGGCTAAGAGATGTGTAGGATATCTAGCTTATGTAATAAAGAATCAGAGTGTTCAGTCCCAGCTAAAAGGAATACCCGTGGTAAATGAGTACCCTAAGGTATTCCAAAAAGAGTTGTCATCGCTGCCTCTAGTGAGAGAAACTGAATTTGAGATAGTTGTAGTCCCAGGCACTGTGCCCATCCAAAGCCTCATACAGAATGGCTCCAGCAGAGTTGAAGTAATTGAAAGAGTAGTTGCATGAATTGTTGGATAAGGGGTTCATCCGACCCAATGTGGCACCCTAGGGTGCACCAGTCTTATTTTTAAAGAAGAAGGATGGGTCCCTGAGGCTATGTATTGACTGTAGGTAGTTGAACTAAGTGACGGTGAAGAATAAGTATCCTTTGCCTTGAATTGAGGACGTCTTTGATCAACTCCAGGGGGCCCAGGTGTTTTCAAGGAGCGATCTTCTATCAAGGTATCACCAACTGAGAGTAAATGAAGGAGATGTTCAGAACTTGATACGGCCATTATGAACTCCTTGTGATGCCGTTCGGGTTAACCAATGCCCCTATTGCTTTCATGGATCTAATGAAAAGAGTGTTTATACCTTTCTTTGATGATTTCGTAGTGGTCTTCATTGATGATATTCTGGTCTACTCAAGAAGCTAAGAGTTGCATGAGCAACATCTGAGATCTGTTTTACAAACTTTGAAGACAAAAAGATTGTATGCCAAACTAAGCAAGAGTGAATTTTGGCTCTACAATGTAGCCTTCCTTGGTCACATCATTTCTAAAGATGGGATCACAGTCAATCCCTCTAAGATCAAAGCCGTACTTAAGTGGGAGAGATCAAAAAATGTGACTGAAGTTCATAGCTTTCTAGGGTTGGCAGGGTAGTACAGGCACTTTGTAGAAGGATTCTCAAAGATAGCGCTTGCCCTGACTCGGCTGACCTAGAAGAATGAAAAATATATATAGCCAGAGGACTGTAAGAGGAGTTTCCAGGAACTTAAGAAGAGACTAATCACCGCTCCAATATTGGCCTTGCTCGAGGGGAATGAAGACTTTGTGATTTTTACCAATGCATCCCATAAAGGGCTCGGATGTGTACTCATTCAGAGAGGTAAAGTCATTGCTTATGCCTCCAGACAACTAAAGTCGTATAAGCAGAACTATCCAACTCACGACTTGGAGATCGTGACAATAGTGTTCACGTTAAAAATCTGGACACACTACCTCTATGGGTCTCAGTTTATGGTGTTCACAAACTATAAGAGCCTCAAGTACCTGTTTTCGCAAAAGGAGTTGAATATGAGGCAAAGAAGTTGGATAGAATTATTGAATGATTATGACTATACAATTGATTACCAACCAGGTAAGACTAATGTAGTAGCCGACGCCTTAGCCGTGGTCTCCGTGGCATATTTGATGGTTTGAGAAATGAAGCTATTAGAGGATGTGGTGGAGTGGCACCCAACTCAACCACGTAGTGAGGAGGTAGGAATATTGTCATGTCTGAGAATGGAACCCCAACTCTTTCAACAAATCCGAGAGGCTAAAAAAGGAGATCCCTAGCTGATAAAAATCGTTGAAGAACAAAACATGCAAGAAAAAGAAGATTTCTCTACGAGCAGTGATGACTTGTTAAGGTTTAAGGGCCGGTTATGTGTTCTTAATGATGAAAATATAAAAAGGGCTATTCTGAAAGAAGCACACCACTCTCACTACACGATACACCCTGGGAGAATAAAGATGTATCAGGATTTGAAAAAGACCTTTTGGTGGAACATGAAGTGAGATGTGGCACAATTTACTGCTAAATGTTTGACGTGTCAACAAGTGAAGACAGAACATCAGAAACCTACGGGGCTATTACAGCCCCTGCCCATACTAGAGTGGAAATGGTAACACATCACGATGGATTTTGTCTCTGGATTACTAAAAACAAGTGCAGGGCATAATAATATTTGGGTTGTGGTGGACCAATTAACTAAAGCTTTTCACTTCTTACTGGTTCGCATGGCCTATACTCTTGATAAGCTGGCCCAGTTGTACATCAGAGAAATTGTGAGATTACACGAGGTGCCTATCAACATTATGTCAGACAAGGACACCAGGTTCACCTCCAGGTTTTGGGCTAGTCTACAATCAACTTTGGGGATAGAACTTACATTTAGCACTGTCTTTCACCACCAAGCAGATGGACAATCAGAGAGGACTATTCAAACTCTGGAAGATATGCTAAGGGCTTGTATTACTGATTTTACAAGAAACTGGGAGGACCACTTGCCCTTGATAGAATTCGCCTACAATAATAGTTCCAAGTCAGCATCCAGATGGCACCTTATGAGGTCATGTATGGGAGGAAGTGTAGGTCGCCCATCTGTTGGGATGAGGTGGGTGAAAGGAAATTACTTCAGCTGAAATAGTCCAGATGACTTTTGAGAAGATTGCCTTAGTTAGAGAGCGGCTCAAGACAACCCAAAGTCGGCAAAAGAGTTACGCCTATAATCGCCGGAGAGACCTCGTCGATCAAGGGTGTTACGAGATTTTGCAGAAAGGGGAAATTGAGCCCAGGATTCATTGGGCCTTTTGAGGTCCTAAAAGGAATTTGAAACGTTGCTTACCGACTTGCCTTGCTACCTGAATTGGTCAGCGTTCACAATGCCTTCTATAAATCACTGTTGAGGAAATATCAACCTGACCCGTCCCATGTCTTGGAGTATGAACTAATCCCACTCAGGGAATATTTAACCTATGTTGAACGACCAATTGGGATATTAGACAGAAGAGTACAAGTACTATGCAATAAAGAAATTCCCCTGGTTTGGTTGCAATGGCAGTATCACTCTAGGGAAGAATCAACATGGGAACGAAGGATGAGATTAGAAGAATTACTCCCATGTTTTTTGTTAATGTTAATATGATTTTGAGAACAAAATCTTTGTAAGGGGGGGATGATGTAAGGACCACAATTTTCTCTCAGCCTAGTGATGCGCACGGCAATGGAGGGTGAGGTAGAGGCCCAATGCCATTTGGAGCATCGCCACGCGTGTAGAAGAGCTTAATGCCATCGTGGTAAAGAGGCATAAGACAGAGAAAGAAGACGCATCGCCGTTTGTGTAAGGGTGGCAGTGCCATCTGCACATCGCTGCACATGCTGGCGGTAACATCATGTACGTGGGGACTATCCCTGGATGTGTAAATAGATGCAGCGCCAGTTGTGAAGTGGGAAAGGAAGGGCATTGTCGCGTGTGAAAGGCATCACCGCGAGCGTAGCACTGTTTGTGAACCATCGCCAACTGTGACCCAGCACCGTCTGTGAAATGAGAGCAAGAGTGTAACACCATGCGTAAACTGAGGGCAGTGTCGAGTGTGTCTTGATCAAATGTACGGTCACCGCACGTGTCAGCGTCACTCCGTACGTATCTAAGCCGTGTGTGATTGCATCAGCCACAGTACTTTCCCAACCACCCTTCCCTTTTTAGCCTTCCGCTCCTCAGGAAACACCGTTTCCCCCTCATTCTTCCACCTTAAAATCTCTCTCTCTAGAAAACCTACTGCCGCCCCTTGAAGACAACCAACGGATGTAGGTGAAGGAAACTTGAGAAGGCCGCAAGAGGAGATTGAAGACACCGTGAGGGACCAAGTAAGTGGGTCTAGTGGCATGCATCACCCAACCGCATAGGGATTCGATCTAAGCAGATATAATGAGCAAGATGATGGGATGAGGTGTATGAATATTGATGAATAAAAATTCACTTAAATAAGTGATTAAGCATTGCCAATGAACTTGAGAAAGTTGTAGAGTAGTTTCTTTACAAAACCTGCTTAATTTGCCTAGCATGAACAAGGTTTGTGCTAGATTCTACTTTGGGTGTGAAATGAAGTATTATACTTGAAAGTATAATTAAATTTAAAAAGGGGCAATTTCTTGCGACTATAGCCGTCCTTACGATGGCTTGTTCAGTGATCAAACGTGGTCAGAATGGACTAAAATAAGTGTTGAATGAAAGATAATTGTGTCTAGTTCAAACTTACTTTTTTTTTACCATGACCAAATTTCGAATGGATTAAAAGATATGCCCCAAAGTATCAGGGCATGTCGTTGCCCACAGTTACTGTGATTTCTAGCCACTAACACCCTTTTTGCACCGCACTTTAGCTTAGCAAATGATGTCCAAATGCCTTCAAATTGCCACCGTTGGAAAGGTCCTTAAAATATCTTAAAAATTGCATGTTTTTATGTTTTTAAAATTCTCGTAATTTTTTAGTTATGCCCTAAAATGCATGAGTATGTCTCTGCTCAATGTGGCAAGGATTTCCAGCAATTATTGTCCACTTTTTTCCAAGCTTTTAATCTATCAAATGATATCCAATTTCTTTCAAATCATAACCATTTTAAAGATCCATGAGTTAACTTAAAATTTCATGTTCAAGGTATTTTGAAATTCTCCTTAGCTTGAGAGTTACGACCCGGAGAAATGGGGCATGTCAATGTTGCATGTCACAGATCCATGGTTATGCTCACCTTCTGTTACATTTCATTGAAATTATCATTGAGCCATTGAATAACACTACATTGGTAAGTGATAGGCATGAGTATTATATGATAATTTTCATGTGAATGCCATAGGGTTGTATGTATGGTGCCAATTAATTGCACGTAAGTGAAAAAGTGATAAGTGTAATGCTAATATAAATATCATGTAAATAATCATGTAATAGATGCTTTGTGTTAAATGTTATGATGTTACGTGACTGCTGGATGATTTTGGGTATGACTCCATTCTTGTGTGATGATGTTTGACCTATTTGTCATAATGCACTGATTGAGCATGGATGAATGGAGTGCTTGAGTAGGACAAGAGGCCGTAGTGATGACCAATACGTGATGGGACACCCATTAGTAGTGGGCACTATTCTGTGATAGTATTGTGATACTAGCCATTGGATACTGATACTACTCGCTATGAGATGGGGCACCCATCGCTAGTAAGGATTGTTATATTGAGAAAGTTATCCCGACTATTCCTTAACTGGTTGAATGATAACATGCAATTAGGGAACAACGAAATGGGAGGGTCGCACCCCCCGAGATTCATGAGATGAGACTAGTGATTGACGCCTTGCAAGGTAAGTAGCTATAGAACCACCAATGCGTGATGGGGGCTGTGTGCGTGAGAATGAGGTTATTATGAAGTGGATTTCCCCACTTGTCATTACCCTCCATCCTTTGAGATGATAGAGGTCCTAAGCAATAGGATTGGCTTAGCCTGACGGAAAGGGCCTCTACTACGGGAGTAGATGACTTAAGGAGTGAGTGGGTAATGATTGAATAGTAACTGTGAATGCTTATATTAGCATTGATTGAATAATAACTACTTTCGAGATATAATGTCTACAGTTGATGCACTGATCGGATTATCAATGTACATGACTATTGCACGCCACCCTTATATAGATGAATAAACTATTTATTATACATTAATAAACTTATTATCGATGCATAGCACTAGTTTTCTTGCTGGTCCTTAGAGGTCCTTCCACTATTTTTCCCCTCCTTGTACACTGAGGGCGACAGGTCAAGAGTTGGGAGCACAGGTTGCAGCTGAGGGTTGAAGTCAGACACTTTTGAAGAGAAGTTTAGACCTTGTAGGTGGTCGGCCTCTCAGCCCTAATTTGTAATTGTTTATTTTGAAATATGCATTTTGGGCCCTGGAGCCCTAGACTCCATTGTAATAATTTTGGGGGAATTTTTATGTAGTATCTCTTGGATTAATGGATATTCTTAGTTTCTAATTATTCTTCTATGCTTGGAATTATGAATGTAGTTACCTTCCATGGTTTTCTCGATTACCGAGTTAAAGGCGTTAAGTCCATTTTGACTTAAGTGACTGATGGTATAATGGGATGACAAACCTGTGCCCGTATTGTAAGGTGGATAGGTGCGGGGGCATGGTCATGGCATGGAGGAACCTGCTATCTTCTTCAAAGCATGGTTGAAGAGGGTGATACCCTCTTTTAGAGGAGGCCACTCTAGTGAGGAGGTGGCAGAGTTCGCGGAGAGGTTTATCCCTGAAGGGATGTACTTTTTTTTTTCTTGCAGTTACGAACTATAACGACAAAGTTGTAATCCTTTCCTTCATGGAATAAAAAGAACTCCTTCCTCTTTAGTCTCCCTCTTCGCTTGTTGCTCCTCTTCTTTTTATTGAGGGCCGACGCAGTCCTTATCCCTATTGATGGTGGGTATAAAGAATGGCGGATGGAATGCCCAATGTTCCCATGGGGCGGTTGCTGCTTGCTGCATGATGAAGGTTGAGATGCCCTTGAGGGTTTTCATCTCAACCCTAAGGGAATGCGTCATTGTCGATTTTCGCAAGACCCCGCATTTTTGTTTTTTTTTTTTGAGAGGGACCTCAGGGCATCTCGTTGGTTTGGTGCCTCGATCTCACCCTCCTGGTCGAGATGACCTGGTGGCCCATGTCTCAGGTTTCAGGGGATCTCGAGACTTGAGACTGCTCTCTCGGGAACCTTGTTACAAAACAAGGGCAGATGTACCAACCAATAAGGGAGGAAATTAATGTGAGGCGGGACACAACTCACCTGGGTCCGTGACTCACTCGAGCAGACTCGCGTGGGCTCCCTCTTATATCACGATGGAAAGTCCCCCCAGTCGTACAACCTGTACGCTCATGCTTCTGCGATCATACACACATTATTAATTTTACAAGACAAGTGGGACACGGAACCCCACCTTGTCTCTGGGTGAATGCACACAGGCGTGCACATCCAAAAAACAAAGAAAAGAGTAAGAGGATAGATATTTGGGTGATGGAAAGGGAAGAAAAATATAGAATAGAGGGAAGAGAAGAGAAGCAAGAGAAATTTGACCCGATGGCTAGGCTGACACAATAACTAGACCGCAAGTGATGGACCCGACGTGGTAGCAAGATGGGACTGGTAACTCAGACTGACAAGACGAAAATACTACTCAACGACAGAACCAACACCGACGAGCCTAACACAATGGCTAACCTATCGTTGTAACAAAACGGGCACGGCGACATACTGCTCGACAACGGGACTACCATGACAGCGATAATCTTAGCATCCCTTGGTCAAATGAGAGGGAAAGAGAGGAGGAGAAGCAAAGAGAAGAGAAAATTTGAAGAGATAAGAGAGAAGAAAGAAAGAGAAAGGAGAAGAAAAGAAGAGGAGAAGAGAAGATAGAAACAAGGAAGAGAAAGAAAGAGAGAGGAATGGGAAGAGAAACATGGATGACGATGGGGTTCCATCGTCCATGATAGGGGAGAGAGAAAGGGAGGGAATCATGGACGGCGACTAGGTTTCGTTGTTCATGACATGAGAGACAGAAGAAAAACAAAAGTAAGGACAGCGATGGCTTCTGCCATCCATGATAGAGATTGAAAAGAGAAGAGAAAGCATGGACAGTGATGGGGTCCGTTGTCTATGATAGAGGAGAGAGAAAATATGGACGATAATGAGGTTATGCCGTCCATGATAGAGGAGAGAGAAAATATGGACGGTGATGAGATTCCACCATCCATGACAAAGGAGAGAGAAAGGAGAAGAAAACATGGGCGGTGATGAGGCATCGCCGTCCATGACAGAGGACAGAGAAAGGAGAAGAAAACATGGACAACGATGGGGTTATGCCGCCCATGACAAAGGAGACAGAAAATATGGACGGTAATGGAATTACACAATTCATGATAGAGGAGAGAGAAAGGAGAAGAAAACATGGACGACAATGGGGTTCCATCATCCATGACAGAGGAGAAATAAAAGAGAAGAAAACATAGACATCGATGGGGTTCTGCCGTCCATGACAGAGGAGAGAGAAAATATGCTCGACGATAGAATACAGTCATCAATGAAAGAGGAGAGAGAAAAGAGAAAAAAATATAGACGGTGATGGGGTTCTGCTATCCATGACAGAGGAGAGAGAAAACATGGACAGTAATGGGGTTCCACCATCCATGACAGAGGAAAGAGAAAGGAGAAGAAGACATGAACGACGATGGGATTCCGTCGTCCATGATACAAGTAAAGAGAAAATATAGAAGGCGATGGGGTTTCACCGTCCATGACAGAGGAAAGAGAAAGGAGAATAAAACATGGACGGCGATGGGGTTCTGCTGTCCATGACAGAGGGAAAGAGATAGAAGAGAGAATAGGGAAGACAGGCACGACGGTAAGCATCGTCGTGTGTATCAGAAGGGGCTCAGACACAACCCGACCAGCCAATTTTGGAAAGGGGCCTTGCTCAATGTCTTTATCAGAGAACATAGGGAGAAATGTCATGCACAGCAATAAGCATCATTGTGCTTGACATAAAGACAGGCAACTTGGACAGGGTCCCGGTCGCCATTCGGGTTAAGGCCCAGCTCACTATGTCATTCTTGATGATGGGCTCTATCATGCATGACTGTAAGGAAGAGAGAAAGGAATGATCAGAGAGAAAGAAAGATAGAGAGAATAAAAAGAGGAGAGAGAATGAAAGAAGAAGAAGAGAGAAAAGAGAAGAGGAGAGAGAAAGAGAGAAGGGAGGAGGAGAGAGAAAGAGAGAAGAGAGGAAGATAGAGAAATTCCAAAACAATCCCTACTGCTGCCTTAGAATGTGCGTGATCTTCCATGGATGATTCGGGGTTGCTCTAACATCCATTTGGCCAAAATATTATTTCTTTCTTATTGGGCTCAGCATGACGATCGATTTGATACCATCTTCGAGCCACAGATCGCATTTTTAAGCCACGATCGTGCGACTCGAAATTTGTATGGATCTTGAAAACTTGTGATCAATAGTTCGCTCCTTTCTTGATGTTTTTCTTTGGTCTCTTCACTGGATTACACTGAGGATGCTGTCATGATCGTGTTGCAACAAATGCAGCTCGATTTCGTGCTCGGACGAAAATTTTACAATCTTTTAGGTTTTGCCTCGATCTTGAAACCCGACAAACAGAATTGTACAGCTGCATTATCGACTTTGCATGTGAAATTCGACCATTCATCATGTTCGAGGTTCTGTCCAAATGTAGCCTTGGACCTCACGCATGCAATGGAACTGGTATCACATTGATCCATTGTGCGAGCACCGTGATTTGGCCGCTCGAGCGAGGCGTGTCGCTGCTGAATTCTCTGCAACTGTCTTCACAAATTGCCAACTTCTCTATATTTTTTCTCCCTACTCGAGCATTGTCACAAGTCGTGTCACATATGAAAACACTTGTCACGACGATACCAACACGCTCACAAAATCTTAGCGCGATCCGACTAGTAACGAGTGAGATATGGGTCTCTAAAGTTGCTACTCGTGACTGTGTAAACCAATCTCCTTTAATGGAGATTGGTGCAGGGAGGCTGCACGAGAATAGTGTGTGGCCTACCGTTTTTTAATGTTTGACCCATAACTTTGTCTTGGAGCGTCTGTTTAAGCTGAAACTTGACCCCTTGGTGTTTTTGATAGTGTCAGATCTAATGGAGGTGGTCCCATAGTTATTTGTTACACCAAAAATAGAATTCTAGTTACAGGGGTCTGCTTTAAGGTGCTAGAGGCTGATTTTTCTAAAGTTGTTTCTTTGTCGGCATATAGGTGATATTTTGAAGTCTTTAGGAACATTCTAACTCATTTTGGGGCAATTCTGAGACTGTCGAGAATTCCACTATAAGTCAGGGCTTTATTGACCTGCTTCCTTTTTATTCCGTATTGAGGACCAAGGTGTCAAAAAATGTCTTCAAACAGCTTGCCCCACTGATTGTTTTTCTTCGAGAGAAGCGAGAAGGACAAAGTTCAAAAAATTTCCTCCTCTTTATTTCTTTTTTCTTCCTAGCCACAAGACCTTGGGAATGCCGAGGAGATATTGGGAATGCCGAGGAGATATCCACGTAATGCTGTAATTAGGATGCTCAGAAGTTTGGATGCATTTGTCGTAGGTCCATTCGTGGAGACTTCAAGGGAGAAGAGACTTGAGCTACCGGTGGGGGCATCACATGGAATGCCCATCATCCATGTCTGGAGCTCTTCTTGGGTTTCAACAGCTGAGGGCTTTCACCACTTGGCTAGAATCCAGGCTTGTCTAGTAGTCGGGAGCCTTGCTTAAGGGCTTTCTTCCCAATTAGTCAGGGTTTTTTGTGTCTTGTGGTGGTGGTCAACATGTACGAATAGACTGCCAAGGAGCCCTTGGTGGGGCTACACCAAGTTTGCTTTTTGATAAGCAGGGTACCTCTCTTGGTCCCATCCTATCGGGTCTAGTTTGGGGCTGTTTATTGGCCAGTCCTGAAAGTCTGGGCCTGTCGGTCAAGGAGGGGTTCGATGAGGCGGCCATTGAGCGAGGCATCACCCTGATGTCTTGAGCCTGGCTTGACAATTATGGTCCTTTGGGGGCATCCTTGGCTTTTTATTGTGATTGTCTTCTTCTTGATTGACTTCTTGAGAATGCAATCCTTTAGCATGGGACCTTAACCTGTCGTCTTGGCAATTCTTCTAACTCTTGGGTCCTTTCGTGAACGGACTGAGACTGTCGAATTCTTCTTGAAGCTCATATTTTTGTGTCCTAATATTAAAGAAATCTAACACCAAGCATTTTTCATTTGAATGCTGGCTGAAACCGCCCATGAGGCGTGTGCGGCATCAACCTACTTATTGGTCCATGCGAGCCTTTGAGGGTTTTCACTTAGACTTGGGAACTGGCGTCGTAGAGACGGTTTTCACCATCCTCCTTTTATTTGGGGCTCTTTTACCCATGACATTATAGCCATGTCCACCCTTATTGTTTCATTTTTACTCACGGTGCTCTTTCGGGTTTTCACCGTGCCCGGGTTTTTATTCACGAAACTCTCTTACTCATGGTTTCGTGACCATGCCCATCCATCATTTTTACTCGTGGTGTTCCCTTATCCGGGTATACACCATGCTCATTATTCTTAATTTTTTTTTTTTTTTGAAGGCGTATTTAAGGTCATGCCTCTAGGACGTATGCGAAGCCTTTTAAAGTCATGCAGCCAGGACGTGTATTATAGTTTAAGGTCATACAGCTGGACCATGGTGGAGATAGATGGTAGTTTGTGGAGACCATGGAGTGAGTATGGTGGTCGCATGGGGCTACCTATGAAGATGGATGGCGTTGATACGGATGATGGATGGTGGTGACCCACCAGCTGACGGCGAGCGTGAGATGGCTTGCTGTTATTTTGTGAGTGCGGGTAAGACTCACAAGAGAATGATGAATGGTAATGAGGGGAGGTGAATTTATTGGGGAGTTGACGAAGGTTGTGTATGCACATGAACAGGTCAGTTAGGGAAGGCATGCGTGAAGACACATGTAAAGGGCATGTGTGCATGTGTGGGGTGTGTTTAAGGTCATGCCTTCGAGACCTGGGCAAAGCAGTTTAATGTCATGCGGCCAGGAAGTGCACTGTAGTTTAAGGTCATATAGCTTAGTCTATGGCTATGTAGTTTAGAGTTATGTAGCTAAGACCGTGCATTTTAAGTTCGTGCAACTAGACCTCTGTTATAGTTTAAGGTCGTATAGTTTGAACCATGGCTATGCAGTTTAAAGTCATGCAGCTAGGACCATCGCTGCAGTTTTGGGTCGTGTAATTGGATCATGGTTGTGCAGTTTGGAGTCATGCATCGTGGACCGTGTAGTTTAAGGTCGTGCAACTAGACCTCCAATATAGTTTAAGGTTGTATAGTTTGGACCATGCAGTTTAGGTTCGTGCATCTAGATCATTGTGTGGGTCACAACGTATGTGAAACTCCAAGAGAAATAGTTCTGACTCCCTAGGGATAAATTAGTTTAAGGCTAGACATGAGCAGATGTCTCAGATGTAAATAATGGCCTTACGAGGGATGGCAAATGGAAGCGAACTTTACTGGGGATTAGGGGGCCAAGTGTGAATCTCTGGGGGTGAAAGATGAGATTCCATGGAGAATAGGTTTATGAAAGGTGATCCGACTCCCTAGGGATAAGATAGCTTAGGGCGAAACAGACTCACTGCGGATTGAAGAGGTAAGCATGACCCCTTTGTTTTTGGCATATACCTCACTCTACTGGGGATGACGGGTTACGACACAGGTGTAACTCTCTAGGGATGATAGTAGAACACACACAGCGGTAATCGGGCTCGGACACATGTGGTGCTAGCATGGATGGCAGCTACACATACGACGCTAGTTATGAGCAGCAATAGCATTGGCACACACGATGCCAGCATGGGCGACAGCTGTGCGAATGGAGCTGAGTTGTCTTCGCCATTGGTCGTAAGCGGCGTTGGTCACACGTGGCGTTGATCACAGACAGCATTCATCATAAATGGCGCTAGTCACACGCGGCGTTGGTCTATGTTCGGGCCTCGGGCTTAGGCCCGACCTGGTCTTGATCCATTTGACACTGAATGTTCGACGCTACCTAAGCGGTGGTGACTTGTGTTCGGGCTTCTAGCCTAAGCATGACTTGATCCGGCCCATCATCGCTCATCAAGAGTCTCTTGCCATGTTTCGTCACATTTCGACATGTCTAAGGCAGTGCAGACTGAGAAATAGGTCCTGCAAATCGACCTCTAGCACCCTGAAATAGACACTTATAACTAGAGCTACATTTTTCAGCATTTCAAATTGCTACGGGACCACCACCATTGGATCAGGCATGGTTGAAAACACCCAAGGGTCAAGTTTCAGCTCAAATGGGATATAGGTGAAAGAGTGAAACAAGAGAAGCCTCACGCTATTCTCGTGCAGCCACCCCGTAACACTACATCGTTGAAGGGACAATCATGACTAGTGACTTTTGACACTCATATCTCACTCGTCATAAGTCGGATGGTGCCCGAATTTGGTGACCATGTTCGTCTAGTCAAGACGAGCAATTCGATATATGCCACACCCCATGTCGTTACCCAAGCACGAAGAAAAGCTAGAGAGAAGTGGTTGATCCGTGAAGAAAGTGCAGAAAATTCAGCAATGTCGTGACTCACTCAAGTGGCCAAATCACACTGCTCGCGAGCCCATCGATGCAAGTCCAATTCCATTACGGATGTAAGGTCTCGAGTCATCTCTTACCCGAATGCCATACATGATTAATGGTTGGATTCTGCACAAGAAGACGCCGAACAAACTGCAAATTCTGTCATCGGAATCCTTAATTTTGGCAAAAATTCCAAACTTGCAAATCTTTGTTCGGCCACAGAATCGAGCTGCATTTGGTGCCTCATGATCCTAGACAAAAAAACATCAAGGAACGAACACACTACTCATCCAAAGTTTCAAGATCTACTCAAATTTCAAGTCACATGATCATGCACCTAAAACACGATCCATCGCTCGAAGTTGGTATCAAATCGATCGCCATGCCGAGCCCTACAAGAAAACAATCATCTTACAATCAACCAGGCATCAGAACGACCCTGGATAAGCCATGCAAGATCATGCAAGTCTTAGGGTAAAACTGAGACTCTTCTGAAATTTCACAACTAGTTAGGAAGGGGCAAATTTGTCATATTTTACCGTATTTTCTGATTTCATTTAATTCAATTTAATCTTAATTTTCTGCAATTAGGGTTACTTTTGATCGTCCACCAATGTTTGAGGGCACCCTTCTATATATACGTACCATCATTGTACACAGAAAAAAAGAAGAGACAGAGGCATACATTTCACTTAATACAAGTATATCTTTCTTACCATTGTTGTGTCATGCTTGAGAGAGGGAGTGAGGTGAGAGAAACGTTTGATCGGTACCCATAAGTTTTGAACTAAGCCTTCTCTCTGTTCTTTTGCTTTTCTTCTTCTCTCTCTTCTCCTTCTTCTTCCTCTGAGTTCCTCGCAGGGGTCATGCACGGTAGTGGCAGTGCTGTGCATGCCCCTCCCTTGGTCTCACAGGGCGCGCATGGTGATGGCAGCGTCATGCCCAAATCTCCTTCTTCTTCTACTCATTTGTTCCTTCCTTCAAGTGAGATTTGTAGATGGCACTGCCCATCGCCGCCCACAGATGTTGCTTTGACATCTCGGTGAAGAACCCAGACAACAAGGTTTGTTACAGCCTATTAGGGTCTCTCCCTATCGCGCGTCTAGTGTAGACGGCGATACCTATTGCCACCTGCTAGGGACTTTGACAACACCTATCACCATCTGCAAGCTTCCTCCGCGTGCCCGGTGCTCGTTGCCATTCTCCCTGAGTCCCGCACCTATCGCCGTGCGCCTCGGTGAAACTATTGCCATGTGCCTCATCGGGAGCTAGCGTCGTCCGCGAGGGATGCATCGTCTCCTTGCAATGCCCACCGTGATGCCTATTGATGTCCATATTTCCCCTTTTCTTTATTGTCTCGTTCTTTCCTCTTCACCTATTTCTCTTGTCACTTGAGGGAGGGTAGACCTAGCATATCACCTACACGCTTCGAGTTGTATTACTGCCGTGCTAGTCTTGAGAACCATGCCCGTCTTGCTACCACTCCGAGTTAGTAATTTTTAATTGTCATTCTAGTCTCACTCCTATGTCAAGCTGTCTTCTCTTTTCTATCTTTCATTGAACCTTGCACTTCATCGCCTTCTCATGTGAACATACATTGCCCTAAGACAAGGGTGGGTCCCTTTGACCCACTTGTCTTACAAATTAACCATAGAAGTGTGGTGCAAAAAACACAAGAGGATTACAGGTCAAGGGAGGCGATTCCGAACCGACTCAAGCAGTTAGGGTGCTTTCTTTGTGATCTAAGAGGTGCCCATGCGAGCCAGCCCAAGTAAGTCCCAAACCCACCTAAAATTCCTCTCTCATTGGTTGATACACTTGGCCTTCCCCTCAAGCAATTGTTCGAGAAAGCGATCTCAAATCCCGAGTTCACCAAAGACCCGAGACATGTGTCGTCAAATCACCTAGATCCGAAGGGCAAGATCGAGGCACCTAACCAATACCATCAAAAGACAGTCTGAAGAGAGCATCTCCTTCAAGCAGGGTGGACTTGATAGACATTTGATGCACACTATTGCATTCGACATAATCTTCAGGCACTATACCATGTTTTATGAAATTAAGGATGGGCTCTCTCCAATCTTCCACCTCCTCAATTTCCGCAGATATTGGGTCAAAGAACTCTGGTTCCTATTTTTGAACCTCAGCTCTTTGACTCTATTCCATTTCATGTTCGGTCTTAATAACTTCTTTGACAGATAGAAGTGCTCGGAATGGATAAGGTGGGCACTCGAGGAAGAGAATTCTCTCATCATCTGCATCTGCTTTGATTCTTAGTTCAATGTGTCGCCACTCTACCACCCAAACAGGCGTGGGCTTTAACGAGGACAATTGAATTGTAACCTTGAGTTTTGCGAGTGCATTTGCTCGCGAATTTAACCTAGTGGGGATGTGACTTAAGGATACATCATCAACTTAAGCCATATACAATTTTGCAGTATCGTGATAAGGCTTGAGAGTGTCTTTTCTCACATCATAAATTCCTTTCTGCTGTCGTATCACCAATTCAGACTCACCATAGATTTTGAGTTGCTCCAAGTCTAGATCGAAGGCTATCTCCAACCCAATTATAAGGGCTTGACATTCTGCCTCGTTATGGGAACCGGCTTTGGTGAGAGAGAAAGATAGAGGTAATACCCCTCTTTTCGAAGTCATGAATACCACTCTAGTGCCTCCTCCATCAGATTGGAAGGCTCTGTCGAAGGACATCTGCTGGTACTGGATGTGCTGCAAGAAAATTTGTTAGAGCTTGACCTTTGACGACCTTTTGTGGTATATAGGTGATGTTGAACTCCATGAGCAATAATGCTCACTTAGCAAGGCATCTGGACAAAAATGGCTGCGTCATAAGAAACTTTTCAAGATCGGCTATTGATATAAGTTTTACTTCATGACTAAGAAAGTAGTGGCAGAGCTTTGTACTGTGAAGATTAGGGCCACACACATCTTCTCTATAGGGGGACAATTCTTCTGGGCTCAAGCATCCTACAGCTGAGATAGTATAACATGGTCTCTTTCCCTTCATCATTGTTGTGTGTCAATAACGCCCCAAGTGACTCGTCCAGGGCGGTCACATACAGGATGAGAGGTTTTCCCAGCACTAGTGCAGAGAGCACTGGAAGATTGAGTAAATATCGCTCGATGTCATCAAGGGCCTCCTAATATGCTTCATTCTAGATGAATGGGGCATCCTTCTTCAACCGATATGTAAAAGGCTTACAACGACCTGAGAAGTTTGAGATGAACTTGTGGATATAAGCCAGCTGCCCTTGGAAGGATCGCAGCTGTGTTTGTGATGGCATTTCTTGGATCGCCTTGATCTTAATTGGCTCAACTTCTAACCCTCGGTGTCTAATAATAAACCCCAAGAACTTTCCTGAACGCAAGCTAAAAGTGCATTTAAGTGGATTCGTCTTGAGCTGATGAAGGTGTAATCGTTCAAATACCTTTTCCAAGTCTCGCATATGAGCATCTTTCATTTCGGACCACCAAGACATCCACATAACATTCCACCTCCTTGTGGATCATGTCCTTGAAGATGGTTGTCATTGCTCTCTGATACGTAGCACTGACATTCTTTAATCAGAAAGGCATTATCGTGTAGCAGAAGACCCCTTTTGGAGTCAAGAATGCGGTGGCTTCCTCATCTTCTAATGCCATCCGTATCAGATTAGACCCGAGGTATCCATCCATAAAGGAGAAGATCTAACAGTGAGTTGTGGAGTCGATGAGCATCTCCGTAAATGACAACTTGAAGTCATCCTTTGGGCAAGCAGTATTCAAGTCACAGAAGTCAATACAGACCCTAATTTGAACATTTTTGTTCTTGATTGGGACAACATTTGCCAGCCAGTTTGGGTACTTGATTCGTGAATGAAACCTTCTTGTCTGAGCTTGGTTACCTCAGCATCTATCTATATTTCGAGATCAGGCCTGAACCTCCTTGATTTCTGCTTGATAGGCTTGACGGATGTATCGATGCCAAGACGGTGGATTGCAACTTGAGGATCTATACCAGACATCTCATGGTAATGCAGGCAAAGATGTCTGTGTTTGCTCGTAAAAAGGTAGTAAAGCTCTCCTTCTCTTCTAGAAACATATTTGCCAAGATGAAAGTGGGCCTGGGGTTGGTTTCATCCCCTAGATTTATCTCCTCGAGCTCATCAGCTGTGGCTTTACCACCTTCTTCCCATTCTTCTGGGGCCTCTTGCAACTCCTCATCATTAGCTTTGGAGGTCTTCTCATTAACCTACAGTGAAGACAACCATACTCCTGACATTTCTTCCTCTAGTCAGGCTTTGTTATGGAACATGGCTCTTGCACCTTCATCTTGTTTGCTGATGAAAGGATCAACTTCGAGCAGGGCCAATGTATCCAGTAAAGGGAATCCACTCTGAGGTACTTGAGACGACACTTCATGAGGGATTTCTTGATGTTCCCCTGTATCTTTGATGGGTCAATGTAGTGTGGAAGGTTGCAATGTTTGCTCCATGCTGAGCGATGCTTCTATGTTTTACATTATGTGATAGACTTCTTGAGAATAGAAGCTTTATCCTCTCGATTCTCTCAGCCTCTTCTCAAAGTCGGGCTCAAGAGGCCACTGGGGTTTCTTCGGCTTTTAACTTCTTGTGTTGCCCAATAGAAGAGGATGGCTCTGACTTAGCTTAAGCGGCCAAGACATCAGCAATTCTTAAGAGTCCAGTCGCCTGGGCTAGCATCTTTCTCAACCGCCTCCGTTGCATCCTGCTTATATTGGTTCCTTTAAGTTCTCTTTCAAGATCCTTGAAGTATGGACATGTCAAACATTTCAATATTGAACCTGTAGGAGACATAAAAGAGAAAGGGGAAGAAGAAGAGGAAGAAGAAGAAGAAGAAAAAGGGTTAGCATGTGAGGGACTTTTATGGTCATTCCCTTCATTGGATCGATTTGGCCAGCTTTATACGTCATCGCCAGAGTTGGACATGTGCAGGGGGTCTTGTAGGTCTTTTCCCTGCTTAGACCATTGAGGAGTGCTTTTAACATCGTAAACCTCATTAGATGTGCCTCGAGTAGAAGATAGCTTAGGGATATCCTCTTGATGAGATGAGGAAGGAAGGATGATTACGCCGGGGATGAAGTTCTATAATGTCGGTAATGGGGGAAGAGGCCTGAGAAATTCTTGCTCAACTGGTGGTTGAGCAATCTTGTTTCCCCGACGAGGAGCCCTTGGCACCCGTCTTCTCCTGGTTTCCATTGGAAGTGCTTGATTCATCTCACTAGGTTTGTGTACAGTCCTAGCTTGACGAACTGCCTTTCGCTTTAAGGACTTGAGTTAGCACCGCCCATGGTAGACTCTCCATGGTCGGGAAGTTGAGGGTTCAACAGGATTTGAATCATCATTACCCGAGTCTTGTGTCGGGAGGCCCTCTCTTACCGGTGTAGCAGTGACTTGCGGGTCTCCTTCTGCAACGTTACAAGCTTTTTGGCATACCTGTATTTTCTTCATGATTATGTCATGGAATCTAGAGCACTCGCTCAGGTCGCAGTCCCATATTTGATGGTATGGTCACCAATGGTTCTCAGTTCCCTGAGCAAGGCGTCGGGGCTGCCTTGTCGACTTTGGTGTGATGAGGCCTTCGTGAAGCATCACGACGAACAAGGCGCGAAGGAGATCGGGCTCTTCGTCTTTCTCTTGGATTGTCACTACGTGAGACACTTCTGCTTCCCCGAATGCTTTCTTAAGCTCTTCAAGTTTTATCTGACCCTTCTGAATCGGATCCTCGATGAAGTCCTTGAGTGTGTAGCATTCCTATGTGGGGTGGTTTATCCTCTGATGATAGGCACAATAATTTACATGGGTGTTGAGTCCAACTTGCTTAGGGAACTTGCTCTCAGGCAACTCAATCATGTTCTGCTCCAGTAATAACCGGAGTAGTGCAGGGACCCATTCCTTTTTTAAGGATAAACCTTATTCTTATGCATGACGCAGTAATCATCTTGATTAAGGTTCGTGGGTGGAGGTACCCTGCTATATGACTATTGTTGTTTTCTTGCTTGAGGCGCTTTCATTGTGCTTACCCCTTTGAAGAGGTCCAAAGTTTGGAAGGAAGCCTTCTTTGGATCACAGACAGTGACGGTAGCGCTGATTACCCCTTTTTGTTGATTGCCTCGGGCGTTGGTCTGAGAACAACCATTGCCCAGTTATTTCTCGAGCTTACAGACTATTGTCGTGATCCGCCATGGTGGCGTGACAGGCTTTCTATGAGCACTGACTTAGAGATCAGCTCTGACATGGAGGTCGGATTGGAGGCCTCAACATGTAGAGCTCTCAGGTCGCATGTTTCACACACAGGTCTGGACCGCTTCCTTCTCAAGCATGGGATTAGGATGGCGAGCAACCAAATCTCTCCATCTTATTATGAATTGATCGGTTTGTCTGGTTCCTAGATCAAGGTGAGAAGCTCAATGGTTTGGACTCTCTCTCGGCCTCATATAAGCACTAGTGGAACAGTTTCTCCATTTCTTTCCAAGTATGTACTGAATTTGGGGGAAGCCTAGCATAGCACTGAAAGGCCAGGCCATCAAGGCTTTCAAAAAACTGACGGAGGTGGAGTCTCCCATCAACTGTTGTCTCTCGACATGCTACTTGGATATGCGCGATATGCTGGTGCGAGGATGTTTTACGATCAAATAGGGGAAGCTTCCCTTTCGTGTAGCCTAAGGGAAACGGAACCTGATCAATGTAGGAGAGGTACGACTTTTGATAAAGCATTGTACCCCATCGCTTACCATGGCGTCGATGCCTGCTTATGAGATGGGGTGAGGTATGGAATTGACCTGTGAGGCAGGTGGAGGAAGCTGCCTTGGAGCTGCATCGTCTGAGTGATTGGAGTTGGCATCATGATGGGATACATTGACTGGGGACCTCATGCTTTCCATGCAATCAATCTTCTCCATCATCGCACGTACCATCTATTTGAACATGTCCATGCATTCTTCCTTGTTGTTATAATTATTACGGTAATCATTTGCTCAGAGCGGTCAACCTTAGGTGCAGTTGAAGGCTTCCGAGCTTGGCGGGTCGTGCACGACAGATCGGTCAGCAAGGGCTTAGCATGCCCTGACTGTACTAAAGTCATACATTCCGATCGCATGAGGACTGGTTCTCGACAGTCTTGGGACCGTGGCTGCAGAGTAGTCGGGTCATCTCTTACAACGCTGACCACTGTGCAGGCTTCTTATACTTCCTCTTAAGGCTCAGTGAGCAGAAGAGGGTAGAAGGGATTCTTGTGAAGGGTGTCACCGAGTGAGGTTTCCCCGACCGTCTCGGTTGTTTCCCTAGTAAAGATTTGCAAACCCCTATCGTGTTTAGCTTTGAGGCTTTGATGGACCTCCAGCAAAAACAACAATCGAGATTGCGGCTGGTTGGCCCTTTTTGTACAAGAGAGAGCTGTCTCCATTAGCTAAAGTAATGGGTGTGGGGTAGGAACTGAGGTCATCCTGTGTTGGGGAGGATGAAGGACTTGATCACTCATCAGGTCTTTGCCCAGAGCTCTCTTATGGGCCCAAGAGGCATGACCAAGCTGATGAGGTTGGCTCAAGATGATACTCTTGGGGAAGGTTTTCGAGTACCAAGGCTGCAGGTGTTTCCCAAAAGCGAAGGGGGCAGGCAGAGGAAGGGTTGACTCAGGACGACGCCTGAGTCAAGAGCGAGGAGTGGTCTATGAAGGCGACTCGTGTGCACCCCTTGAAGAAAGATCACAAGTGACCTCGAGGTCAACACGGGCTTGAACAAGTTGTCTGGTCTTAAGAGGCCGAGCGTTGCGAGCAGGTGTCCGTTAGAGAACGGGTGGAAGCCTGCCACTTACAGGGTGCGCTAATATGTGCTGAGTAGGATTCGTGTACTCAGGTTGGTGTGGAGACAACGTTGCCCCGAGTGGTGGGTTGCACATAAATGGCGTGTATAGGACCTGGCCCAAGGAGGCCTAATCTTGGACATTGACTCGTGGTAAAATAATGGTTGCTCTGAGGTGTGGCTCGAGTGGATGACCCATGAGCCATAGGGTATGTGCACGAGGTGGAGGCCCTAGGGTCTCTGCCTCGATGTATCGAGCCTCCAAGCATAGAGACCCGAGGTGGTGTAGCAATGTAGGGGGAAGCCTTATAGCGACCCACAGAAGCAATGACAACTTCCTTGCCTTTTGTTGAGAGAGACTTGGCAGCCTTTCAGTGTACCTCAACATTTCGTCCGGTAAGTGACTAGCCGGTGACAGGGTGCATGCTGTGAGTGGTAGCAGGTGTGCTATCAATGCAGAGTGTTTTAGTGGGGCTCCACCAAAGCTAGGAGAAGGGTAGTTAGGGACCTTTAAGTCCCTTCTCACATGTGTCCAAGTTAAGATCTGGGAACTAGACACTGGTTTTTTGCTCAGAAGGAAAGTTGAGAATGAAGTTCGAGGAACTCGTTCCCGGGGGAAGCTCGTGAATGCAAGGATGAGAAAATTCCCGATCTGGATAAACGGGTTAAGAAACCCGAAAGCCATGTGAGTACATAAAAACAAAAAAACAAAAGAGAGACTAGCCAAACATGCACGATCCAACGAAGGGGTAGTTTTTCCTCAGTGGAGTCGTCAAGCTGGTTAAGTGCCTCAATCTTACCCTCTGGGTCACGATGACCTGGTGGAATGTGTTTCGAGTTTCAGAGGAACGCTGGACTTGAGACCACTCTCTCGGGAACCTTGCTACAAAACAAGGGCAGGTATGCAAAACAATGAGTGGGGAATTCAATGTGAGGCGAGGCACACCTCACCTAGGTCCGTGACTCACTCGGGCTGACTTGCGTGGGGACCCTCTTAGATCACGATGGAAAGACCCCCAATCCTACAACTGGTTCGGAATCGCCTCCCTTGACTTGTACTCTCTGGTTTCTACGATTACACACACATGGTTAATTTTACAAGACAAGTGGGCCAAGGGAACCCACCTTGTCTCTGGGCAAATGCACATCCAAAAAAGAAGAAAAGAGTAAGGGGATAAATATTTGGGTGATGAAAAGAGAAGGAAAAGATAGATTAGAGGGAAGAGAAGAGAAGCGAAGAAAGATAAATTTGACCCGGTGGCTAGATTGACACAGTAACTAGACCAGCAAGTTATGAACCCCGTGTGGTAGCAAGGCGAGCACAATAACTTAGACCAGCAGGACGACAATACTACTTGACGACAGAAACAACACCGACCAGCCTAACACAATGACTAACCTATCGAGGCAGTAAGATGGGCATGATAACTTAAACCGGCATGACGATAATACTGCTCGACGACGAGACTACCATGGCAGTGCTAATCTTAACATCACTTGATCAAATGAGAGGGAAAGAGAGGATAAAAAGAAAATAAAAGAGAAAAGAAGAAGAGATAAGAGAGAAGAAAGAAAGAGAAAGGAGAAGAAAAGGAGAAGAAAAGAAGAAGAGAAGAGAAGAAAGAAACAAGGAAGAGAGAGAAAGAGAGAAGAGAGGGAAGAGAGGGAAGAGAAACATGGTCGGTGATGCGGTTTTCCATGTCAGGGGAGAGAGAAAGGGAGGGAGGCATGGATGGCGATGAGGTTCCGCCATCCATGACTAGAGAGAGAAGAAAGACAAAAGCATGGATGACGATGGGGTTCCGCCGTTCATGATCGAGAGTGAAACGAGAAAAGAAAGCATGAACGGCGATGGGGTTCCACCTTCCATGACAAAGAGTGATAAGAGAAAAGAAAGCATAAACGACGATGGGGTTCCGTTGTTCATATTAGGGAGAGAGAAAACATGGACAGCGATGAGGTTCCACCATCCATGATAAAGGAGAGAGAAAACATGGACGGTGATGATGTTTCACCATTCATGATAGAGGAGAGAGAAAGAAGAAGAAAACATGGATGGCGATAAGGTTCTGTCATCCATGATAGAAGAGAGAAAGGAGAAGAAAACATGGATGACAATGGGGTTCCGCCGTCCATGACAAAGGAGAGAGAAAACATGAAAGGTGATGAAATTCTGCCTTCCACAATAGAGGAGAGAAAAAAGAGAAAAAAACATGGATGGCAATGGGGTTTCACGTTCCATGATAGAGGAGAGAGAAAAGAGAAGAAAATATGGACGATGATGGGGTATTGTCGTCCATGATAGAGGAGAGAGAAAACATGTACGGTGATGGAATTTTACCGTCCATGACAAAAGAGAGAGAAAAGAGAAGAAAACATGAATGGTGATGGGGTTCAACCATCCATGACAGAGGAGAGAAAACATGAACAGCGATGGGGTTCCACTGTCCATGACATAAGAAACGAAAGGAGAGGAAAACATGGACGAAGATGGGGTTCCGTCCTCAATAACAGAGGGAAAGAGAAAACATGGACGACGATGGGGTTCCACCATCAATGACAAAGGAAAGAGAAAGGAAAAGAAAACATGGACGACAATGGGGTTCCACCGTCCATGACAGAGGGAAAGAGATAGGAGAGAGAAAAGAGAAGACACATGCCACGATAGGCATCGCCGTGTGTATCAAAAGGGACTCAAACACGACCCGACCTGCCACTTTGGGAAAAGGACCCAGTTCAATATCTTTATCAGAGAACAGAGGGAGAAATATCGTGCGCGATGATAAGCATCACCGTGCACGACATAGAGATAAGGAACTTGGATAGAGGCCCGGCCCTCCACTCGAGTTAAGGCCCGACTCATTGTGTATGTAACAAGAGATTAAGAGAAGAAAGAGGATGTCATGCTCGACGATGGACACCGCCATGCATGACTGGAGAGAAGAGAGAAAGGAAAGATCAGAGAGAAAGAAAGACTGAGAGAAGAAAAAGAGGAGAGGGAAAAAAAGAAGAAGAAGAGAGAGAAGAGTGGAGGAGATAGAAAGAGAGAAGAGAGTAGGAGAGAGATAAGAGATGAGGAGAGAGAAACAAAAAAGAGATGAGGAGAGAGAAAGAGAGTAGGAGAGAGAAAGAGAGATAAGAGAGGAGGAAAGAGCAAGAGAGAAGAGAGGAGGAAAGAGAGAGAGAGAGAAGAGAGGAGAGAGAAAGAGTGAGAATAGAGGAGGAGAGAGGATGAGAGAAGAGAGGAGGATAGAGGAAGAGAGAAGAGAGGAGAGAGAAAGAGAGAAGAGAGGAGGAGAGAAAAGAGAGTGAAGAGTGGAGGAGAAAGAAATATATGAACCAAAGGGTATCAAAAATTTTTTTCTTCTCTCTCCTCTCTCTCTCTTCAAGACATGACCACAATCTCAATGTAAAACTCTCAAATTTTATTCATAAGATTGAAAACTAAGGAGGGAAGCCTTTTACAATTAGGTTTAGCATGTATTTATAGAATTGGATCCAAACATGGGTGGATGCTCAAAATCTAGCCTAATTGATGATAATTACAATTTATTTGAATTAAATAAAAAATTTAAAAATGGGTGCAAAATGACGGTTTTACCCTTGCCCAACAATACATGGAATTCCAAAACAGTCGTTGTTGCTACCTTAAAACGTGCATGATCTTCCACGGATTATTCAATATTGCTACAACATTCTTTTAGTTGAAAGATCATTACTTTCTTGTTGGGCTCGGCATGACGATCGATTTCATACGAACTTCGAACCACAAATAGCGTTTTTAAGCCATGATCGTGCGACTCAAAATTTGTATATATCTTGAAAACTTGCGATCGATAGTGCGCTAATTTTTTGATTTTTTTCTTTTGTTTCATCATTGTACTGCACTAATAATGCAATCATAATCACGGTGCAATAAATGCAGCTTGATTTCGTGCTCGAATAAAGATTTTACAATCTTTGGGTTTTGGTCGGATCTTGAAGCCAGGCGACCGAAATTTGACAGCAACTTTATCGACTTCATGTGTGAAATCTGACCATTCATCACATGAAAGGTTTCTCTCAGATGTAGCCTTGGACCTCACCCATGCAATGGAACTGGTCTCACGTTGATCCGTTATGTGAGCGTCGTGATCTACCCGCTCGAGTGAGTTGTGTCGTTGCTGAATTTTTTACAATTATCTTAACAAATTGCCAACTTCTCTCTTATTTTTCTCCCTACTCAAGCATTTTCATGAGTCGTACCACATATCAAGCCACTCATCTTAACGAGATGAACACGCTCACAAAATCTGCGTGCGATCCGACTTGTAACGAGTGAGTTATGAGTCTCTGAAGTTGCCGCTGGTGACTGTGCAAATTAGTCTCCTTTAATGGAGATTGGTGCAGGGAGGTGTTGACACCCCATTTTAAATTTGGCAAATTCTATGGTGTCTTGAAACTTTAGGACCGCATTAAATAATAAACCCAAAATCCATAGTTCATACAGCCTACCCCGTGACCTAGAACCAATCTGCCTACCCGAAACCTTGCAGAAGCCTTGTTTTGACCTAGAATCTTATAGGTACCCTATTTTACCAAACAAATCATTAAAAATAGTAAAAACTCCTTTTTGACCCAAATTTTCTCTGAGAGCTTCACAAGAGATTGATGAATACATTTCAAGTGACAAATTTTAATTTAGATAATAATTGGTTTGGGAGACACTAGGAAGTCGCCCTGCCTAAACTAGGCGACACGAGGGGGGTCACCCAGACTTCAGCGATACCAATGGAGTTGCCCAGCCCTTTTCGGGCTAAAGTGAAATTTTCCTTTTTGGTGTCAATTTCTTACCTTTTGTGATGATTTTTTACCTTTTGTGATGATTTTTTACCATTTTGTTTGGGCGACACTTGGTGTGTCTCTTGGGCGACACCGGATCCCCAAAAACGACATTTTTGGCTAGAGGATATGTTGGTTATGGAAAGATGCCCTTCCCAACAGATCCTTGGCCTTTATAAACTCCTTTTTTGTGGCCATTTGAGGATAGACTTCATTTTAAACACATACTTCTAGTTGAGAAAAACCCTAACCCTAATCTTGAAAACCTAGACTTAGGGCACAACAACATTAGTTCTAAAACCATATCTAGGGCACAACAACCCTTTTCAATCAGAGATTTTCTGATCAACATCCGAATCAGAGACGTAAAGAGGACACCGGTTCCGATGCGGATGAGCCTCGAAGGCTCGAGAGTCCCGGGCCATCCGGCCCGATTTGGTATTTTCTTCTTCCCCTTTCTTTCTTCTTCTTTTAATATTTTGACTTTATTTTGATTATTTTTTATTTATTCATTGCTTCAAACTCGTGTTTTAGTATTTTGGATCATGTTAGCTCTGCCACATATCTGAGAGCGGATTTGCTCGTTTCCCAGCAGATCTCGCCCCAGATCTTAATTCGATTTGTCCCACTTTCTCTATCATTTTATTTTAATCAGTTTAAGGCATCAAGATCCAAGAGATCTTTATCAGAAGATCTATCTGATTTTCATCATAAACAGCTTGACGCCCATCGTGGGGCATTTCGAGCTTGATCCAAGTGCCAAAATATGAGTTTTATTCCCTATTTTTACTGTTTTCAGTCATATAGATGTCCTAAAAACCGGTTGTGACCGAGACCCAAGGTTTCGGTGGTATAACACCCTGTCTGTCTTGGGCGACATCACAAGTGCCGCCCGAGCAACACCACCAGTGCTGCCCGGGCAACACCACCAGTGCTGCCCGGGCAACACCACCAGTGTCGCCCAATTCCAAGGCGACACTCCCTGTGTCGTCCAAATTTAGAAGTTTCATAATCTTCTTGAACCTTGCAGTCTAGTTCCAGGGACTCTTTTGTAACTGTTCAAAAAATTTCAGATTAAAATAAAAGACTTTAAAGATATAAAAAAAATATTTTCCTTCTGATAAGTCTGTTCTGTTTCTTACATTTTGATTTTATTTGTAGTTTGTTAATTTTGATTGAAATCATGTTTTCCCTAATTTCACCATGCTTAGTTTAACTGTGTTTCGTCAAAGTTAAAAAGATAAAAAACTAAAAAATATATATAAATATATATACATCGAGGGTTGCATGCACCTTCCCTGAACCGTGTCCCATTCGAGCTTGGGCCACGTTCGACTTAGCACAGATTGTGCTTGGTCTCACTATTTTGACTGTACCTTCTTAGAGGTTGCTTACCCCTCCACCTATACTGTGCTTTGAGTGAGCTTTGCATCGCAGCGCGCATTGCTAGGCACGATTATTGCCAAGCGATCGCTTTATTTCTTCATTGCATTGTGTGCCTGAAAATTATTTTGGATTGTGTGCTTCTTTAAATACTTCAGCACACACCAGATAGGGAATGCCCGGGAAACCAACAAAAAAATATTTTGAAAACCCCAAAAATCGACGTTAATGGTGTGAAGGGAACCTAGCATTGAGAGTCAAAGCAGTTGGGATTCTTGTCACTTTAACTGTGAGTGCCCTTCCGTAATCCTTTGCCTCAAAGCAACTCCGCGTATTGTAGGACCTGGTGAAAATCCTATAACAGGAGCCTAAGACTTATGTGAGGACAGATATCAGCGTAGCCGCTTTTCAATAGTGAGGAACCCGCTGTCAATCCAAGCCTACCTATAATCTAGGTCAAATGTTTTCGTGTGTTGTGCTTGCTTATTTCTGTAGGTTAATCTTATGTCTCAGTTCGGACTCGCTTTTTGTCTTAGCTGAACCCTCTGGGTCCATACCTGAACTGATCATCAAAATTCTCTAGGTCCAAGTTCAGGCTTATACCCAGCCTAGCTTAGGTCCGAACCAGGTTCACACCTTGGTCCGAACATAGGCCCCCCTTCTTGGTCCTAGCCTTGGGCTTGTGCCTATCTCAACCTCGATCCAGTTCGGGTCCACACTTAGTCTGATCTTTAAAACTCTCATGGTCCAAGCCCAGGCTTGCACCCAGTCCAAGTTCGAACTAGGCTCACACCCAGGTCCGAACCTAAACCCACTCTTAGTCCGAGCCGAGATTCTTACCTATCTAGTCTAAATATCTATCAAGGTTCTAGCATAGATCTAAGCTTGGAGTTGCCACTAGAGTTAGACTAGTTTTACCTTAGTTCAGGGTTTGAACCAAAACCCATTGAGTCAAGCAAGTCTAAGTTCCAGTCTAGTCTTAGCCTAGGTCTCAGTTAAGGTATCGCCCCTAGAGTCAGACTATGTCTTTCCTAATTGTTGAGTCTAGATCTTCCCTAGGTCTGGATTCTAGAACCCGGTCAGAAGAATCACCATGTCAGTCACTCAAGGTGACTATGATGATCGCTCCACGGCTGACTCTAAGCCTAACCTGCCCAAACCTAGGGACCAGTACGCCGCAATCCCTTGGGATTCTCGACAGAACTCAGGTCAATCCATTATCTAATGCTCAGGTCTTTAATTAGAGGCAGAATCCCAAGGGTCCACTCCTGAAATCTGTGTGGCCTGAAAAGTTGGCTCTGCCCGAATAGTCAGTGGTTCTGACCAGGTGTCATCCTACGGGGGCTTTTAGTAAACCAAAGTAGGAGTCGAGTGAGGGAAGATGTTCATGCAGTATCGAATGCCAATTCTTGTAACTCAAACCAAGATAACCCTGAGGCACAAACAATGACCCACCTAGGTCTAGGGGATCTAACCCAATCTCGAGCCACCATAGTACAGCTCATGATATCCTGAACATTGTACGTATCACAGGTGTCAATGTAGATCGACTCGTAGGCAAGATAGGCATCCAAGCAGCCGTTAAAAGTCTAATTGACATAGGTTACTCTGTTCATGCCCCATCTTACGGGTCGATCCCAAACCAACTCAGTGGATGATCAACCCTTAGCACAACCGAGTTAGTCGATTCTTCAATCGGTCCCTCAAGTTCATCCGGTCCAACAAACCGTGCAATTTCTGCAACTAGTGGCGACACCTATGGGTAAGTACGCCTCTCAGGCACAAATGTATCAAACCGCCTCGGTGATTGCGGCTCATAAATCTCAGGTCATGCAGGCCAACATATACGCCAAGTCTCGACTCATCAGTCTATGCTTGGGAACCAACCGACCGGTGGGCCTATTGTCATGCTAAATACCCAACATGAAGGCACCACCAAAGCAATGCAGGATATGCATGAAATTCTACCCCCAAAGGCCTAAAGAGCCTAATCAAAAGATGGGTATCTACACAAATCCTCTCCCTAAAAACATGGTCACAACGACCGAAAAGCTGGAAGCTCAAGACAATTCAAAAGAGAACGTTGTCATTTGCATGATTGAGAGCGGTGACAATGAGGATTGTCCTAGTCAATTCATATTTGCTTGTGATCATCGCTATCAAGAGTATGAAGAAGATCTTTTGAGCCTTCTACGAGGAAAGCCTTCATCTCCAAACTTCGATAACCTTCTAAAATGGGAACATTATGACGAAGATGATACGCTAGAAATCGATATGTTCAGAATCAATGAAAATGTGTCATCTCCCAAACAAGTGGCCAACACCCCGAAGTCTCCCATTACTCTGCCTAGGGCAGACCCTATCGTGCTTC
This sequence comes from Amborella trichopoda, assembly GCF_054954075.1. NCBI lineage: Eukaryota > Viridiplantae > Streptophyta > Magnoliopsida > Amborellales > Amborellaceae > Amborella > Amborella trichopoda. The sequence continues at coordinate 33,021,310 of NC_142348.1, read as the reverse complement.
AAGTTGGCGAGGTTAATTCCTTAAAACGAAGAGGCTGAGTGTTCAAAACCATTCAATTGATGATCGATACTCTGGATGAAAGAATAGGAAACACCTGAAAAGCCAAACAACCAGCAAAGGTTGCAGATCACGAACCAAAAAAACAAATTAAAGGATCAACAACCACCTATGATCTACTGGCTCATCTCGGGAAGATACAAGCCCAAATCTCCATCTTAAAGCTGCTCACCAATTCACCAGCACACAGGGCCCAGATCAAAAAGGTCTTGGCTAAGACACACATCTCGAGAAATAAATAGCCGGATGAGTTGTGCGGAATGATCAACTAACTGATGGCACCAACGTCAATCGTCTTCACGGATGATGACATCCCTACCAGCTTCAACTTTTTTCATGTCCAACCTTTATACATCACCATTTTCATGTAAGGATATGAGATACAGAGAGTGCTTGTTGATAATGGGTCATCCTTAAACATATGTTCTATGAAAACAGTGAAGCAGATAGGCAAACGCCAGTATGATTTCGATCCATGTCAGCTAACTATCATTGCATACGATGGAACCAAGAAACAAGTTGAAGGCATACTGCCTCTCACACTCAAGATTGGCCATATTGTCCAGGTGATAAAGTTTTACGTCTTGGACATAAAACCTTCATTCAACATGTTGGTAGGAAGACCATGGTAGCATGAAAACCTTGTGGTTGCCTCTACACTCCATCAATGCCTCAAATTTCCAACTAAAAACCACGTCATGAAGGTATGTGTTGAACCCACTAGTTTTCTCAATCCGACTCTCGTCCTTCGAGCAAGTCGATTGTGCCGCCTTAGGCCTAGAGGATGGCAACCCTGTTCCTCAAATTTTGTAAACTTCTGCATCGATGGATGACATTATCCAATGTCAACATCGATACGGTTTCGAGTCCCTCGAGGCTTGGCACATGCTCATCTCCCAAGGCTTCCAAGCAAGTTAAGCCTTAGGAAGTCAAGGGCAAGGCAATAAGGAGGTGATTTCTGAATCACCTCAATCCAAAACTGAAAATGAGGATCAAAGAGGTCTCAGGTGTTGTCTCACCTTATTTCAAAGCCGGATGAAGTCTTCAAACTATCTGGGCTTTGTATCTGTAAGCATTCAATGCCTCGATCCTCTTGATGCTCGTCCTTGAAAACAACCTAAGGTGATCCTTGAATCCCCAAAGGGGAATAATTCTTCTTCCGCATCTCAGCACACACGAGAACTGGGAATTAAGGACCTTTTTGCTGACCTGGATTTGAAGGTATGCACAATTAGCTCTAACACAGCCAAGCGTGCTCATCCACCGCTATAAACCCAGGAATAGAATTGGTCGATCATTTCTCTATCTCAAGAATCGCTAGAAGCATATCAGCTGCACCTTCAGGTCCCAGTGCCAAAAAACAGATACGCGCAAGGTGGCCATCTAACCACCCTATGGGTCCAGTCCCCAACACATCTCTCGTGTGTCCCATAAGGGACACCTCTTGTGTTATTTCATAAACCATTAAAAATTCAAAACATGATGAAATTGATAATAATGAAAAAGAATTTTCAAAAGTGGAAAACACTCAAGATAGCCCAATAACGATGCATAATACTCAAGACGACGAATTGGACGACCCAGACGAAGATCAAGAGAGCTAAGAGTCTAAAGAAATCTCTCAACCAGAGGAACTCACTTCCCATGTTGAGTAGATGGTGGCCAACGACTATCATCAAAGAGACGATCGACTAAACCTAGGAACTGAGAAGGACCTAAGATTAACTAAGATTGGAATCTCCCTATCTCCTAAGGAGAGGGAAAATATGATTTCCTTTCTCAAGGAATATCGCAATCTTTTGGCCTGGTCATACGATGATATACCAGGGCTAGATCCCACATCAGTGCAACATCACCTAATATTCAACAAAAGGGTAAAGCCTGTTAGGTAGAAATTCCTTCGTCAAAAGACCCACCACGAGCTCAAAATTAAAGAAGAAATTGATAAACTGCATAAGGTAAAATTCATTACCCCTGTTGAGGGAAATACCCCTCTGTGAAGTACAGCCCCGCCAGAATAAGACATGAACACCCCATAGTAAGCAGAAATAGGGGCACATTCTCAAGACCCATGATCACCCAATCAAAGGACGACAACTCGGCCAAAACCCGTCGATAATAATTGACATCTCGAGGTCAATGGATATCACTTATATATGCCAAACCCAGAGTGGCAGACACAATTAACATGGATTGAGGAGGATGGACAATGGAAATATGTTCATAAGCCCAAATCTACAGAAAATAGGAGCCAAAAACACCCCAACAGTTCACATAATAGAAGCCGAGAACCCCAGAACCATCAGAGGTAAATTGACAAGGGCGACACTACTGGTGTCGCCAAGCCTGTGTGGGTGACACTAGTAGTGTCGCCTAGGCGACATCACCAGTGTCACTTGGGTGACACCACCAGTGTCACCCGACTCAGACCTTCCCGGTTAAGTCTAGGCCATTTACAGTGACTTTCTATGGCAAAACTACGGGATCCAAGGGCCAAAACCAGAAGAAAAATTGCGTTGCAGGGGAAAAAATAAAGTAAAATTAAATTCGAAAATATACCTACAAAATCAAGATACTTCCCTCAATGAATCGGTCACCTCGGTAAATGTCTGCCAACATGACCAGAACAATGGTGTAACTCGTTCGCTCTTGAAAGGCATGGGCTAAAGGAACAAGAGAACAACGAACCATCTTGCAACCACTCGGAAAAAGAACGGAGCCCAACATCACAAAAAGGAAAATATGGATCTGTTCGATGGCCCGAGACCGCCCTCGATTCCAGATCAACAACTCCATATCAACCCACTGATCGTGTGAAGAGTAGGAAGCCTCCAATAGCTGCGCACCCATGATGAAATGATCGTCGATGGCAGTACAAGGTTGATACGTAATCTTGATCAAGCTCAAGCCAGAAACCCTGGCAATCTTCTCAAAATTCAGCATTGTCTCACGCGCAGGAAGGAAGAAGGTGTTCATTTGGTAGTCGAACCTCTCAGTAAGAGCCTCGAGGAGCGGAAATTTTACACGATAAGAGGCCAAGTGCAAGATACCCATCATCGAAACTGAAGCCAAAAAGGCCATGGGCTCGGGCCATTGCCGAGTGAAAAGAAACCAATCCCTAAACCAGGGCCTGATGACAGGAAAGCCATTGACACATCTAGGAACTTCACCCGATTAAAGGCCCAGCGAGATATGGGAGGGCGGACCTTCAGGGAAGTGCCTAACCCTAGAAAACAAAGGAAGAACCTAATCCTCTCCTCCATTATCTGCTCGCTCAGAAACCTTCCCTTTGCCCTTGGAAATCGCATTGTCCTTCCTACGAGTCATGAAAGCTTAAGGATGAGAGAAAGAATAACCAGTAAGATTAGAGGGAAGATGATGAAGAAGGAAGAAGATGAAGATGGGAAGAAGAAAGAAGAGATTGAAGGATGAGAGAAGAAAGGGAAGGAGGGGGGTTTTATGGAAAATAAGAAATCCAACCCAAAAACTCATCATGTAGGTTTCCACTTCGCCAACAAAAGACTTTAGCAACCCCAAGACCTTCCAAAATGAGAAAATAAAAAATTGGAGGTTGATGGTTTGGGCGACATGCCTGGTGTCGCTAAACTCTGTTCCCAAGTGAGATGACACCACCAGTGTCGCCCACAAAATTTTTTAAAAAAGGCCCTCTCTCATCTTAACATTTTCCAAATAATAAAAAAAAATTATATGGGCGACACGCCTAGTGTTGCCAAGCCTATGAGGGTGAGACTACGCGTATTGCCCTGGCGACACTACTAATGCCGCCCTAAATCTTTTTTGCAGAGCCTTTTTTCTTTTTTTTTAAAATTCCCAGCTAAGAAAAATAAAAATAAAATTTCATGGGCGACACGCCTAGTGTCACCTAGCTTGTGATGGCGACACCATTGGTGTCGCCCAAATCTTTTTGCAAAAACCCTTGTTTTTTCCATTCCCTCATTTTTCCACATAAAAAAAGAAAAAAAATTAATGAGCAACACACTAGTGTCACCCAGCCTGTGTGGCCGACACTACTCGTGTCACCCAAATCTTTTCATGCCGTGTCACTAGCCATGTCACCCAGACATGGGCGACACCACTAGTGCCTCCCGTGTGACACCACTTGTGTCTCCCAAAAACTTTTATCAAAACAAAAAAAAGCCCATGCACAATTGTCAGGTCTTTTAGGGGTCAATGTTGCCTTTTTCTTGTGTTTTAGGACTGTTTTCAAACATCTTAATTAATTTTAAAATAATTTTCAAATGCTCCTCGGTGGCATGAGCCTAAGCTGCCAACCAATTTTCATAAACTCAAATGCTCCTCCGTAGCATGAGCCTAAACTACCAACCAAAGTCCAATTCAGTTCAAATTTAAACTCGTGCTACGTAAAAGAGTCGAGACAGGTACCGTCTAGCCACGTATGATATGAAATTCGGGTGTATGCAGTTCAACGTCAAACTCGGGTGACGTAAAAGAGCCGAGTAGGTAATGTCTAACCCCGTATGACATAAAAGGTCGATTGTATTCTGTCTAACCCCGTATGACATAAAATGTTAGGTGTATCCAGTTCATCATCAAACTCGTGCGATGTAAAAGAGCCAAGGCAGGTAACGTCTTGCCCCTGTATGATGTAAAAGGTCCTTGCTCTGGGTTCTATTTCAAATCTGCCCCTACTTTCAAAACTTTTAAAGTGACTTTAAACAAAGGAGCTTGAACACCTTTATATGATGATCATTGTGTTGCCGTGATTACCGTGTTGCTGCCTTATCTCTCTCTTCGAATTAGACTTGACAAGTCTCTTCCTATAAAAAGTCTTTTCTTAAAGATAGCCTTAGGAAACCCTAAGGAAATCAAAGAAGATATCACGGTTAAAAATTTAAAGCTATGAAACCCTTGAAGTTAAGTGGCATGACAAGAAAATCCAACTCGAGTTTCAAGCTTGTGTAACTCACCGACATCTGACGCCGAAAACCCTGGGAGGAAAAATGCCCAAGGTGGGTGAGCTCGATGAGCGCAGTGACTTGGAGGGATTAGTTGGTGCACCCTCTGACCTCATGAAGAAATTTAAAATGTATACATTATCTTTGATGTTCACCTGCCCCTCGAAGGACAGGGAACGTCAAAGTCTTTTCTTCTTTACCACTCACTTGTCCCTCGAAGGACAGGGAGTGCCAAAGAGGAGCAACTATAGACACTCCATTTTAAATCTTGTAAATTTTGTGTTTTCCTGAACCTTTAGGACAACAATATCCTAGTAAACCCAAAATCCATAGTTCACACAACCTACCCTATTACTCAGAACCAATCTGCCTACCCGAAACTCTGCAGAAGCCCTGTTTTGTCCTAGAATCCTGTTAACGCCATGCTTTACCAAACAAATCATTAAAAATAGAAAATAAATCCTTTTTGACCAAAATTCTCTGAGAGCTTCACAAGAGGCTGAGAAACGCACCTAAAGTGACATATTTTAATTTGGACAACATTTGGTTTGGGCGACACTGGGAGTGTCGACCAGCTTAGATTGGGCGACATGAGTGGTGTCGCCGAGACTTGGGCGTCACCACTGGTGTTGCCCAGCCCTTTTTGGTCCAAAGTGAAATTTCCCTTTATGGGGTCGATTTTTTACCTTTTGTGATGATTTTTTATCATTTTGTTTGGGAGACACTAGGGATGTCGCCCGAGCGACACCATTGGTGTTCCCTAGATCTGGATCCCAAAAAATGGCATTTTTGGCTAGATGATCTGCTGGATATGGAAAGATGCCCTTCCTAAAATATCCTTGGCCTTTATAAACTCTTCTTCATGGCTATTTGAGGAGAGACTTAGACCTAGGGCACAACAACCCTAGTTCTAAAACAATATATGGGGCACAACAACCCTTTTCAATCAGATATCTTTTGGTCAACATTGGAATGAGAGAGGCAAAGAGAATGTTGGTTCTGATACGGGTGAGCCATCAAAGGCTAGGGAGTCCCGAGCCATCCGGCCTGATTTGGTAGTCTTCTTCCCCTTTATTTCTTTTTCTTTTAATATTTTTAATTTATTTTGATTAGTTTTGATCTTTTCATTGCTTTAAATTCATGTTTTAGTATTTTGGATCATGTTGTCTTTGCCACAGATCTGAGAGCGGGTCTGCTTGTTTTTGGGTACTTCTGGCCTAAGATCGAAATTCGATTTGCCCCACTTTCTCTACCACTTTATATTAATCAGTTTAAGGTGTTAAGATTTGAGATATCTCTGATTTTCATCGTAAATAGGAGGCTGCGCGATGATAGTGTGCGACTTACCCTTAACTTTGTCCTGAAGCATCCGTTTAAGCGGAAACATGACCCCTTCAGGATTTTTACCATGACGGATCTAATGGCAGTGGTCCCACAGTGATTTGACATGCAAAAGATTGAGTTCTAGTTACAGGGTCTATTTTTAGGTGCTAAAGGGTGACTTTTCCGAAACTATTTCTTTGTCTGCACTGCCTTATACATGTCGGATTGCGATGAAACTTGGAAGGTGGCCTTTTGAAGTCTTTAAGAAGATTTTAACTCTTTCTGTGGAAATTTTGAGACTGTCAAGAATTCCATTGTAAGTCAGTGCTTTATTGACCGGCTTCTCTTTTATTTTGCATCGAGGACCAAGGGGTTGAAAAATGTCTTCAAGAACCTGTGGGCAATACAAAGGAGAGAGCTAGCTAGCCCGTGGCCTTTGCTCACGGGTAGTATTTTTTTGGATATCTGTCATTGATCGGTAGCATGGCCTCCACTTAGTTGGCATTGACTAGTAGGTATACATCGTTGAGGAGAACCTTCCGCATGACAAATGGGCCCTCTCATTTTGGCTCGAATTTTCCTCTCATTCGACCATGGGTAACAATGGGCCTTCTTACCGACAAAACTAGCTCGCCATTGCAGAAGGCTCTTATTCTTATGGATCGATCGAAAGCCCTTTTCATATGATTTTTATAGGCTTTAAGGCTCTGCTGCTCTTGAGACCTTCCCTCATCGAGCGAGTCTAGCTCCTGACAGCGAAGAGTGGCCCGTTCCTTGCTCGTCATCCCTTAGTGGAGAGCCACTCTCAGGGATGGTAATTGAATTTCCAACGACACGGCGGCCTCACCTCCATACACTAGTGAGTAAGAGTGAACTGTGCTGGCCCCCGTGTCGTGATGTGGTAGGCCCAAAGAATATCCGTAAGCTTCTCGTGCCAATTCCTTCTCGTGGTAGAGATGGATTTCCTTAGGGCATCGCATAACGCTTTATTGAATGCGTCGGCAAGGCCATTGGCGCTTGGGTGGTACATCGTCGAGTACTTCTATGTAAACCCAAACTTTTCGGTTAACTTGCTAATCTGGCTATTGTGAAATTGTGGACCATTATCAGAAGCGATCCAGTCCGAAATGCTGAATCTATATATAATGTGATGGCAGACAAAGTCAGCCACCACGGCACCCGAGACTTTCCTAAGGGGAATTGCTTTGGCCCACTTAGAAAAGTAATCTGTCGCGGTGAGTATAAACATGTGCCCCAAAGAGGGGGTGAGGTCAATAGGGCCCACAATGTCCATACCCTAGTGAGCGAAGGGCTAAGATGCCACCATCGGATGGAGAGGCTCGGGAGGCTAGTGAATGAAGCCTGCATGGATCTGACAAACTGAGCAACTTTTTACGAATGCAATTGAATCCACGCACATGGTGGGCCAGTAATAGCCTATCCGCATGATCCTGTGGTAGAGCTTAGGACCCGATTAGTTCATTCCACACACCTCGGAATGGACCTCTACGAGGACACTCTTTGACTCGTCGTGCTTGATACACCTGAGTAGCATGTCATTGTAGGAGATTCAGAAGAGAGTTCCATCTTGGCACACAAACCACGCGGCTGACCTCCAGATATTGTTCTGTTCAACAAGGATCAAGTAACCGGCTATGTAGCAGATACACCATTATGGGGGTGCATCAGTCAGTCACTTGTTTTCTCTCCACACACACGTGATCCACAGCCGAGCGCTCTCCACTCTAGCCTCCCCCTTTTGTGGCAGTGGTGAGGGGAAAGGACGGGTCTTGAACGCCATCAACATGTGCTGTGACTGAGATAGGGTGGTGCTGCTTGGGCAACTCTTTTGCCTGACGTTCCTCCTTGGACCCTTCTGTGAATTTGATGCATCTCCACTCCGCGACCCATATTGGTGTGGGGTTCTTTAATGACATCTGGATTGTATCCCCTAAATTGGCAAGTTGGCCTGCCTAGGCGTTAGGCCTCCGAGGTACGTGCTTCAGAGTCACCTCACCAAGATAGGCTATTAGTGACTTAGTGATGTTGAAGTAAGGTTTGAGACTTTCCCTCCTCACGTTGTATATCCCTTTGAGTTGTCTGATAATAGCCTCTGAGTCACCATAGATGTTTTAAGTGTTCCACATTCAGGTGGAGGGCAATTCCAGGCCTATGATGAGGGCCTGGTATTCTGCCTTATTATGCGACCCAACCCTTGGGAGAGAGAAGAAAAGGGGGATTAATCCTTCTCTAGGAGTGACGAATACTACCCTCGTTCAACCTTTCTAAAACTTGAAGGCCTTGTTGAAATACATCCTCCACTCGCCAAGGCTTTCCAATTTAAAATATCTTCGTCCGACAAATTGTCGGTCGCGAGGGCGTCTGCAAGGAGCGGGTGAGCGGTCAGAAAGTCCATGAGGGCGTGACCTTTGATGAATCTTTGTGGCACATACGTGATGTCAAATTCCATGAGGAACAGGGATCACTTGGCAAGTCGCCCCATCAGGCAAGGGCACGATAAGAGGTATTTTGTAAGGTCTACACAAGAGACAAGTTGAATCGGCTGCTCGAGCAGATAATGGCGTAGTTTTTGCAGCACGAAGATAAGGGCTAGACATGTCTTCTCTATTGGTGAGTAATTTCCCTCTGCTCGTAGCATCCTGCGGCTTAGGTAATAGAGGGTCGTTTCCTTCCCCTCTTCATTGTTCTAAGTGCGGAGAGCTCCGAGTGACTCATCGAGCGTGACCACATATAAGATAAGGGGCCTCCCTGGGATGAGTGCGGAGAGAATTAGGGGATTGAGCAAGTAGCTTTCGATGCTGTCAAAGGATGCTTGACACCCCTCATCCCATTCGAAGGGGACCGCCTTCTTCAAGAGATGGGAGAAGGGCCGATACCTTCCTGATGGGTTAGAGATGAATCTCCTTATATAGGCCAATTGACCCTGAATGGACTTGAGCTCCCACATATTTTTTGGTACTGACACCTCTTGAATGTCTTTGATCATGACGGGCTCAATCTCCAATTCTCTATACCAGATAATGAACCCGAGGAATCTTTCTGACCGCACACAAATGGCGCCCTTCAAGGGATACATTTTTAGTTGATGGAGGCAGAGTTTTACGAAGACCTTTCTGAGGTTTCCTATATGGTTCTCCCTACTATTTGATTTGACGACGAGGATGTCTACATAGCATTTGACTTCCTCGTGCAGCATGTCCTTGAAGATAGTGGTCATGACCCTTAGATAAGTGGCACCTACAGTTTTTAGGCAGAAGGCACCACTATGTAGCAGAAGACACCTTTTGGTGTTCGAAAAGCCATGGATTCTTCGTCCTTCTGGGCAATCCGCACTTGGTTATAGCCAGCATACCCGTCCATGAACGAGAAGGCTTGGCAATTGGTGACGGACTCTATTAGTAACTCCGTGAAGGGAAGGGGGAAGTCATCTTTAGGGCAGGCCGCGTTCTGGTCAAGGAAGTTAATGCAGAATCTGATCTACCCATTTTTCTTCTTGCCTAGAACTATATTAGCCAATCATTTTGGGTATTTCACCTCTCGAATGAAGCACGCTACTCTGAGCTTATCCACCTCTGCCTCGATCTGAATTTCAAGGTCGTGCCTGATTCTTTTTGGCTTATGTTTGATGGGTGTACACAATGGGTTAATTCTCAGTCTGTGAACCGCCACGCATGGATTAAGGCAGGCATCTCCTCATAATACCAGGCAAACACATCCCGGTTGACCTTCAGGAATTCAATGTACTTCTGCTTTTCCAGAGGGGTCATAACAGCAAAGATGAAGATGGGTCTCGGATCGGTTTTGCTACCCAGGTTTATTTCCTCCAAATCATCTGTCGTGGCCTATCCGCCATCTTCTAGGATTTTCAGCACCTCTTTTATTCCTTCATCAGCAATTGATGACTCAGCCTTAGCGAAAGAGTGCGTTCTTGGAACCCCGGGCGCTAGCTCTGTCAGAGGGCCCTCGTGGGTCTCTTCCCTCATTCCCGTGTTAGGGGCTGGTCGTCTGAGGGATGGAATAGGATCTTGCATCACTATTATATGTAGTCCTTGCTCAAAAAAGGACGGCATCCGCGCGCGACTCAAATGCCCTGAGTAACCAACGCCTTCCTTCTTGCAATATCTGGACAATAAGGCCTCGATTATGAAAAATGAGGACAACATTCCCTTTTCGATGTTTAGACCCATGTTGCTGGTCATCTCGTAATCCATCTTTTTCATAATACGATGGGCTTCGAGGCTGTATAGGTCCCATCTGGGCATGTTTGCTGCCCTCGAGGGCTGCTCATGTGCCCTTGGAGCAGATTCTGGTAACAAGGTTTATGCGGGCTTTAGGGGGAAACACCTCCCCATTTCACTTTTCTTTCACGTTCCTACCAGGCGGAGCAGGCTCTGACTCTGCTGCTTGGTCGTGACCGCTCGGTTTTCCGGTGGCAGCTCGTTCCAAGGATCCTCAACGGAAGAATAGCTGGAAACGGGTAACACATTCCTCATTTTGGGGTGGCCTGATTGAGGCGTTGATGGGGGAATACTCACCTATGCAATAGTGAAGTCATCGGGCCTCCTGTATGCTAGTGACCTTGCTTGGAGGACTTTCGATTGTCTCAAAAGTCGTGTGCCAGTCAAAGGCCGACCTTCGGGCTGCCCTGTGCCATGGGGCTAACATGCATGGCTCGGGTGGTGTCTGGTCCACTAGCGCCACGCTTGGGTCAGAAGCGACCAGAAACTATTTGAGGGATCGGGGTAGGCTTCTGCCTGCCCTGATTGATTATTATGGCAGTCAGGCTACCATGGACTTTATAGACATGGGTGTGTGCGGTGGAGTAACTGTGTAAGGCGACATGGTGATAGTCAGTATGTGGTGTTTACGCAGGGGTGCCAGCATTGGCGACACCCCTTTGTGATGTAGGCAGCATAGCCTTCTTCCTACCTGCGGCAGCGATGGTCTTGTCGGGGCTAGCCGGGTGAGGGGGAGTGGCCAAGTCACCCATGCATCGAGGCTTAAGGGGCTCGCTCTTGACGTCGAGAAAGGTGGGGCAAGGTACCTGAGGGCCCATGCCCCAAAATTTTCCAGTCGCAGCAAGAACGGTTGGGCCAGCATGGCCACTAAGAGAACATATAGGGGTGGGACGACTGAACGGTTGAGCCTCTCCCTGAGCATACATAGGTATGGGGATGTAGAACTCCCTGACCCAGAGGAAAGAAGGATAATTGGATCCTATAGCAAGAGTGGAAAGAGAGGGTAGAGAGATTAGTACTTGGGGACATCTCGAGCCAAGGATAGGGTGATGCTCCCCAGTGGAGCCACTAGTTTATATCGGTGGCGTCTTGATTTCCTTCCATGCAAGGATGACGAAACTCTCTCTTGAACAACCGCAGAGGTCCGGAGCGCTGTGGTCGTGGGGCACTCCTTCTTACAAATAGGAGACCGACAGTGAGAGAGATTTTTGCCACTTGAGCGTGAACTACACTTTTGCCACTTGGGGGATAGGGGACGTGCCCAGACAGATATCCCTCTTAGAGCAATTACGAAGCCCTTCAGCTGCTTGGCAGCATGGTTTGGACAGGAGCACTCCTCAATTTCTCAATCTCTCTCTCTACTTTCACTCTTTTCGTGCTATAGGGGGAATCTTAATGTCTCTCCTCCCTGGGTGCCCTTTCCGAAGGGTTTGCTTGCCATTAAAGGGGACATGGATAGAGGTCTAGGGAAGAGCTCCACAGGTTAGGGTACGTCCACGGGGCTCATAGACAGGCGAGGGCTTCCGCACGGATGGAGTCACATGCGAGGGAGTCAGATGAAGAGAGAGAGAGAGAGAGAAAGACTGACTCGGCTTGGGGAAATGGGATGACCTGCACGACCGGGGTGTTCGCGGGACCACACACTCATGGGTACCCTCCCTCACAAATTTTTCTCTCTCTTCCTCTCTTCTCTCTCGAATGGGATAAGGACTCACACAATAAGACAAAGTGAGAATGAACTAGCCTTGATTCTTCCCAGCCTTTGGGGTGTTGGACCTTCCAAAAGGGTAACCTTTTGAAGCGATTTTTTGACCCTCTTACACGTGAGCTGTGCTTGCTTATATAGAGGTTTCACCAAACAGGAGTGAATTTTCAAAATTCAAGCTTAATTACATTTAACAAAATTGAAAACAAATCCAAAAATTAGGTGAAAATGACCAAAATGTCCCTATGATCTATTGCTCGAATGACGAGATCGTCCCTACATGCAGGCAGCTCCGCCAAGGGAAGACCTAAGAAGTTGGTTTTGAGACTTGCGACAATTTTTATGCTTTTTCAACATTATATTTCCATTCTCCTCTCGTTTGCGAGCATTTTGATGCCTTGCAATCGTGCTATGGTGGCCTTCTTCCCAGTGGTGAATGTCCGGCCAGTTTTACAAACTTTGTTTACCAATGCATGCTCGAGCTGTGTCGTTTTAGCCCCTGGCTTTGCTTGCAAGTTGGAAAGGAGGTCGTTGCAGTGGTTTTGCGCCAAGTTGGGGGTCGATTTGGTGTAGATTTGCATCTTTAGCCTTTGTGAAAGATTACCGAAGAAAGGGATTTCAGCAAACGACTGGATTTGTTTCTCCGATGACCTGAAGGCTCGCTTTCATTGAACGAGGGACTAAATACAAGAGTCACATCGGAATGTAGCTCTTTGCAAGGTGGTTCTTTTGAAATCTTCCTCTGGTCAATCCATAGCCTGGATTTCGAGCTATACTTCACCAAATCTGGTGCCTGTTGGGTTTTTTCTCGACCCTGGTTTTTCTGACAGCCTTTCTTTTCAGAACAGTAGGGGTTCTCTATCATGCCACAGTGAGTGCCTTAGGTCAAAATGACGGGGCTGACATGATCTAGAACATGTCAAGATTTGATCTTGGTCTGATTTCAGATAAAGGCACCATAGGTTAGAGAAGTTACACCCAAAAAACATTATCACAACCCCTTTTCCAGGACTGGTTTAGTGAAGCCGCATCACGCTAAGGTAAATCCCACCAATCCCGAGGCTCCATGAGCATAGACCCTTTTAGAGGGGTCTGATTGAGCCTAAATTAGTCCTCAGGGGTTTCTCAACATTTTGAGCACAATGGTGATGGTCTAGTACCCCGTTGCAGCCTCTATCGTGGGGCTACACTGGAGGGGGGTCCTTCTCCAGTGTTGAGGCACCGAACCCAGATCACTAGGCTGGAGGCATTATTACTCAGCACAATCCTAGACTGTGGGTGTTTCATGAACCTCCGAGACTAGACTATCGCAGACTCTCTCCTTATTCGCATGGGCTCATGGAAGTACGTCAAAAATGATGTACAACACCTGTCATCCTAGTCAAGAGAGAAGCAAGAGAGAAAGAGAGAAAATAAAGAAGAACAGAGAGAAAAGGAAAGAAGTGAGAGAAAGGAAAGAAGAAGAGAGAAAGAAAAGAAGAGGGAGAAGAGGAGAGAGAAAGTGGGGAGGAGAGAGAAGACTACCTTAATGGGGCATAAGGGTACTAGCCAAAGTTTTCTCTCTCCTCTCTTTCTCTCTCTAAGAAAAGAAAAATATGATCCAAAGATGTGCACAAGCCAAAAACTATTAATTGATCCAAAGGGGTTCACGTACAATTGCATCACGTGTATATATAGAATTTCAATCTAAACATGGGTGGATGCCTAATTTTTTTCTAATTGACTAAAAATAGCATTAAAATGACTTAACTAAAAATAAAAAAATAGGGGGAAAATGATGATTTTGCCCCTCACCCAGAATTCATGAAATTTCAATTCAGTCCCTATCATGGCCATCAAACTCTTGCGATCTTTCATGGCCCGTTCGAAGTCTTTTCGGCCACTATCCGATAAATATTGTTTTCTTGATCGGCTCGGGGAGACGGTCCTTTTGAAACCCATTTCGTGCCATGAATCGGCGTTTTGGGTCATAATCTCAAGGTGTGAAAATCATGAGAAAAGTGTGATCTTTGATTCAAGATCACACCCATTTCTCGTTATTTTTCTACGATTTCTTCATTTTATTTTGATGAGAATACCTTCATGAATATTTGGAAACGAGCGTGGCTTGATTTGGTGCCCGAACAATCATTTTCCAAATTAGGTACTTTGACCGAAATTTTGTTCCTGTGACTGGAAAGTGCAACAACTTTCCTTGTCATGCGGTGAATCTGACCATTCATCACATGCAACATTCGTCTTGTGTGAAGCCCTTAATGCTATGGTCGCAACGACACTGATTGCATGCCGATCCGGCACGCGAACATCATGATGTGGCCGCTCAATTAAGGCATATGCTTGCTAGAAATTCTACAACCTCACTTTGAAGTGCAATCATTTTTCTAGGTTTTCTCTCGGCTCGGTCCACGTCATGGGGCTTGCCATATATCAAATCGATCGGGCTGATGAGATGATCATGTTCCCAAACTTTAGGCTCATTTCGACTAAGGACGAAGGAAATAAGAGTGTCCAAAGTTGAACTCGAAATTAAAAAACTCAATTTTCATTAATGAAAACATATTCACTGAGGGTACTCCGTAATAGTGTGTGACGTACCCATTTTAGGTAATTTGGCTATAACTTAGTCCAAAAACATCCGATCAAGCCAAAACCTGGCCCCTAAGGGTTTTCGAATGTTCTGGATCCAATGGCTATGGCCCATGATTGTTTGACACTCCAGTGATAGGGTTGTAGTTATAGGGTCCATTTTTCAGTGTGCTAGAGGTCGGATTTTACAAACTGATTTTGCATCTGCACTGCCTTAAACTCATCTGATCGCGACGAAACTTAGTAGTTGTTCTTAGAAGACCGTTAGCCATGTTTTTATCGTTCTTAGGCCATTCTGAGACTTCCAAAAACTTTGCTCTAGATCGGGAATTATTCACCTATGCCTTATGTAGTGCATAGGCATTTTGGTTTCTGCGGACCTAGATCGCAAATTTCTCTTTCCTTATTCGAGTACAAGTGTTCAAAAATACCCTCAAACATCTTGCCTCGCCGAATGGTGTGGGAAGCACCAGCTGTGAAGAGAAGAAGTGTCAGCACCGACTGATTTGTTAGCAGCAAGTGATAGCACCGATTGATTTGTGACCAGCGTCGGTTGTGTTGTGATCAGAGGCCAGCACTGGCTATGTAGGAGAGTAAGTGTCAGCTCCAGCAGTGTTGTGTACAGAGACCAGAGACCAGTGCCGGCTACGTTACTAATATGCATGGATTATGAGTGTTACTTGTTAAATGCATGCTAATGTGAGTGCCACTTGTCCAGATTTTCAGTCTTTTTATGACACTTGGACCACCACCCTAAACATAAGAGTATTTAAGCCTCTCCTTGAACCTATGTCACTCATTTTCTCCTCTCTCTAAGACCCAAGGTTTGAAGAAGTGACTGTTGGAGGCAGCCATTGTTAGGCGGGTGAGAGCTGTGAGCAAAGGATTGGAGAACGCCCCATTAGTATTTAGGTAAGTAGATCCATCACCATTGCATTTTAGTTATAAGGATGCATGGGAATTTATGCATGTGAAATGAGCAATAAAAGTCTATGTACTGTAGAAAATGAACGTATGATTCTTAAATTGTGTAACAAATGCATGTTATGTGTGTTCTCATTGTGAGAGAATGGTTATTATCATGTTTCTCACCACGAAATGAGGGTTATGGAATGAATTCTTGAGACATGTTATATGCCACTGTGAAATTTCAGAATTATGTGTGTTCTTGAATGAGGCTTTTGAACTATCAAATAGGGTCCGATTGACCTCAAATTTTTGCTATTGGAAAGATGTACGAGTCTAGTAAAATGTTCATTTTTTCTCACTGTTGAAATTCTTTATGAAAATGAATTTACGTTTCAAAATGAGAGAGTATCTCACTGTTGACTGTTTTCCTGGATTTTGCACTAACCCTGCTGTGGTCACTGGTTTTAACTAAGGAAATGAAGTCCATTTCTTTTCAAGATATAGCCATTTGAAAGATCCTTGAATGGGCTAAAAGTTTTATAAGAAAATACTTTGAAATTCATTTTAGATTGTAAGTTATTCTTCAACCTATGAAGGTATGTCACTGTGGGCAGTATTGATAAAATTTAGAAAGATCACCTTGATTGGCACGAACTTTTGAACCACCAAATTGAATCTAAATGCTTTCAAATTTACCTTTTTAGATAGATATACGTCTTGCCTTAATGTTTGATTTTGAAACCATCTCAAGTTACCTCACAGTTTGAAAGTTATAGTGATATGAAGTGGGGTACCTCGCTTTCCACTGTACATAACAGGGTGTAGCTAGTTAGGCCACGCTTCTTGAGACACTACACAATGGGTCCTCCATTGGTAGTGGAAACTATGGTTCTGTCATATTGATACTAGTATATGCCTTGACGTCTACACAATGGGTCGTCCATTGGTAGTGAATATTCTGATCTTGTTATATGAAAATTGATATTCTGTGACTTCTGGCCACTACGCAATGGGTCCTCCATTAGTAGTAGAAATTATGATTCTATTATTCTGTGATTTTTGGCCACTACACAATGGGTCCTCCATTGGTAGTGGATATTCCAATTCTGTTACATGAATTCTGTTATATGTGATTTTCGCCCACTACGCAATGGGCCTTCCATTGATAGTGGATAGGTTGATTCTGTGAAGGCTACGCAATGGGCCCTCCATTGGTAGTCGGGTATTCTATACCTCGACTCCTATGATAACAGTGGAGTCAAGATGTAATTGTAAATAACTAGGAGGATCGTCCCCCCCGAATTGTCATGAGCACTATGCATTGGTTCCTCCAATGGTAGTGTAACACCCTCTCGCCTAAGGCACAAGTGAGGGTCGTGTCTTGCAAGGCCTCAGCCTATCGAATACCCCAAAGCGCATTGGGGATGTGTGTGTGAGTGAGGATATTATGAAGTGGGGTACCCACTTGTCATTATCCTCCCTCCTGAATGAGGGTAGAGTCCCAACTTACAGGATTGACTTAGCCAGATCGATGTGGCTTCCACTTTGGGAGTAAATTATTCTGTTTTGCTTATCTGAATTCTATATTCTGTAAGACTATATGACGGTAACTGGTAAATGTCATCTTGTGGACAAGTAATGCTCCGTAGCTTATTCTTATTGTCATTATATAGCATTCATGTGTATTCTGATATGTGACTACATTTTGTAAGACAAATGTGATTTCTGATGAACTATGAGCATGTCATCATGTATATTTATACTGTTTACCAGGAATGTAAGGGTAGTGATCTGCATACTGGGCTTTTAAGCTCATTCCATCTTAGTCTCATAGCTGTAGAGTGAAGGGTGGTGGTAGTTGTATTAAAGGTGGGTGGCAATTTGAGGGCTTGAAGCTCGAAATTAAGATTTTTGAGAAGTCATCTTCCGAAGACTTTCACAGTATGTTTTGGTTATTTCAGCAGCATGATGTATACTTCATTTTGTGTATTTCGGGCCAGTAGTCCTCTAAGGACCTGTAAAGACTCTTTGATATTGAATGAATGAAATGGATGTACCTTTGGTTTGATTATTGTTTGATGATTCGATTTATTATACTTTTCTTTCGTGGTTTGCTCTCGATTCCGTGTTTTTATGCTTTAAGCCACTCCTACCTGAGTGACGTTCATGACCTCCGGTCACGATCCCTTTCTCTATCGCCCTCTGGCAGGGGTCAGGGTACAGAGTCGTGATAGGAGGCTTTTGTTTTGCTACTGGTGCGGGACCCCTCTAGGAAGGCTCATCATCCATGTTGGGAGCTTGTTTGGATAGACAGCTAAGGAAGCCTTGGTGGGCGTTGTTTGCTACTATACCAAGTTTGCATTTGACAAGCAGGGTACCTCTTTGGGCCCCATCCTGGACAGTCTAGTAGGGGGCTTTTTGTTATCCTGCTTGAAAAGTCTGAGCCAGTCAGTCAGGGAGGGGTTTAGCGAGGCGGCATCTTTGGGGTGTGGATCGCTGTGCCTAGTAAGGGGTGTTTGGTAATCGGCCTGAAATATCTCGACTAAAACAGTAATCGGGAACCTTGAGGAGGACTTACCTTGGTTATTGGTGGCAGGTTTTGACTTGGTGTGACAGTTTCTTGCCTTTGGGAGCGTCTTTGGTGTGTCGTCATGGCTTTCTTGTTTTGTTTGATTTCTCTAGAATGGGGTCCTTTAGCATGGAACCCCGACTTTCCATCTTCACGATTCTTCTGACTTCTCTGTCCTTTAATGAACAGACTCAGACTATTGGATTTTTCTTGAACCGCTCCTTTTTAGGTACCGACAGAAAGGTATTCTGGTATCAGTATTTTTTTGGAGTGCCGACTAGAATCGCCTATGGAGGAGAGCACTGCATCAACCTCTTTATTGGTCCGAGTGCCCTTTCAGGTTTTCACTTGAACAAGGAGAAGCGGTGTCGTAAAGACGGATTTTACTAACCTCCTTTTTATTGGGCTCTTTTACTCATGACCTCACGGTCATGTCCTCTCTTTTTTCATTTTTGCTCACGGTGCCCTTTCTGGTTTTCACCGTGCCCGATTTTTTTTACGAAATGCTTTAACTCATGGTTTCGTGACCATGCCCATCCGTCATTTTTACTCATGGTGCCCTTCCGGATTTTCACCATGCCCGTTTTTTTTTGTTGGGGTGTGTTTAAGGTCATGCCATCAGGACTTGGGCTATGGTTTAGGGTGATATAGCTCAGACCATTGAGTGAGGCAGTTTAATGTCATGCGGTCAGGATGTGTTCTACAGTTTAAGGTCATATAACATGGATCGTGGCTCTGCAGTTTAAGGTCATGCAGCATGGACCGCTGTGTGAAGTAGCCGAGACCATTTATAGGCAGTGGGTTCAAATGATGAAGATGGCCGAAATGAGGGATGGTAGGTGCAAGCGAACTCACTGGGGATTAGGGAACAAGTGTGACTGCCTTGTAATTAAAATGGGTTCACTTATGTGATGGAAGACATGAGTGTGACTCCATCGGGGTGAGAGTGTGATGAGGGATAGCAGACCTAGAGGCACGAGTGAGACTGCACCGTGGAAGAAGGTGGGTTCACTAAGGTTTTACTGGGGATGGATGAAGTGTCGTGAGGAGCTCGTGTGAAGGGATTTGAGTCAGCTTGGAGGCGGAGAACTTGCACTCGGCAACGTGCGGATGTACGCATGGTAGCCAGTGACTAGGGTTTACATTAGAGGTGCATGCTTGTGTGCAAGGCAGCTGGGTGGGCACGTTGAGCACACACGATAGCCTTGGTGAGCACGTGGGGTAGTCTAGAGAAAGTGAATGTGCACAACGGTCTGGGGAAGGTAGAAGCGCATGTCGGTTGAACGCGCTCAGTCGTTGAACATGCTCGACGGGTGAACACGCATGACAGACGGAGCAGAGAGTCGTACACGGCAGCCTGTGCAGAGAGACGCGCACGACAACATGTGCATGGTGGGCTGGGTTGAAAGGAGTCATTTGGGTTTGGGCTCGGGCCATAACTCGACCCAGTCCGGCCTATCACCGTTTTGTCTCCGGGACCGTAGTGATAGTGTGTTTTAAGGTAGTACACCTAGACTTGAGGGTGTGATTAAGGTCGTGCCTCCGAGACCGTTTATTTTTACACATGATGCCCTCTTGGGTTTTCATCATGCCCATTTTTTATTTTGACCCATCTTTCTCAAGATAGCTTATGGTACTACCGTACCCTATCAGTTTTTCGTTTCTTGAGATGTTTTTGCCCATGATGTCCTTTCCGGTTTTCATCATGTCCATCTTTTTTCATTTTTGATGACTCTTGCTCACGATAGCTGGTGGTAATATCGCGCCCTGTCATTTTATTTTGACGACTTTACCCACTGTTTGAAGACATTTTTTAGCACCTTGGGTCTCCGATGCGAAATAAAACAATAAAGCCTGAATTACAGTGGAATTGTTGACAGTCTCAGAATTTCCCCATAACAAGTGGAAATGTTTATAAGGACTTCAAAAGGCTACCTGCCAAGTTTCGTCACAATTCGACATGTCTAAAGAAGTGTAGACAAAGAAACAATTTCAAAAAAATTAGTCTCTAGCACCCTGAAACAGATCCCGTAACTAGAACTCTATTTTTGGCGCGTCAAATTGCTATGAGACCCCGCCATTGGATCCAACATAGTAAAAAACCCATACGGATCGAGTTTCAACTTAATTGGGAACTCCTGGACAAAGTCATGGGTAAAAGACCGAAAAGGGGTAGGCTGCACACTATTCCCATGCGGCCACCCTGCACCAAATCACCATTAAAGGTCACTGTTTTTACAGTCACGGATAGTTACTTTCAAGAGCCATATCTCGCTCATCCTGAGTAAGATCACGTTCAAATTTTGTGAGCATGTTCACCTCGTTAAGATGAGCGTTTTGATATATGGCATGTCCCGTGTTGACGTCGGAGCAGGGAAAAACGCTAGAGAGAAGTCGATAAGTCATGAAGGAAGTTGCAGGAAATTCAGGAGCGACATGTCCCACTCGAGTGGTCATATCACGACGCTCGCACATTGGAGTGATATGAGACCAGTTCCATTGCGTGTGTAAGGTCCAAGGCTACCCTTCGCTCAAACCCTGTGCGGGATAAATGTTCAGATTTCACGCTCGTAGCTGATAAAGTTGCCGTAAATTTCAGCCGTCAGAATTCAAATTGCGTTAAAACCCACGATTGTAAAATCTTCGTCCATACACGAAAGTGAGCTGCGTTTGTTGCCATTAGATCGTGATGGCATGCTCAGTGTAATACAATGAAGAAATCATGAAGAAACATCAATATATGAGCACAATATCGAATCGAAGTTTTCAAGATTCGCACGAATTTTAAGTCGCATAATCATGGCTTAAAAACACGATCCATGGCTCGAAGTTGGTATCAAATCAATCGCCATGACGAGCCCTGCAAGAAAGAAATCTTCATTTTGAAAAACGAGCATCGGAGCAACCTCGAATTAGTCATGGAAGATCACATATGTTCTTGGGCAGCCCCAGGGACTATTTTAAAATTCCATGTATTGTTAGGCCGGGGCAAAATAGTCATTTTGTACCAATTTTTGGAATTTATTTTAATTCAATTCAATTGTAATTATCATCAATTTGGATTGTTTTTGGGCATCCACCCACGTTTCGGCCCAGTTCTATAAATACATGCTAAACCTAATTATAAAGGGTTCTTCCCTAGCTTACCCCATACTTTCAATTCATCAATAAAGTTTAAGTTTTTGCATTGAATTAGATTGGCATGTCTTTGAGAGAGAGAGAGACGAGAGAGGAGAGAGAAGAATTAAGTTGGTACCCCTCCTCCCTAAGTTAATTCTCTCTCTTCCTTTCTTCTCTCTTCTTCTTTTTCTCTCTCTTTCTTTGTCTCTTTTTTCTTTCTTCTTACTTTTCTTTGCTTCTTTCTCGTCTTCCTTGTGAACATGCACGGCCGTGGCAGAGCCATGCATACCTCATTCTTCCTTCTCTTTCTCTCTTCTCTCTCTCCTTCTTATTCCTCTTTGCCTTTATTTTATTCTCTCTCTGTTCAATCTTTCTCTTTACCAGAACGTGCATGATGATGGAAGCACCATGCATGAATTTCTCTCTCTTTCTTCTCTTTCTCTAACACACACGGCAATGGTAGCGTCGTACGTGTCTCAATTTCTCTCTTCTTTTTCCTCTTCTTCTTCCTCTTCATCTTTCTTTATTCTTTCTCTGCTCTATCTTTCCCTCTGCTTCTCTCGATCTGAACGTGCATGGCGATGGTAGAACCATGCATGAACTTCTCTCTATTTCGTTTTCTCTCCCTAACACACACGGTGGTGGCAGGGCCGTGCGTACCTCTATCTATCTCTTTCCTTCTTTCTCCTCCCTCGCCTTTCCTTTTCTCTCTCTTCTTTCTTTTTCATCTCTCACTGTTCACCTTCTTTTTCTTTCTACTTCCCTTTCTTCTTTCTCTTCCCTAAACCCTCTCTCTTCGTCTCTATCTTTCTCTCTCATCCTGTTATTTCTTCTCTCTCCTCTCCAGTCATACGCGGCGATACCCATCACCGAGCATGACGTTCTCATTCTTTCCTTATCCTCTAGAAACATGCACAGTGAGCCGGGCCTTAACCCGAGTGGTAGGCCGGGCCTCTATCTAAGTTTCCCCTTTCCTAAGTTGTGTACGATGATTCTCATCGCTGCGCATAACATTCCTTTTCATTCTTTGACAAGGACACAGAACTGGGCCCTTTCTCGAGTGGTGGGTCAAGTCGTGTCTGAGTTCTTTATGACACGAGCGGTGATGCCTAACGTCATGCGTGTCTTTTCCCTTTCTCTTTCTATTTCCTCTTTCCTCTATTATGGGCAGTGGAACCCATCGTCGGCCATGTTCTTTCTCTCTGCTCTTCCCTTTGTCATGAGTGACGGAGCCCATCGCCTCCATGTTCTTTCTCTCTCCTCTTTCCTCAATCATGGGTGATAGAACCCATCACCGTCCATGTCCTTTCTCTCTCCTCTCTTCTCTCTCTAGTCCCTCTATTCTCTTCTCTCTCCTGTGTCTCTTCTCTACTCTCTCCTTTCTCTCGTCTCTTCTCTCTCCTTTCCCTCTCTTCTCTTCTCTTTCTTTTTTCTCTTCTTCTTCTCTCACATTTCTTCTTTCTCTCTCTTCTCCTCTTTCTTTTTTCTCTTCTTTTTCTCTCACCTTTCTTCTTTCCCACTCTTCTCTTCTCTCTCCTATCTCTTTTCTTTTCTCACTCTTTCTCTTTATTCGTTTCTTATCTTCCTCTTTCTTTTTTTCTTCCTCTCTCATTTGGTAAAGGGATAGGTCTTGCACTGTCATGGTAGTAAGGTCGTCGAGCAGTATTGCTGCTGTGTCGATCTAAGTTATCGTGCCTGTCTTGTTACCACATTGAACTCACCGTTGTGCCAGGTTGGTTGATGTTGGTGTTCTATCGTTCTACAGTATTGCCGCCGTGCCGGTCTTGTTACCGTGCCCGTCTTGCTACCACGACAGGTCAATCATCATGGTAATCTAGCCATTGTGCTTGGCTAGTTACCCAGTCAAGTGTCTCGTTTTTTTTTTTTTCTTCTCTCTTCTTCCTTCTCCCAACCCTCATCTCATAATTTCTTCTCTTTTATCTTTTGAATGTGCACGCATGTGTGCATTCACCCAAAGACAAGGTGGAGTCTCTTGGCCACTTGTCTTGCAAAATTAACCATGCATGTGTGATCATAAAAACAGGAGAATATAGGCCAAGGGAGGCAATTTCGAACCAGTTATATGACTGGGGGGCTTTCTTCGCGATCTAAGAGGGCACCCACGAGAGCCAGCTCGAGTAAGTCCCGAACCCACCTTAAAATCCTTTATCATCAGTTGATATACCTGCCCTTGTTCTTGAGCAAGGTTCCCGAGAGAGCGATCTCAAGTCTTGGGTTGTCTTCAAGACTCGAGACACATGCCGCCAGATCATCCGGATCCGGGGGTAAGATCGACGCACCTAATCAGCTTAGAGATTCCACTGGGGACTTACTACCCCTTCGTCGAATCGTCCTTCTTTGGCTACTCTCTCATTTGTTTTTTGTTTTTCTGCACACACATGGCTACTGGGTTTCTTAACCCATTTATCCGGATCGGGGATGTTCTCATCTCCGCATTAGCTAGCATCCCCCAAGAACAAGTTCCTCGAACTTTGTTCCCAACTTTCCTTTCGACCCGATATCTAGCGCCTAAGTCTTAACTTGGATAGGCATGTGGAGGGGCTTAAAGGTCCCTAATTCCCCATCTCTTTGCCCTGGTGGGATGTCACGCTCCCGCTCCCTCACCCCTGTCGGAGGGTGACAGAGCATGGGATCACAACTGGAGGTCGCGAACGTCACTCAGGTGAGAGTTGCTCAACGCATAAAAAGACAGAACCGAGAGCAAACCACAAAAGAAAACTAGAATAAATCCATTCATCCAATAAGAATCAAACCAAAGGTACAACCATTTCATTCATTCAATATCAAAAGTTTTTACAATTTCTTAGAGGCACTACTAGCCCAAAATACAAAAAATGAAGTATACGTCATGTTGCTGAAATCATCAAAACATACTATGAATATCTTCGAAAGATGACTTCTCAAACTTCTTAATTTCAGGGTTCAAGCCCTCAAATTGCCACCCACCTTTGGTATTATAGTTATGAGATTAAGATGGAATGAGCTAAAAGCCCAGTAAGCTGATCACTACCCTTGCATTCATGACTAACAGTGTATATACAAGATATCATTCTCGTAGTTCATCAGAAATTGCATTTGTCTTATAGATTGTAGTCACATATTAGAGTACACATGAATGCTATATAATGAGCGTAAAAATCAGTTAACGGAGCAGTACTTGTCCTTAAGATGACATCTACTAGTTACCATCAGATAGTCTCACATAATACAACATTTAGATAAGCAGAACAGATTAATTTACTCCTGAAGTAGAAGCCACATCGATCAGGCTAAGCCAATCCTGTAACTTGGGACTTCTACCCTCGTTTTGGAGGGAGGATAATGACAGTCGGTGCCCACTTCATAATATCCTCACTCACGCACACATGCTTAGCGTTGTTTGGGCTTTTCGATAGGCTGAGGCCTTGCAAGACATGACCCTCACTTGTGCCCTAGGTGAGAGAGCGTTACACTACCATTGGAGGACCCAATGTGTAGTTCCCATGAAAATTCGAAGGGCGCAACCCTCCCAGCTATTTACAATTACATCTCGACTCCCCTCCTATCATAGGAGTTGAGGTAAAGAATACTTGACTACCAATGGTGGGCCCATTGCATAGCGGTCACAGAAGCAGAATATCCACTACCAATGGAGGACCCACTGCATAGTGGCAGGAAATCACAGGATAACAGAATTTATGTAACAGAATCAGAATATCCAATACCGATGGAGGACCCATTGCGTAATGGCAAAAAATAATAGAATATCAGCATTCGAATATCCACTATCAATGGAGGACCTACTGCGTAGTGGCCAGAAGTCACAGATATCAGTTTTCATATAACAAGATCAGAATATTCACTAACAATGGGGGACCCATTGCGTAGTGAACATGGCATGTGTAACAGTATCAATATGACATAAATCACAGTATCCACTACCAATGGAGGACCCATTGCATACTGTCTAGAAATTAGTATTCATATAGCAATATCAGATAGTATTAGTATGTTTATGATGCAAATCTGAACGATCTGGTAGTGAAGATCTCTCGGATCTGACACCTTAAACTAATGAATATGAAATGGTAAAGAATGTGGGACAAATTGAATTCAGATATGAGGTCAGGTCTGCCCAGAAACGAGCAGATCTACTCTCAGATCTGTGGCAGAGCCAGCATGATCCAAGACACTAAAATATGATTTTCAAAGAAAATTGATGCAAATAAGGCCAAAATGAAATGAAAGTAGTAATAGAGAGTAAAAGAAAGAGACATAAATGATACCAAATCGGGCCGGATGGCTCGGGACTCCCGAGCCCATGAGGGCTCACCCATATCATGACCGGTCCTCTTTGCCTCTCTTATCAAAATGTCAGCCAGCAAGTCTTGATCGAATAGAGTGGTTGTGCCCTAGAAATGACTTAGAACTAGGGTTCTTAGGCTTAGGTTAGGTTAGGGTTTTCTCTTTCAGTTATTCTCTAAGATTTCTACCTTCTGCAGCTCTCTAGGGTTTTGAATCTCTTTCTCCATGTTTACTCTCTCTCTCGTAGGGTTTTTCTCTCTACCCTCCTACAAAATGCCACAAAAAAGAGGGTGTATAGGGATCAAAATCTGATGGAAAGGATATCCTTCTGCAACAAAAATATCCCTCGGTCAAAGATACAACTTTTGAGGGTCACGAATTTGGACGACATGCCTAGTGTCACCCAAGGGAAGTAGCAAAAACCCTACAAAAGGCAAAAAGTTCAATTCGGGGCAAAACGAGGTGGGCGACTTGGGCAGTGTCTCTCAAGACAAAAAGTGTCAAAATTAGAAATTTTCAATTGTAGTGTGTTCCTTAGCCTTTTGTGAAGCTATTAGAAAACATTTGGGTCAAAACGGATTTTTTTACTTTTTTTAATGAGTTTTTTTGGGTAAAATAAGGCATTTACAAAAATCTGGGTCAAAACAGGTTTTGCAATGTTTTGGGCAAGCAAACTAGTTCTGGGTAACAAGATAGGTTGTGTGAACTATGGATTTGGGTTTACTAGGTTAAGTGTGATCCTAAAGGTTCAAGAAACCACAGAATTTGCCAGTTTTAAAATGGGGTGTCTACAGTTGCCCCTCTTTGGCATTCCCAGTCCTTCATGGGACAAGTGAGTGGGAAAGAAGTAGACGCTTTGATGTTCACTGTCCTTCGAGAGGCAGGTTTAAATTTCGTCCTGAAGTCACGTCGTCAGGGGGCACACCTACTATCCCTCCAAGTCATTGCCCTCACCGAGCTCACCCACCTAGGGTATTTTTCCTCCTAGGGTTTTCAGTGTAAGATGTCGATAAGTTACACAAGCCTGAAACTCAAGTTGGATTTTCTTACCATGCCACTTAACTTCAGGGGTTTTCACAATTTAAATTTTTAACCCTGGCATTTTCTTTGACCTCCTTAGGGTTTCTTAAGGCTATCTATAGGGAAAGGCTTTCTATAGGAAGAGACTTGTTTGGCCGAATCCGAAGTGAGAGACGAGGCAGCAACATGACAATCGCGGCAAAAACGGTAATCATCATGAATTGGTGCCCAAGCTCCTTCTTTTTTAAAATTCTTTTAGCAATTTTGAAAGTAGGAGGAGATTTGAAATAGAAACTAGAGCAGGGACATGTTACGATTTTAACAAGAAAATTAAAGTTTTGAAAACACAAACATATAGTGAAAAATAAGGTTGGTTAGCTGTTTCAACTCCTGCAACCATAGAGTCCTCTGAGCAGTTTAGTGTCATGCAGCGATGCACCATACACCCGACCCTTTTATGTCAATACGGGAATAGACGAAATACACTCGACCTTTTTACGTCATATGGGGGTAGACATTTTTTGTTGAACAAGGTGGTTGTGCCCTGAACACACCCGACCTTTTGCGTCATACGGGTCTGGATGGTACCTGCCTCGGCTCTTTTACGTCGCATAAGTTTGACGTTGAACTGGATACACCCGACCTTTTACGTCATATGGGGATAGACATTTTTTTCGGGTGGTTGTGCCCTAAATATACCCGACCTTTTACATCATACAGGGCTAGACGTTACCTGTCTTGGCTCTTTTACGTCGCACGAGTTTGATGTTTTTCTTATCTCGGCTCTTTAACGTCACACGAGTTTGACGTTTATCCATTGAACAGGGTGGTTGTGTCGTGGATTGGACTTTGGTTGGAAGTTTAAGCTCATGGCATTGATGAGCGTTGTCTTTTTTATTTTTGAAATTGGTTGGCAGTTTAAGCTCGTGACACAAAGGAGCGAATTATTCTTTTCTTATTGGATTTTTTTAGAAATTTTTATCTTTTTGAAAATTGGTTGGCAATTTAGGCTCATGCCACCAAGGAGCGTTGAAAACTTTGAAAATTAATTAAAATGTTAAAAATAATCATAAAAACCATGATAAGCCAACTTTGATGCTTGGAAGCCCAAAAACATTTAGTGGGGAAAGTTTTGGGGAAAACATTTCGGGCGACACTAGGCATGTCGCTCGGGTTGCACTGGTGCTGTCGCCCACCTAAAAAAAGTCTTTATTTTATTTTATTTTATAATTAAGTGTATTTTGCCGGAAAACGTAAAAATAAAAATTTTGGCAAAAATGTATGGGCGACACCTGTGGTGTCGCCCTCATAGGCTGGGCGACACAACCAGTGTCACCCATAAATATTTTTTTTATTATTATTTTTATTGGACAATGGCGGCATTTAAGAAAAAGAAATCTTGGGCAACACGAGGGGTGTCGCCCTCACAGGCTAGGCGACACGGCTAGTGTCGCCCATATAAATGTATTTTTTTATTATTATTTTTTTATTCATTGAAATGGGATTAAAAGTGGCCTTTTTTTAAAAAAAAAAGTGTGGACGACAGAGGTCGTGTCGCCCAAGTCTGAGTACGGAATTGGGTGACACCGAGCAAGTAACCTAGAACTCCGACCATTAAAATTTTTTTTAATATTTTTCTTGGTTTTAGGGTTATCCAAATCTACTGTTAGCCGAAGTGGATAATTATAGGACACGTTTTGGGTCAGGTTTCTTCTTGTTTCTGTAAAAATCATCCTTCTCCCATTCTTTTCTCATCTTTCAAACTCAAGTTTCTTCCTCCCATCTTCATCCATTTCCTTTTTCATCATCTTCCCTCTTTTTTTGCGGGATTTTATTGCACCCATCCTTAGAGTTTCATGGCTCCTAAGAAGGACAACACGATCTTCGAGGGCAAGGGGAAGGTTTTTGAGTGGGTTGCCAAGGGAGAGAGGAGGAGGATTCCCCCCTTTCTCCTAGGGTTAGGTACTTCCCGGAAGGTTTGCCCTCTCATATCTTGCAGGGCCTTCGATCGAGTGAAGTTCCTCGACCTGTCAATGTCTTTCCTATCATCAGACCCTGGTTCCAAGATTGGTTTCTTTCCTCTCGGTAGTGGCCCAAGTTCATGGCCCTTCCGGCTTCAATTTCGATGATAGGCATCTTGAACATGGCCTCTTGCCATGTGAACTTTCCACTCCTTGAGGCTTTTACTGAGAGGTTCAACTATCAAACGAACACTTTCTTTATTCCTACAGGCGAGACAATGCCGACTTTGGAGAAAGTTGATAGGATTTCTAGCCTAAACTTGGCCGGGATTGCATATCAACCCTCCATTGTCATTGACGACCATTCCATCATGGGTGCATGACATTTGGGGGCTACTTAGTCTTCATATGGTCAGTGGGTTGATATGGATTTGCTGGTCCGAATACGAGAGCAATCTCAAGCCCCTGAATATATCTGTATTTTTCTTTTTGTGTTGTTGGGCTCTATTCTCTTTCTGAGTGGTCGTAAGACAACTCACAGTTCCCTTATTCCCTTAGTCCATGCCTTTTCGGAACGAGCAGGTTACACCATTGTTCCGACCGTGTTGATGGGCATATACCGGGGTCTTCACTATCGGATCACACGAGGTGATCGATTTATTGAGGGCAGTGTCTTGATTTTGCAGGTTTATATATATATATATATATATATATATATATATATATATATATATATATATATATATATATATATATATGAACTTAGTTTTATTTTATTTTGTCCCTAAAACTCAGTTTTTTGTCTAGTTTTGGGTTCTGGAACTCATATTTTTGCACCGGATATTTATTGGAAACAGTTAGGCTCGATCTGGGAGGGTCTCAGTTGGTCAACACGGCCAGTGTCGCCCAAGTTTGAGCGACATGCATAGTGTCACTCAGTCTGGGATGGGCGACATTACCAGTGTCGCTCAAACCAATTTGTTGCTGATCATTCAGGGGTTCTAGACTTTTATTGTCTGACTTTTTGGGTTGCTTTTAACTCCTATTTTCTGTAGATTTGGGTTTACGAACACATCGTTGTTGTCCGCCCTCCTTGATCAACGGCAACTGTATTTGCTGCTCTAGGACTAGCATACGTCAACGACACCACTCGACCCTGAGATGTCAATTTTTATCGTAGGATTCTTAACGAGCTATCGTCATTCGCTTGGGTGATCAGGGTTCTTGAAAATGTATCCCTATTGCTGCCTGCTATGGGGCATTCATGTCTTATTCTGACGAGGCAGCACTTCATAGAGGGTATTTCCCTCAAAGGGCGCTTCGTCAGTTTCGCGATACTTAGAATTATACTTTCTCCAGGAGAGGTGATTGATCGTCGCCCTATCTTTCCAATTCGACGACACTCTTCCACTCTTTTGGTCAAGGCAGGTTTGTCATGGGAGGGAAAGAAGTCTTCTTCTTGTGAGGGGTAAGCTAAGCACGACAAGCCCACAACCACTTCCAACTATGATTCTTGGTGGGAACGTGCCTTCCCTCTTTCACTATGCCCCAGATCTTCGAGACTCAGTGGCGAATCTTCTATACTTGCTCAGGATCTAATGCCTCATTAAGAAGATGGTGCCTCTTATTCAAACAAATGAATCAAATCCACTGAGGACACATGTGACATCAGCTTGAAAGAAGCTAACGTCGAATTGGCTCGATGGGTGGCCTTCATGGCGGAACTCAAGGAGAAGGATGTTGATCTGAAGTCAAAGACTAAATAGCCTAAATATTTTCTTTTCTTTATTTCTTTCTTGGCATGAGTAAGTTGATCTCATGATCAAAATTATTTTTTCAGTAAGTTTATTTATTTTTGTTGAAATCTGTTAAGATAGTAGAAATTTAAGTCATAGGACCACATGTAATGGTCTTGCCTCATTTTGCCTCAGGGGACCTAATTGAGAGAAAAACTCTCCCAGAATGGCCAATTTCATCGTCGGCGAGGTCACCCATCTCCTATATGTGGTAGTTGGTAGTTATACTCACACAAACATGGAGTGCCTGGCTAGTTTCAAGCCTTCATAACAGGCATAGGAAGTTGGCTTTGAGAACGA
The DNA here is from genome assembly GCF_054954075.1 of Amborella trichopoda. Lineage (NCBI taxonomy): Eukaryota > Viridiplantae > Streptophyta > Magnoliopsida > Amborellales > Amborellaceae > Amborella > Amborella trichopoda. The sequence goes on along the minus strand of NC_142348.1, from coordinate 32,990,463 downwards.
GGCCAGGTTGACTAACAGTTTAGCCTCTTGTAGTGATGGAGGAAGTCCTTCCTAAAAAGAGTTTTGTTTTTTAAAATGGACGATTTAAAAGTCAAATTTCAAAAGTACTCTTAAAGGGATGAGCCTTACAGTTTTGCCACCTGTGACCCCTTTGGTGGTCATTTTTCTTTATCAAGTTTTACCCAAGGATGATGAGAGGATTTTCTTGTGGGATCGTGAGAACTCAAAAATCTCGAAGTTGTCTTTTTACCTTTGAAACTTTTATCCTATGCTTTGCGGATCCATAAATAGTTCCTTGGATTCTTGTCGAACTTCCATCTTAGAGAGGTCTCGATGTTATCCCAGGGTTCGTCGAAGGCACTTTGGTCTTCCATTCATGTTACCCTTCTACATCTTTCTGATTTGGTTTTGTTGGGAACCTGCGGGGTTTAAGAGGAGTCTTCATCCTCAGGGTTTGCTTGTGCAGTAATGTTGGAATTTGCAAGTACTTGTTTGTACTTGAGTACTTTGAATTGAAAGCTCCTTTTTGGATAATTTTTTATTATTTTTACCTTTGATGCCATTTCAGGTTTTCACCACGTCCATGTTTTTTATATTCTTTCATTTTTCCTTTGTGATGCCTTTTCAGGTTTTCACCATGCTTTTGAGCCAATTATGGGTAGTATTTTTTGAGATACATCATATTAATGGGGTCATTGAGTTCATACCCCTCCTGATTTTTAATCTTGATAGAATTGCTTGCGTGCACTAGGGTAACCACGAATAGCCCCTCCCAATTAGGTTTGAACTTGCCTAAAGGGTGTGGATTTGTAGGAATATGGAAGATTTTCTTGAGTACCATGCCCCCTTCTTTGAATTATCAAGGACTAACTTTTCTTTGGTATGCCCTCTCGATCCTACGCTAATAAGCAATGATATTTTATGTCGCTCGTAGTCGTCTTTCATCCAAATTAACGAGGGCAACGATTCGTGCTTCGATCTTTTGTCCCTCATCTGAAATTATATGAATGAGCACTCGGAGGGATGGTATCTCAACTTCTCAGTTGTCTGGTAGGCCCTTAGGGCATTTTTTAGCTTTTCGTGCCAATCTTTACCACCTTCTATTATTTTGTCTATTATTCTGAGAAGTCCTTTGTTTGTGGCCTCCGCTTGTCCGTTTCCTTGAGGGTAGTAAGTTGTGGAGAATTTCTACGTTATCCCGAACTTTTTACACACCTTAGTGATCCTTCCATTTTTGAAATTAGATCCATTGTCAATAATGATTGACTCACTAATACCAAATCTGAATACATTGTTGTTCTTTATGAAACGACCAATATGTTGTCCTTTTATTTTGACAAATGATGTAGCCTCTACCAATTTTGTGAAGTACTCTATAGCTGTTATTATAAAACAGTGGTCGTTTATCATTCCGATGATATCAAGACCCCACATGGTAAAGGGCAATACGGGCGGTGTTGAGTTGAGTGGTGCGGACGGTGCATGGACGAGGTCTCCATAAAGTTTACATTTGGGACACCTCTTAACGAACTTCCAACAATCTTCAGCCATGGTGGTCCAGTAATAGCCTTAGCACCTGATTTTCTGAGCTAAGACGGCTGCCCCAAAATGATCTCCTTCATTATGTAACTTTGTCAGTACTTGGTTGATTTCTGGCTGATCGAGGCACTGTAGAATGATTACATCGAATGATTTCTTGAACAGGAGGTCACCTCTTACCAATAATCCATCGAAAACATTCGAGGGGCTTCTTTATCCTTTTTGGTGGCTCCTTCGGGGTATAATTCGTCTTTTAACAGAGACAGAACATCGTCGACCCATGGTTTTGCCTTAACTAACGCATCTGAAGCCACAAGAGACACTTCCCCATCGTTCTCATTTTCTTGCTTTATTTTTTTTTCGATCCTTGGTGGGGAAGGGTCATGTTTGTTCTTGATGTAGAATGGGAGTGTGGTGATTTCTAGGAGAATATCGACTATTGAGGCAAGGGTTGCAAGGGTGTCGACGAACTGATTATTTTCTCTAGTTACGTGCTAGAAGGCGAATTTATTAAAATATGGGATCATCTTTTCCACCTTTTCTTGATAAGGTTTAAGCTTTTCTTCTTTCACCTTCCAAATCCCTTAAACTTAGTTTATGATGAGTAAGGAGTCACCAATCACTCGTATTTGTTGGATTTTGATTCCCGTGGCGTTATCAGCCCAGCTATTAAGGCTTCATATTCAAAAATATTGTTGGTGCATGAGAAATTCAATCTGATGGCTGTTGGCATTAAAATCTTATCGGGTCAGTGTAATATGATTCCTATACCGGACCCGTACTCATTCTTTACACCGTCAAAGTATAGCTCCCAATTTGAGGCCTCAATTGTGAAGAGGTTCTCATCAGGGAGATCCGTGTTGACGGGAGTGCTCTTTGACAGTGTGTGCTCAACCAAGAGATCAGCAATGGCTTGTCCTTTGATCAATTTTTTAAGAACATACTAGATCACGAACTCGCTCAATAGCATTCTCCATTTCGCCAAACATTCGCCAAACACTCAAGTGGGTCTATTTTTGAGATGATCTTGACTGCATGAGATAAGACATAGTGTCTTAATTTCTGCATAGACCACACAAGAGTTAAGCAGTGCTTCTCCACATCCGTGTATCTTTTCATATAGTCGATCATGGTTTTGCTGATGTACTATATCGTTTGTTCTTTTCCATGGTCGTCGTATTGTCTGAACATTGCCCCCATAGTCCTGTCTTTCATAGATATGTACATGAATAAGGGTTTATCTGGACTAGGAGGACTAAGGATTGGAGGTTTAGTGAGGTTCTCCTTGATTTGGTCGAATGCTTCTTGGCATTCATTATCCCATATAAATGGGGGTATCCTTCTTAAGGAGTCTATTGAATGGCGCGCACTTGTCTGCTAGTTGTGAAATAAAACACCTTATGGCTTGTATGCTACCTTGAAGCCCACAGATTTCTCTGATGTTCTGGGGAGGGGGCATTTCAGTGATGGCTCATATTTTGGACAGGTCCATCTCAATGCCCCTTTGGCTTATTATAAAGCGTAGTAATTTGCCGGATTCAACTCCAAAAGCACATTCTGTGGATTGAGTTTGAGTTGATGTTTTTAGAGTCTTTCGAAAATGATTCTCAGGCTGGTGAAATGATCAGACCTGGTCTTCGACTTGACCAGAATGTCGTCGACATAGTCTTCCATGATGGTGTGTATTAAATCATGGAAGATGCTAGTCATTGCCCGCTAATAAGTTGCCCCTATATTTTTTAGGCCAAAGGGCATGACACAGTAACAGTAGGTTCCCCATTGTGTTATGAATGAAGTTTTTATATGGCCTTCTTTTGCCATGAGGATTTGGGTTTATCCTAATAAGCCATCCATAATGATAACATCTCGTGCCCCTCAGTGTTGTCGACCAAGGCATCTATATTTGGTAATGGAAAATTGTCCTTGGGACATGTCTTGTTGAGATCTCTGTAGCCAACACACACTCAGATCCTCCCATCTTTCTTGGGTATGACCACTATGTTGGCCAACCATTCTGAGTAATCGATGGTGGTAATGAACTTGGCCTTGAGTAGTTTGTCGATTTCTTCTTTTATTTTGAGCTCAAGGTGGGTCTTTTGTCATCGGAGCTTCTTCCTTACAAGCTTTGCTCCTTCGTTGACTATTAGGTGATGTTGCACCAATGTGGGATCTAACCTTGGCATATCATCATATGACCAGGCGATGACATCACGATATTCCTTGAGAAAGGAAATCATACTTTCTCTCTCCTCAAGAGATTGGGAGGTTCCAATCTTGGTTAACCTTGGGTCCTTCTTAGTTCATAGGATTGCATCGATCGTCTCTTCGATGATAGCCGTTGGGTCACCATCGAATCTCTTCTTGAATTGCTTGACATGAGAAGTGAATTCCTCAGGTTGAGAGATTTCTTCAGACTCTTGGCTCTCTTGATCTTCGTCTTGGTTGTCCAATTCATTATCTTGGGTATTGTGCACCGTTATTGAGCTATCTTGAACGTTCGCTGTTTTTGAAAATTATTTTCTATTATAATCAGTTTTATCATGTTTTGATTTTTCAACGGTGGATTTTGAAATATCATAAGAGGTGTCCCTTATGGGACTCGAGAGAGAAGTATTGGGGACTGGATGCACAGTGCGATTAGATGGCCACCCTGCGCCTATCTGGTTTTTAGCATTGGGACTTGAAGGTGCCGCTGGTATGCTTCTTTCAATTCTCGAGATAGAGGAATGATTGACCAATTCCATTCCTGGATTTGTATAAGTAGATGAGCACGCTTGGCTCTGTTAGAGCCGATTGTGTGTGTTGAGATGTGGAAGAAGAATTGTTGGGGAATCAAGGATCACCATTGGCCGTTTTGAAGGACGGACATCGAGAGGATCGAGGCTTTGAATGCCTCCAAATACAAAGCCTGGATAGCTTGAAGGCTTCATCCAGCTTTGAAATAGGGTAAGAGTACACCTAAGTCCTCCTCGATCCCCGTTTTCAATTTTGGCTTAGGGTGATTCAGAAATTCCCTTCGTTACGCCTTGTCCTTGACTCCCCAAGCCTTGGCCTGGTTGGATGCCTTGGGAGAAGAGCATGTACCAAGCTTGGAGGGACCCAAAATCATATCGATGTTGACATTGGATAATGTCATCCATCGATGCAGAAGTTTGTAAATTTGAGGAACAGGGTCGTCGGCCTCTTGGCGCAGGTGGCACAATCGACTTGCTCAAAGGAAGCGAGCGGGATTTCTCCAAGCTCGACCACTACAGCTAGCTTCCTGCTACGTATACTAGAATTGGAATAGGAAGGGGGTACAACACATACCTTCGCGATGCCATTTTTAGTCAGAAATTTGAATCATTGATGGAGTGTTGAGGTGACTATGAAGTTTTCATGCAGCCATGGTCTTTCTAGCAGCATGTTGAATGAAGGTTTTATCTCCAAGACATAAAACTTTATCGTTTGGGTTGTAAGGCCAATTTTGAGCATGAGAGGCAGTATGCCTTCAGCTTGTCTCTTAGTTATGTCATATGCGGCAAAAGTTAGTTGGCACGACTCGAAGTCATCCGAGCTTTTGCCTATCTGCATCACTGTTTTCATAGGGTATCTGTTTAGGGATGCCCCATTATCAACAAGCACTCTCTGTATTTCATATCCTTGCATGAGAATGATGATGTGCCAAGGTTGGACATGAAAACGGTTGAAGCTAGTAAGGATGTCATCGTCTGTGAATACAATTGGCGTTGGTGCCATCGGTTGGTTGATCATTCCGCACAATTCATCCGACTGTGTGTTGCTTAGGATGTGTATCTTAGTGAGAACCCTTTCGATCTGAGCTATGTGTGCTGGTCAGTTGATGAGTAGCTCCAAGATGGAGATTTGAGCCTGGATCTTCTCGAGATGAGCCGGTAGATCGTAGGTGGTTGCAGATCCTTGAGTTTCTTTACTCGGCTCATGATCTGGGGCTCCTGCTGGTTGTTTGGATTTTGAGTTGTTTCCCATTCTTTCATCGAGAGTGTCAGCCATCAGTTGAATGGGTTTGAACACTCAGCCTCTTCGGGTTAAGGAATCAACCATACCATCCTGAAGCTCGATAGGGTCGGACCTATCAAGAATAATGGGAGACTTTGGGGTGTTAGCCCCTTGTTTGGAAGATGATGCCTTGTCATTGATTCTCACCATATCAATATCTAATGTGTCATTTTCATCATATTGATCACATTAGGGAACGTTGTCGAGGTTCGGAGATGAAGGGCATCCTCTCAAAAGGCTCAAAAGATCTACTTCGGGCTTTTGAAAGTGATGATCATAAGAAAATATGAATTGGCTGAGATCATCTTCTTCGTCTCCATTCTCAATCATATGAATGACAACGTTCTCTTTTGCGTTGTCTTGAGCTCCCGAATTTTCAATCATTGTGACCATATTCTTAACGAGAGGGTTTGTAAAGATACCCATCTTTTGATTAGGCTCTTCGACAGGTTGATTTCTAGGTGCGACAGTGATGTCCCTCCTATTGATTAACAATGAATCTTCTGTTTCAAATATATGTAGTTTTGAGTGTCATGGGCATGGTTTTGATGCCATTTGCACCACTGGCTCTTATCCGTGACTTGAAATGGTGGTTCAGTTGGTAGTGGGAGATAAATCATGTTTCTAACTAGGAGCAATTCCAACACTTTTTCCAATGGGTCTTTGAGAGGAGTGAAATTATCCTCTCGCCTTTGTTTATTATTTTGAGCGTTGGCTCTACGTTAACCCCTTCAGTTTTGGTTCTGATTGTTGTGTTGAGTGGCTGAACCTTGGGCTGGTTCGTTAACGACAATCACATTAACCTGATTGGAAGCCTTCCCCTTGTTATTTCTTTTACTCTTATTTTGGGGAGTCGTTATTGGTTAATTGCCAGGCGTAATGCTAAGATTGGTCCCTCTTGCCGTTTCATGTTGCGCCACCCGCTCGATCATGGAGTTGAAGGAATATGGGATAAGACCTTGGCTAAAAAAGGTCATGTATTCAAGAGCGGCGTTCTCCAAGGCCATAGAGATTTGGATGGGTCCATCAGTGGGCATTCTATGACCCGAATTGTCACCTCTTGGAATCGACGGATGAAATCCTCGAAGGATTCTCCTAGATTTTGCTTCGTTGCACTGAGCTTGCTCAGGGAGAGAGATCTTGGTGTCGACCCATGGTAGTGAGAGATGAATAGGTTGAACATTTTGTCTGGAGTGATGTGTGGTTGAGCGGACATCATTCTTCGGTGCCAGTTCAAGGCCTAACCGGTCAATGTTTGCAAAAATATGGCCATCAGTTGGTTAGGCTTGTCTCGTAAAGCTCGAACAGAGAGGAGATACGTGTTGACGTGAGCATCTGAATAGCTCTTCTCATTAAACTTGTTCCTAAATTCTGTGACAACAAATCCCAGGGGAATGTCCTCCATGCCTCCAAAGGTCTCTTGAACATAGGCCTTTTGGGGTAGAATTTCATGCATGCTCATTCTTACGAGCATATCCTGCATCGCTTTTAAAGTGCCTTCTTGTTGAATATTTGGCGTGACAGTACGCCCACCGGTCGATGGGTTCCCAAGTATAGATTGGTAAGTTTAGATTTGGGGTAGATGTAGGCCGACATGGGCCTGAGGTTGATTGGCCGCAATCACCAGGATAATGTCATACATTTTTTCCTGAGGGGCGTACGAACCCATAAGTGTGGCCATCGGTTGCGGAAATGGCACTGTTTGTTGGACCGGGTGAACTAAGGGGGCTGATTGAAGAATCGGCTGACTCGGTTGTGGTAGGGGTTGACCTATACCACCAAGTTGGTTTAGCATAGACCCATGAGCTGGGGAATGAACAGTGTAACCTAAGTCAATCAGACTTTTAAGGGCAGCTTGAACGCCCAACTTGCCAAAGGGTTGGTTTAGATTGAAGCCTCTGCTCCGTACAGTGTTAAGAACGTCATGAGTGGTACTATTGTGGCTCGAGGTTGGGTTGGATCCCCTAGACCAAGGTGGGTCTTGGTTATGAGATCACTGCGCTTTGGTATTATCTTGGTTCGAGTTGTAAGAATTGGCATTAGATGCTATATGAATTTCTTCCCTCACTCGACTTCTACTTTGGCTACCTAAAATCCCTCGTAGGACGACGCATGGTCGGACCCCGTCACTATTCAGAGTCTTTCGGGCAGAATTATCTTTTCGGATCACACCGATTTTGGGATTAGAAGTGAACCCTTGGGACTCTGCCTCTAAGTGAAACATGGGCGTTGGATAATGGATTGGCCTAAGGTCTGTTGATAGTTTCAAGGGATTTTAGCATATTGGTCCCTAGGATTCGGAAGGTTTGGTTTAGAGTTAACTATAGAGCAATCATCATGGTCATCTTGAGTAACCGATATGGTGACTCTCTTTGGCTGGGTTCTGGAATCTAGACTTAGGTAAGAACTAGACTCGACAACTTAGGGCAGACCTAGCCAGACTCTATGGGCAAAACTTTGACTAAGACCTAGGCTAAGACTCGACTAGAATCAAGACTTGCTAAACTCAATGGGTTTTGGTTCAGACCCTGAATAAAGGTAAGCCTAGTCTAGCTCTAGAGGCAAATCTATGCTTAGACCTATGCTAGAACCTAGACTAAGATCTATACCGGATAGGTACGAGTCTCGGCTCGGACCAAGAGTGGGTCTAGGTTCAGAGCTGGATGTGAGCCTAGTTCGGACCTAGACTGAGCTCGGATTGGATCAAAGATGAGCTAGGAATGAGCCTTTGGCTCGGACCAAGAAGGGGGCCTGGGTTTGGACCTGGGTGTAAACCTTGTTCGGACCTGGGCTAGGCTGGGTACAAGCCTGGACATGGAGCCAGAGGGTTCAGCTCAGACCAAAAGCGGGTCCAGACCAAGATCTAAGATTAACCAATCAGAAATAAGAAAGCAACCACACAAAAATGTTTGACCTAAATTGATTATAGGTAGGCTTGGCTTGAGAGTGGGTTCTTAACTATTGAAATGCGGCTAGGCTGATATAGGTCCCCACATAGGTCCTGGCCTCCTGTTATAGGATGTTCACCAGATCCTACTATACGGAGTGTTTCTTTGAGGCAAAGAATTATGGAGGGGCCCTCACAGTTAAAGTTACGCGAATCCCAATCGCCTCAAATCCCAAAATCATGCTGTTAACGTGGATTTTGGGGGTTTTTGAAATATTTTTTTGCTGGTTTCCCGGGCACTCCCAGTCTGGTGTGTGTTGGAGTTTGTAAAGAAGCACGCAATTAAAATAAATTCAAGCACACAATGCACTCAAACAAGAAAGGAAATAAGCGAGCGCTCGGCACTAGTCGTGCCTAGCGATGCCCGCTTCGAGGCGAAACTCATTCGAAGCACAATATAGATGGAGGGGTAAGCAACCCCTAAGAAGGTATAGTCAGAACAATGAGGCCAGGCACAATTTGTGCTAAGTTGAGCGCAGCTCGAGTCGAGGGTGACTCGAACAGGACACGGTTCTGAGAGGGTGCAAGCAGCCCTCAATGTATTTTTTTAATTTTTTATATCTTTTAACTTTGATGAAATACAATTAAACTAAGCATGGTGAAAGTAGGGAAAACATGGTTTTAGTCAAAATTAGCCAACTAAAATAAGATAAAAAAAGTCAGAAATAATACAGACCTATTTGAAGGAAAATATTTTTTTTTTATTTTTAAAAAATTTATTTTAAGTCCAAAGTTTGTCAACAGGGAGCCAAAAGTCCCTAAAATGGGCCTGTGGGGTCCTAGAATGTTCCTGGGACACTTGCAGTTGGGCAACACCGGTGGTGTCGCCCTTGCAAGGTGGGCGACACTGCTAGTGTCGCAAAAAAAATAATTTTTTTTTATTTTTTTATGTTGTTTTTTTCTCCAAATTAATGATATAATCCTACTTTAAACTTGGAACAAGCAGAAAAAAATATATTTATGATGAAATAAAATAAAACAGAGTAAGGCAAAATAGTGTAGACGGAACAGTAAAATATTTGTTTGCTATTTTTTAAAAATTTTATTTTGCTATGAATGTTTTGGACAGTCAAAAAAGAGACCCCAGAGTAGATATGAAAAACTTCATAAGATTTTGAAACTTTTGAATTTTGGGTGACACGGGGAGTGTCGCCCTGGATTTAAGCGGCACTGATAGTGTCGCCAAGAAAAATCAGGGTTTCACAGCACCGAAACCTTGGATCCTGGTTACTTCCAACTTTTGGGACTTTTGTGACTGAAAACTGTGAAAAACGATGGATAAAAATTGTATTTTGGTGCTTGGATCAAGCTCGAAAGTGCCCCACGGTGGGTGCCAAACTGTTTACGATGCAAATTTGACAGATCTGGTTGTGAGGATCTCTTTGATCTGACACCTTAAACAAATGAAAATGAAATGGTAAAGAAAGTGGGACAAATCGAATTTAGATCTAAGGGCAGGTCTTCCCAGAAATGAGCAGATCTATTCCTAGATCTGTGGTAGAGCCAACATGATCCAAGACACTATGGTTTTTAAAGCAAGCTAATCCAAATAAGGCCAAAATGAAATGAAATTAGTAACAAAAAGTAAAAGAAAGAGAAATAAATGCTACCAAACCGGGCCGGATGGTTTTTCTCTCTGCGTTTTTCTCTAAGATTTCTATCTTCTACAGCTCTCTAGGGTTTCAAATCTCTATCCTCAGGTTTTTTCTCTCTCCTAGGATTTTTTTCTCTATCCTCCCTCAAAATGCCAAGAAAAAGAGGGTTTATAGGGGTCAAAATCCATTAGGAAGGATAACCTCCCGCAACAAATAAATCCCTCGATCAAAAATCCACCTTTGAGGGTCACGAATTTGGGCCCAAGGAAAGTAGCAAAAAACCTACAAAAGGCAAAAATTTCAATTCGGGGCAAAAAGAGGTGGACGACACTGGCAGTGTCGCCCTGGTGACACTGGTAGTGTCACTCAAATCTGAGCAACACTGCTAGTGTTGCCCTAGCCAAAAAGTGTCGGAATTGGAAATTTTCAATTGTAATTTGTTCCTCAGCCTTTTGTGATGCTACCAGAAAAACTTTGGGTCAAAACGAATTTTTTTATTATTTTTAATGAATGCTTTGGTAAAACAAGGTATTTACAGAAATCTGGGTCAAAACAGGGTTTTTGCAGGGTTCCGGGTAGCAGACTGGTTTCGGGTCACAAGATAGGTTGTGTGAACTATGGATTTGGGTTTACTAGGTTAAGTGTGATCCTAAAGGATCAGGAAATCACAATTTGCCAATTTTAAAATAGGATGTCTACAAAGTATCATATTTTTAACAGTATCAGATTCATATCCATATTATAATAGTATCAACATTATATGATCGATTGTCAGAGTCTCAGTGTCGTTGAAACATTTCCTGCAATTTTAGGTAGTGACATCCGATCAAAACATGGTCATAACGCCCAATTCCTTTGGAAGTTAAAAAAGGTTCCAGAACTAATTTCACACTAGACACTCCTACCCTTCGAATGGGAGTGGTTTGAAGACAATTGACCCCCCCCGTTTGACCTCATAAAGGTTCTAAGAGGTGAGGGTTAACTAGTTGCGCCTTGCTATGTATAGTGGACAGCGAGGTACCCAGCTTCATATCACTATAACTTGCAAACCATGAGGTAACTTGGTACGGTTTCAAATCAAAGTTTAAGCCAGGATATATATATTTTTAAAGAGGTACACTTGAATGCATTTGAAATCCATTTGGTAGTTCAAAGATTTGTGCCGAACAAGGTGATAGTTCTGAATTTTATCAATACTACCCACAGTGACATACCTTCATAACCTGAAGTATAACTTTCAATCTAAAACGAATTTCAAAATAATTTCTACATGTAACTTTTAGCACAGTAAAAGATCTTTCAAATGGCAGTGGCTTGGCAAAAAATGGACTTCGTTTGGCTAGGTAAAATAAGTGACCATAGCATCATTAGTGGAAACTCCTGGAAAATAGTCAACAGTAATATACTCTCTTAGTTTGGAACATAACTTCATTTTCATTAAGAATTTCATTAGTAGAAAAAAGTGAACATTTTACTAGACTCACATATCTTTCCCGCAGGGGTGGTTTGAGGTCAATCGGACGCCATTTTCCAGTTTGAAAGCCTCATTCCAAAACAGATGTAATTATGGAATTTAACAATGGCATATAACATGTCTCAAGATTACATTCCATAACCCTCATTTCATGGTGAGAAACAAGAGAATAACCATTCTCTCAAAATGTGAACACACATAACATGCATTTCTTACACAATTTAAGAATCATATATTCCCTTTCAACATCCATCATTATCATAGAATAAAAGCCCCAATTTCTAGCACAATTTATAGCACATTTCACGTTCATAAATTCCCATGCATCCTTATGACTACAATGCAGTGGTGTTGAATCTACTTACTTCAATAACCATGGTATATTCTCCAATCCTCTATTCACAACTCTCACCTGCACAACAGTGGCTGTCCTCCAATAGTCTCTTCTTCAAACATCGTATCGTAGAGAGAGGAGAAAATGAGGGAAGAATGAGTGGCGTGGGTGAGAGGAGAGGCTTAAGTACTCTTACGTTTGGGGTGGTGGTCCAAGTGTCATCAAAAGACTTCAAATCTGGAAGAGTGGCACTCATAATCCCAGCATATCAGTAACGCAGCCTGCGCTGGTCTCCTGCACACAACATAGCCGGCGTCTGTCTACTTCTCCTACGTAGCCGGCACTGGCCTCTTCACACGGCACAGCTGGTGCTGGTCTCTGTACAAAAAACAGCCGGCACTGGCACTTCTTCTCCACAGCCAGCATTACTCACAACTCAGTCAGCCCTGAGAGTTCTCTCTCATCACAGCCGGTGCTGCCCACTACTCAGCTGATGCTGCCGACAACTCAACCAGCACTGGTCAAAACTCAGCCAGTGCTGGCCACCACTCAGTCGGCTCTAGCCATCACTAAGCCGACGCTGACCACCACTCAGCTGGCACTGGCCACCACTAAGCCGGTGTTGGCCACAACTCAGTCGACGGTGTATCCTTCCTTCCTCCCTATCATGCCATGTATTCTAACTGGCCGGGAAAAGTTTGGGTCGTCAAATGGGACTTGCACCAAGGCAACCTGCATCGGTAGCACATCTGCTATCACTCAAAACATGCACCCTGTCACCGAAAGTCACTTGTCGGTTGTATTGCCGAGGTACGCCAGAAGGCTGCCCAGTCCCTTTTTGCAAAAGTTATCGCTGCTTCTGTGGGTCATCGTAAGGGTACCCCCCACATTTCTGCATCACCACGAGTCACTATGCTTAGCGGCTCAACACATCGGCCTCCACCTCTGGCACACACCCTAAGGCTCGTGGGTCATCCACTCGAGCCACACCTCAGGGTAAACCTTTTGTTACCTTGAGTCAGCATCCAAGATCAGGCGTCCTATAGTTAAGTCTTATACAAATTATGTATGTGCATCTCACCACTCAGGGCAGCACCATTGTTGCGTCAACCCGAGCACACGAAAGACGCCCTCGTCCTCCTACTCAGAACACACTAGCGCACCTTTTAAGGGGTAGGCTTCCACTTGTTACCTGACAGACACCTGCTCACAATTCTCGGCCTCCTAAGGGCAGACCACCTGTTCGAGCCTGAGCTGACCCCCAAGTCACCCGGAATGCTACTTCAAGGGGTGTACATTTGCTACCTTCCAGGCCACTGCTTGCTCCCAACCCAAACAACATCAAGAGCTGGTTCCCTCTTCTTTCACCCTTTCTGCTCTCGACGGATATCTCAAGACATGATACTCGAAGGTTTTCCCTAAGAGTACCATCCTCAGCCATGTCAGGTCTGTTATGCCTTTGGAGCCCACAAAGGAGCTCGAGGCAAAGGCTGGATGATCGATGAAGTTCTACAACTTCCAAGGTAGCAGCCCAAGCTGGCCTCTGTCCAGGGTCCACATTTACTGCCCCATCTTATGGACACGACCCTCTCATGCTCTAAGAAGGCGAGTCAACCTTGACCCCAGTCCCAGTTCTGGTGAGAGGTCTATCGCAGCCTCAAAGATAAGAAAAATAGAGGACCGCAAATCCTGATTAAAAAGTAGACTAGAAAAGTCGGGGCACCCAGCTCCAAAGGTCTCCTTCCTCAAAATCCCTTCTACCCTCTTCGTATCACAGAGACTGAAGAAGAGCTGCGAGAATTCTGCATCGTGGTGAGCATCATAGAAGATGACTTGACCACCCAGCAGCAACGGTCCCAAGACTGTCAAGAACTGGTCCTTGCATGGTCCGCATATAAGACTCAAGTCCAGTAGAGGCATGCTGACCCCTTGCTGACCGATCTGCCACATGTGACCTCTAAGATCGAAAGCCCTCAACTGCAACTAAGGCTTACCTCCTTGAAGAAACAGTCAGCGTTATGGTTGTAAACGAACCTAGCGACAGCCAGGAAGAGCGCAAGAATAGATTCGAAGACATGGCGTATGCATTGATGGAGAAGATTGACCACATGGAAACCATGCAATACTCGGCTAACCATGAGGCCAACTTCCATAACTCAGATGATGTAGCTCCAACACAGCCTCTTCCCCCTGCCTCACAAGACAATTATGTCCCTCACCCTATCTCACGTGCTAACATTGACACTCTGGTAACCCACAGCTTAAAAACAGACAGATTTTGAGTATGCAGGGTTGGAACTCTTTACTAAAAGTCGTACCCCCTCTTACATCGATCAGGTTTTGTTTCCTCAAACTACAAGAAAGGGAAGTTTCCCTTGTTCGATGGTTCAACCTCCCCACACTAGCATATCGCCCATTTCCAAGAAGCATGTCGAGAGACAGCAGCTGATGGAAGACTTCTTCTACATCAGTTTGTTGAAACCCTTGATGGCCCTGCTTTTCAGTGGTATGCTCGGCTTCCCCCGAACTCAGTAGATACTTTGGAGGCAATGGAGAAAATGTTCCCTCAGCGTTTTTTTAAGGTCGAGAGAGAGGTCCAAACCATCGAGCTTCTCACCTTGACTCAGGAACCGGATGAATCTGTGGATCAATTCATAGTAAGGTGGAGATATTTGGCCACTTTCCATCCCAATCCCATGCCCGAGAGGGAAGCAGTTTAGACATGTGCGAAAACTACATCCTGAGATTGCTCTACATGTTGAGCCTCCAATCCGACCTTCATGTTAGAGCTGATCTCTAAATTAATTCGCATAGCAACATCATGGTGGGCACGACAACAGTTTCAAGCTTGGGAAATAACCGAGGAAATAGTAATTCTCAGACAACGCCCGGGGCAACCAACAAAAAGTGGTAATCAGTGCGGCCATTACCGTCAGTGATCCAAAGAAGGCTGCCTCTCAAAACTTGGACCTCTCTAAAGGGGGTAGGCACAACAAAAACCCAAACAGCGCCTCAGGGAGGCAAGCAGCAATCATACAACTAGTTACCCCCACCTGCAAACCTTAATCAAAGTGATTATTGGACTAACCATCAGAACAAGGTTTATCCATTTGAAAATGAATGGGTTCCTGCAGTGCTCGGACTATTGCTGAAACTGAACATGATTGAGCTATCTGATATCAAGTTTCTAGATCAAGCTGGTCTCTATACTCATGCAAGATGTTGTGCTTATCATCAAATGATAAACCACTCCACAGAAGAATGCTACACACTGAAAGACCTCATCAAGGCTCTGATCCAAAAAGTTAAGATCAAGATCGAAGAACTCAAGAAATCATTCTAGGCAGCAGAAGTGTCCCATGCAGTGACAATTTAGGAGGAAGATGAGGCACCTAACATCGATTGCGTCTTGTTTGCCATGATGCATCAAGAAGGCCTCATCACGCCAAAACAAACAAACAACCCAAGCACTGGGCTCAAAGAGCCGAGGGTCTCTGGTGTCCATATCATCAGATATGGGGGCATGACCTGAGCGAATGCTCTGACTTCCACAAGCTATTAGCAAAGAAATCGCAGAGAGGCCAATAAGTTGGTGATGTTCCAGACAGGGATCCCCAAGTCTCTCCTCCACTGGTACAAGAGGACCCCCTGACTCAAGACCCGGGAATTGATAATTCAGACCCTCTTCTAGCCCTATTGAGGTAATGCTCCAACAAGGACTCATCACTCCTAAGCCTGCGAGGCAGCCCAAGCACCTTGCCCAGGGGACTGAGAATCACTGGTGCCCATACCATCAGATATGGGGCCATGAGCTGAACGAATGTTAAGGGTTCAACATTGTGGTTGCAGAAAAAGTCCAGAGAGGTTACAATGCTTATGTTGAACACCCTCAAGGCACTTTGCCCATCTAGGAGGGCGTTTCAACGCCAGATTCTCGGAAGGACGCCTTTGATCCCTTTGAACCCTCGACTTCGCAACCATTGAAAGTCCATCATGGGGGGATAAGGCTCAAGTCTTTAAAGCGAGAAGCGATTCGTCAAGCTAAGGTTGTTCATAAACCTAGCAATACAAACTAAGCACGTCCAAAGGTGACTAGAAGAAAACGAGCACCAAGAGCTTCTCCTCAGAAGAATAAGGTTCTTCAGCCACTTGTCGAGCTAGAATTTCTCAGGCCCTTTCCTCCCTTGCCGACCTTACAAGACTTCATACCGGTCGCGATCAACCTTATTCCTTCGTCTCATCAAGAGGATACCCCTGAGTCATCTCTTACTCGGGGCATGTCCAATGAGGGTGACAACATCAAAAGCACCCCCTAACAGTCTAAGCAAGGGAAAGACCTAAAAAAATCCTTACACATGTCCAATTCTGGTGGTGACGTAAAAAGCTACCTAGATCAGTCCGATGAGGAGAACGACCTTAAAAGTCCCTCACTTACTGACCCTTCTCCTTCTTCCTCTTGTTATTATTCTTATTATCCTTCCTCTTATATGTCTCCTGTAGCTACAATCTTGAAATGTCCAGACATCGAGGCTCTTAATAGAGAGCTCAAAGGAACTAATGCAAGCACGACGCACCAAAGAAGGTTGAAAAAGACGTTAGCCTAGGCGGCTGGATTCTTGACAGTTGCTGATGCTCTGGCGGCTCGGGCTAAGGCATACCCATCTTCTTCTACTAAAGAAGCCCAGTGGCCTCTTGAGCCCGACTTTTAGAAGAGGTTGAGAGAATCAAGAGAGCAGAGCCTCTATTCTGAGGAAGCTTGCCACATGGTGCAATTCTCAAAAGCATCACCCAGCATGGGGCAAATGAGCCTAAGATCAGAGAAAACGTTGCAACCGCCATCTCAAAAGCCAGGCATTTTGAAATTTCTTGGTCTGCCACTGCTTGCTCACCCCAATAATTCAAACAATTTACCCATCCTCCAGCTCCCTAGGCTCCTTCCTCACCCAAATAACCTGGACAATCCACCCATCCTCCAATTATCTAAGCCAGCCAGTAGCCTAAAATTAACCTCTGCCACCTGAACCTATTCCTCAACCCATTATATCACCAAAGCTGGTGGTAGGACTAGGAACACAAAAGGCTGACGAAGAAAAGGTGAAAAATGATGTGATAGGGCACCTAAGGAAGCTTCCAGCCCTTCTCAGAATCTATGATGCCCTCATGCTCTTGAGGAATTACCGTATGGCTCAGATTCAGGCTCTCTCCAATCCAGAGGTATACGAGACGGAGGTGGAACCCATTGAGGTGGGCCCAGCGATCTTAAGTGGATGCATGATGATCACCTTCTCAGAGAATGATTTTCCATTGGGATAAAAATTTCACAATCGCCCTCTCTTTGTGACTAGTGAGCTACATGCATACCCCATTAACCGAATTATGTTGGATGGAGGGTCAACAGTCAACCTTATCCCAAGGAGAATCCTCACTTGTTTGGGATTAGGGTCTAAGGATCTTACTACGACTCATAACACAGTTCATGGGTTCAACCAGTTAAGAGAGAAGCCAGTTGGCACGGTTTGCCTTTCTCTCCGGATCGGTGAATTAAACGATTACGTCAAATTTCATGTGATCGATACGTACACATATTACAACATCCTTCTCGGACTCCCATGGCTCCATGATTAGGAGGTGGTTCCATCCACATTGCATCAATGCTTTAAGTATAGTTGAGATGGGAGACAATATACGGTCTATGCTGATAGAAGACCGTTTCCTATAGCCAAAACTCACTATGTTGATGCCAAGTATTACTTCACAGATTCGGGGTCACCCTAAAAGTCAAATGATGGTGTTCTCATGTTTGTGAAGAAGGTAGAACCTTCGCCTCATGAAGATGTTGGGGACATCAGGAGATCGCTCATGAGCATGTCTAATGAGGAAGAAAGACAAGGCAAAACTCTCCCTTTAACTTCCCTTCATTGTAGTATGCCATCCATCATCCCTGAAGAAAATCCATCTTCTCCTGAATATGAGGTTTCCCCCTTTGCTTCCAATACTGAGCCACTCATGCAAGAATAAGACCATAAGACACTCTCGAGATTGAGGAAGTTATGGGGATAGATCTTCCTGCTGCAAAGATCACCTACATGTCAAAAAATAAAAAAGTCTTGCATGTCCCCATTGCACTCTTGAAAGTAGAATTGGCGCACCAGCCACCGTGAAAGGTCCTGCGCTTCCCTGATTCTATCAAAAAAGAGCAGTTAAAGAAAGGACAACCCACATGCCCTCAAGAACAGGATCTTCTAGTAGAATTAAGAAGCAAGGTTCGCAGTCTCCAGACTCAATTGGGGGTTATGCATATCGCTTCAAAACACCTAAAGGAGTTCGTGCCTGAAACCAAGAGCTAAGACGGGCTCGGAGTGAATGGACCTTGAGCCAAAGCCCCTCTTGATTGGACTGTTTACAGCGAGCAGACTCATCACATTATGAGAACAATGAATTATGAGCCCATGTTCAATCAAACATTAAGGGGTGAAGAAGCAACTACTGCCTCATTTGAGGTCATTGAAGCTACAACAACCTGTCATAAAACAAAGCAAGGTGTAGGGTATTCCTCCACGACCCAAATACAATTAACAAGAGTAAGAGATAGAGTACAGAGAAACAAATGAGAAAAGAAAAAGTCAAGCATCATACTGAAGAAAAAGGAGAATTTTATTCATAAACCAAGGGGATATTACAAGTGTCAGAATAAAAAAACAAGGGAGAGAAAAAGAGAATAAGACAACACTTTCAAAATCGATCAATCACTTCATTGATCTTCCCCCTATATGTTGTAGCTATTATCTTAGCCAGCTGGATGCGGTCCTTCAACTCTGCTACCATCTCAACCTCATGCTCCATCAAGGCAAGCCCTTCCTCCATGGAGTACTCAAGGGTCAAAATATTATCGGCAATCACCTTATCCTTTGCTTCCCAAGCTGCGGTCTCCTCCAATTTGTCAAGCTTTTGTGTCAGTTTCACTATCTTCGCCTTCAGGGTCATCACTTTATTGGGCAAGCGATGACGTCCTCAACAAGGTCAGATATATGGGAAACCACTATGTCCTTTTCCTGGAATTCGGCTTTTACCAGTTTACGATGGCATATGAGTGAGGAATCCAAAGAGGGCAATTTCAAGCTCTCTAGCCGCTGTGTAGTTACTTCTTCCTGCAAGGCCCTTATTCTCAACCCTTCTAGCTCGTTTATGGTACCATCGAAATATGGGAGGACCTCTGGTGCACCCCCCTAGAAGGGCGATGTGCCTTAGCTTCTAGAGTGCATTATGAAGTTCAGTAAGAGGCAGATCCTTCAGTCTCTGCATGTCAAGAAGGAGCATATCCACGATTATGCCAGACATCCCACTGAAACTAGTCCTGGACAATGCTGCTAGGGCGACCGCAATAAAAGGAGGGGCTCGAAGGGAAGATAGTCATGTGAGTCACTGACTCTTCTCGAGCAATTGTGAAGGTCAAGGGCTCATCATTTGCTGATTCAGATAAGGCCCCAGTTTCAAGCTGCTCGGCCCCCACGATATTGGCCTCCTCACCAGGCATTTCAGCCTCACCATTAACAGGCTTGGTCCCTTCAATATCAACCTCTTCTCCTTGTCCCTCATTCTATTGAGCAGCCTCAATTAGATCAATCCCCTCACTTTGACCTCCCCCTACTGGACCATCATCTCAGCCTCAACAAAGTCCAGAGCACACCGTCGGTCATGAACCCGCTCCCTGACCCATGCTAGAGGGTGACAGAGTACGAGATCGCGACCGGAGCTCATGAACGTCACTCAAGTGGGAGTGGCTCAACGCATAAAAATATAGAATCGAGAGCAAACCATGAAATAAAACTAGGATAAATCCATTCATCAAACAATAATCAAACTAAAGGTACATCCATTTCATACATTCAATATCAAAAAGTCTTTACAATTCTTAAAGGTACTACTAACCCAAAATACACAAAATGAAGTATACATCATGCTATTGAAATCTCCAAAACGTATTGTGAAAGTCTTCGGGAGACGGCTTCTCAAACTTAATTTTGGGCTTCAACCCCTCAAATTGGCACCCACCTTTGGTACAGCTGCCACCACCCTTCACTTTACAGTTTTGAGATTAATATGGAATGAACTAAAAGCCCAGTAAGCAGATCACTCCCCTTGCATTCTTGACTAATAGTTTATATATACATGATAACCTGCCCATAGTTCATCAGAAATAACATTTGTCTTACAGAGTGTAGTCACATATCAGAGTACACATGAATGCTACATAACAGTTAACGGAGCATTACTTGTTCCCAAAATGACATCTACCAGTTACCATCACATAGTCTTACAGGATACAGAATTAAGATAAACAAAACATATTAATTACTCTCGAAGTAGAAGCCACATCGATCAGGCTAAGCCACTCTTGTAACTTGGGACTTCTATCCTAATTCAGGAGGGAGGATAATGACAAGTGGGTGCCCCACTTCGTAATATCCTCACTCATGCACACATACCCAGTGCGCTTTCGATAGGCTGAGGCCTTGCAAGACACGACCCTCACTTGTGCCTTAGGCGAGAGGGCATTACACTACTATTGGAGGACCCAATGTGTAGTGCCCATGACAACTCAGGGGGCGCGAACCTCCCAGTTATTTATAGTTACATCTCGACTCCACTCCTATCATAGAAATCGAGGTACATAATACCCAACTATCAATGGAGGACCCATTGTGTAGTGGTCATAGAATCAACATATCCACTACCAATGGAGGACCCATTGCATAGTGGCTAGAAATCACATATAACATAATTCGTGTAACAAAATCAGAATAACCACTACCATTGGAGGACCCATTGCGTAGTGGCTAGAAATCACATAATAATATAATCAAAATATCCACTACCAATGGAGGACCCATTGTGTAGTGGTCAAAGCATATAATGGTATCAATATGAATGAATCACAGTTTCCACTACCAATGGAGGACCCATTGCATAATGGCCAGAAATATGTATTCATATAGTAGAATCAAACAATATTAGTATCACATTTTTAACAGTATCAGATACATATTTTATCAGTATCAACATTAAATGATCACATTATCATATTCACAAAATCTTAGTGTCGTTGTAACATTTCCTGCAATTTCAGGCAGTGACATCAAATCAAAACATGGTCATAACTCCCAATTCCTTTGAAATTTAAACACGGTTCCAGAACAAATTTTTCATAAGCTCCTACCTTTCAAATGGGAGTGGTTTGAAGACAAATGGGTCCCGTTTGACCTATTAAAGCTTCCAAGCGGTGAGGGCTAACTAGCTGCAACCTGCTATGTACAGTCGACAACAAGGTACCCTGCTTCATATCACTTTAAAATTCAAATCGTGAGGTAACTTGTGACAGTTTTAAAATAAAAGTTTAAGCCAAGACATATATATTTCTAACAAGGTAAATTTGAAAACAGTTGGATTCCATTGGTGGCTCAAAATTTCGTGCCATATAGGGTGATCTTTCTGAATTTTATCAATACTTCCCACTGAGACATACCTTCATAGGCTGAAGAATAACTTTCAATCTATAACGAATTTAAAAATATTTACACATGAAACTTTTAGCCTATTCAAAGATCTTTCAAATGGCGGTGGTTTTCCCACAAATGGGCTTTTTTTGGTAAGTTAAAATTAGTGCCCACAATAACATCAGTGGAAAATCGAGGAAAACCGCCAACATTGATATACTCTCCCGTTTTGAAACATAACTTCATGTTTATAAATAATTTTAACAGTAAGAAAACGTGAAAAGTTTTTTAGAATCGTACATATTTCCAATGGAGAAAATTTGAGGTCAATCAGACTCCATTTGGCCATTCAAAAGCCTTATTCAAGAACACACATAATTCTTGAATTTCACAGTGACATATAACATGTCTCAAGAATATACTCCATAGCCCTCATTTCATGGTGAGAAACATGAAAACAACCATTCTCTCACAAAGTACATGCATAACATGCATTTCTTACACAATTTAAGAATCATACATTCATTCTCAACATCTATCATTATCATAGAACAAAAGCCCCAAATTCTAGTGAGGGAAGAGTGAAAATGAGGGAAGAGTGAGTGGCATAGGTGAGACGAGAGGCTTAACTACTCCTATGTTTGGGGTGGTGGTCCAAGTGTCATCAAAATACTTAAAATCTAGACAAGTGGCACTCACATCAACATGAATCTAACAAGTGGCACTCTTAATCCATGCATATCAGTAACGTAGTGGGCTCTAGCCTACTGCACACAACACAACCATCGTTGGTCTCCTGCAAACAACACAGACAGCGCTGGTCTCCTTCTCCTACATAGCTGGTGCTGGTATCTAGTCTCTATACACAACACAAGCCGGTGCTGACACTTCTTCTCTAACATAGCCGATGCTGGCCTCTGCTCACAATATAGCCGAAGCTGGTCTCTGGTCACTGTACACAACACAGCCTGCGCTGACTCTTCTTCTCTTCACAGCCGGTGCTACTCATAACTCAGCCAGTACTGACACTTCTTCTCTTCACGGCCGACACTGATACACAACTTAGCCGGCATTAGCACTTCTTCCTCTTTATCTCTCCATGCATTCTAACTGGCTAGGAAAAGTTTGGGTTGTCACACCTTCTCCCTTTGGTCTTCATCTTCTAAGACCACTGCTTTAGCTACTGCCTCTTCTACCTGGGCAGCATCAACCTTTGCCACAAAAATCTCAACTCCCTCATCTTCCTAACCTACGCCCTCTGGGGCAACAACTTCTTGACACTTAGGCATATCTTCAACTATAGCCTTTGCTTCTGTTGTGGCAACATTCTCTTGAGGTTCCGAGGCCCTGTCGAATTCAGGTTCCTCCCTTGGCGCAGTAATTTTAGCACCTTCATTCCCAACCCCGTCAACCTCCATTGGAGCCAGATCTGACTCAGTGGCCGTTTTGGGAATTTCGGGCACCACCTCAAGCTTAGGAGTCCCTCTCTATCAGAAATAATGATGCTAGGCCCAAAAGGGCCAGAGACATCGACCTCAGTCTCTGAAGAGGTCGAAAATATCTCAGGAGTGGCTGAAGATGACTTAGAAAGAGCCTTAGGTGACTCAAAAGGAGCTACAGAGGATTCAAAAGAGGCAGAAGATGAAGAGCCATCAACCGGTTTCAAAATGGCAGTAAGTCTTGCACTCTTGTGTTTTGGAGCAGGCCTGAGAGCTCAGAATGGAGCGTGAATGACATCGGGGGCAGTACGCTTCCTCTTCTTTCCTACCCCCAGTGGAGGAGCAGTAGCCTCAGAACTCTTCCTGCGAGAAGAACCTGTAGCAAGAGCACTATGAGGGCCACTCCCTATTAGTGGATTTAGGTCTTGGATCGAGTTCCCTTCATGACCTGGGACCTTTCGACCTTCCTTCCATTCGAGGATAGAGGTGAAGTTGTCAAAAAGGTTCCCCGTCCTCTTCTCCCTAGCAAGAAATTGCTGTGAAGTTTCATTTGCTGCCATCTCGTAAGGTACCCCAAGAGCCTCTCAATTCCAAGGGTAGTCTAAGGCAAAAATCTCTCCTTGAGGAGGAGTCTTGAGAATCCTCTTTTGCCTGGTATCCCAGTGTTATTTGTAGTTCTCCCCTTTCCAGGGGTGATCAGCTTCCCAATATCCCCTGCTAGTAATCTTCCTTCAGTGTGCATAGGCCATGGTCACTCGGACCTTTATGCTAAAATGGGGTACCACATACTTGCTGACCTCGATCATTTCTGAACAAGTGGACCATGCGGTACGGATATGCTCTAGTAGCCATGATTCAAAAAAAGTCCCTAGCTCTTCTTTTATGCCAGTGTTCACTCTGCTCTGACTTTTTTCAAAGAATATAGAAAAGAGAAAACCTTGATCAAGCCCATGTTGACGAGTAAATATGTGGGAAAGTACCCTTCGACTCTGGCATTACGTTGGGTTCGATAGGCCAAAACCCCGCCTCTGACGCTCAAAATAAACATGAGCTCCTTGATTGTTGTGGAAGCACCATCCAGCTCCTTGCCCAGTTCATCAATGAAGGCGTGGGTCAGTAAAGCTACCAACGGGAAAGGCTGACCAACACATGCTGGAGAACTCATTCCCAAACAAGTTGCGAGTCTCTCCCGGGTTGTGAAAGATTGCCTTCTACCCGGAAATCCTCAACAAAAAGGGGCATATCTTCTCCCCCATGCTCGGACGTCTGACATAAGTGGCAGGGAAATAAGCTCCTAGCCAACAGTATATGTAATGGATGGGGAATGGTGTCGCGAAGTTCCCTGGGAAAGCTTTGCCTCCTACAAGGCCATTGCCCCCCTCTTTGCCATTATAAGCTTTCCCCCTGAAGATGGCTCCCAGTCCGTGGTAGATATTGTGTAGAACTGATTGCACAAGGTCGTATGGCGCCCCTCACTATATCGCAAGCCACATAGAATGTGCCTGGATGGATGTCATCTGGCCCTCCAAGAATTGCAAAATTGCATAGAAATACAACCAAGCAGACGCAGTCATCACTGGTCTCAGGTTGGTAACCTTTCCCTTCCTTCTTAAAGCACTTGGACCACCATCCATGGGATAACACCCGCAAAATAATTTCACCCATTTGGTGAAGGTCACCCGATCATTGCGAGCCATGGAATAAAGCAACAGGTAAACCTCAAAGATTTTCTGAAGACAAGCAGGCAGTTTTTCTTTTCCTAAGCGGGCATCGCCAAAGATGGTAGAGTTCTAAGGCACAAACTCGTCATACTTTGCTCCGATCAATGGAAGGCAACCGATGAAGTGAATATCTAGTAAGGAAATTCTTGCCTCCCCATGCCTAAGGAGCCATGTGTTGCTAACATGACTCCAGGTCTCCACCAGTACCTTAACGGTGTTGCAGCACCGATCATAATAACCAGCTGAGCACTAAACTGCTGCTAGCAAAGAAGCACGCTCAAGAATGCCTCTATGTGACCCCAGCACCTGGATGGTACAAGAAGAGTACCTCTTCAAGTACTGGTGCTCCCCCTATACTCTAAAACTAGTAGAAGACCATATCAGCCCCATTGTCTTCACCATCCTGTTCTCTAGAATCTGCAAGTTTGCACTATAAGCCACATTCTAGTGCATGTAATGAAGAAGAGCCATCCCTTCTTCAACACTGATTTCCCAACATTATCCTCCTGGACCTCAAATCGAACCGAGTCAGTAATAAAAGTGGCACTAAGAGGCCACTCCGCTTTGAATATTGGGGCCGTCAACCAAATGGGTTCGCCTCGAACCAGACTCTCACCAGTAAATTCACTGGTGTCAAGCTCTCCTCCCTCTGGAAGGTTCTTCATGTCAGGGATCTTGTTTGAAGGCCCGACCATTAGACTAACTTTAAAACCTTACTGCCATGTGGAAATATCCAAGACAAAGGGCTATCATTGCGCATGAAAGACACCAACTAGCGCTGCACGTGACTAACTCTGCTTGGGTCGAATAAAGCCTAAACGGCATCCGTTCTTGCTGAAGGCTAATGCTGGGTGCGTTTCGAAAGCCTAACACCAACTATGATTGCCAAGGCTCAATGCCAGTTGTACTCTCAAAGCCCAACGATGGCTGCATCTTCAAAGATTAACACCAACTGCATTTTAAGAACTAGCGTCGACAGAGTTCTCAAAAGGCCAACATCGGCCCTGTCTTCCGGGACTATCTTCATTTGAGGCAACGCCACTCGTATCTCCCTCACATGCAACAGACTGCATGCATGTCCCCTCGAGCCCAGGGAGCGTCGCCTGACAAACGCTGGCCACGATGTGACTTGACGCACGTTCTCAATGACGTGCTTGCCAGCTAGATCTTTCTGGACGACGTGCTTATTGGCAAACTCTAGCCTGAAAGCTCTATGCTTTACAAAAATTCTCCTCGAGAGCTCTCTCACTCTTAGTATCAAAAGCCTTACCCCTTTTTACCTTCAGTAAAATGGTAAAAATGGTGTATATCCCCATTTTAGAGAAGGCGATTCCTCGAAGTGCCCCTCACATAGCGAGAATGCCAGCCATGTCCCCGAAGTCCAATCGACGATGGGCCGGACGAGGTTGGGCTCTGACCCATGACCCAAATAGTGGCTTATAGCCATTAGTGCAACGTTGATCATCAAAATCAAATGAGCCGGGCTGGGCCTGAGCTCAAGGCCTAATCTTAGACCAACACCGCTTGCAGCTAATGTCGCACATGAAAACTTCTCTACTAATGCCACATGGGAAATTCCCTTACGAACGCAGCTTGTGACTAACATCCCGCGTACCAACTTCATGCGCCAGCAACTGCTCAATGCCATTCATGCAACTGATGACTCCATGCTAGTGCCACGTATGGCTTACCTCGATCATAGCTGTGACTGTTATACCATCATCCCTAGTAGGAGTTACACCAGTGCCACAAACCCATCATCCCCAGTGGCGTTAGGCATATGTAAAAAAGTTCATGCTTACCCCTTCAATCCCCATGGGTCTGTCTCTTACCAAGCTATTCCCCATGGAGTTTCATCTTTCACCATAAAAAGCCATGCTTGCCCCCTAACCACAGAAGTCCACTTCCGTTTGCCACTGCTCGTCCGGCCACCATTTATGTCTAAGCCCTCTGCTTGGGAATAACCCTAACTATTTTATCCCTAGAGAGTCAGATTGCTATCCACGGACCTATTCCCCTTAAGGCTTCACCTACAAGGTGGCCCACACAATGGTTCCTGTTGTCGGACCTTACTCTCCACAGCCTTAATCTAGGTGCACGACGTGAAACTGCATGGTCCAAACTATATGACCTTAAACTGTATCGGTGGTCTAGTTGCACGACCTGAAACTGCATGGTCTTAGCTGCATGACTTTACACTGCACAACCATGGTCCGTACTGCAAGACCTTAAACTGCACAGCCTTAGTCCGTGTTGCATGACCCTAAACTGCATAGCCATGATCCAAACTATATGACCTTAAACTGTAGCAGAGGTCTAGTTGCACGACCTTAAACTGCATGGTCCTAGCTGCATGACCTTAAATTGAACAGCCACGATCCGAGGTATATGACTATTTAAACCATAGTGCACGTCCTGACCGCATGACATTAAACGTCTTAGCACCGTAGTCCAAACTATATGACTTTAAACTGTAACGGAGGTTTAGTTACACGACCTTAAACTGCTTGGTCTTAGTTGCATGGCTCCTAACTGTTTAATCACGGTCTAAGCTATATGACCTTAAACCGTACTACACATCCTGGCCACATGACATCAAACTGGTTTGCACAAGTCTTGGAGGCTTGACCTTAAACACGCCCTCACACACCCTTTACATGCATCTTCACGCATGCCTTCTTTAATCGACCCATTCGTGTGCTCGCATCACCTTCAGCACCTCCTCAGTAAATCCATCTTCCTCCATTACTAGTCATCATTCTCTATTGAGTCTCACCTATGCTCACACAATGGCAAGCCATCCCGCAATCCATACTCACTGTCAGCTAGTGGGTCATCACTTTTCACCCACGATTCATATATCATCCACTTTTCATAGGTAGCCTTATGCCATCTCCCCAAAGTGAGTTGAAAGCACCACCATACTCACTTTGTGGCCTCCACAAACTGCTATTCATCAACACCATGGTCCAACTGTATGACCTTAACCTGTAGTGCACGTCCTAGTCGCATGACGTTAAAAGGCTTTGCAGAGGTTTCAAAGCATGACCTTAAACACAACTTCACAAAATATTTAATAACGGGCATGGTATACACCTGAACAAGGGAGGGCCTATCGGTAGGTATTTTTAATCAACATGGGGCCCCCGCTGAATAAAGGCCTAGCAAACAGTGAAAATTATGAAAGTCTCAAAATAGCCCCAAAACTGGCCAAGATCATCATGAGGTCTCTCAAAAGTCTCCTATCAAGATTCATTACATTCTGATATGTCTAAGGAAGTGCAGACTGAGAAACAGTTCCAGCGAAATCCGCCTCTAACACTCTGAAATAGACCCTATAACTAGAGCTACATTTTCCTTATCTTAATTTGCTATGGGACCACCACCATTGGAACCAACACAGTTGAAAACCTCTAATGGTCAAATTTCACCTCGAACAAACACTCTAGGAAGAAGTTATAGGCAAAAGAGTGAAATGGGAGGGGCCGCACGTTATTCCCGTGCGGCCACCCTGCAACTCCATGCCATGGAAGGGACAGTCACGACCAGTCAATTTCGATGCTCATATCTTATCCATCCCAAGTTGGATCGTGCTAAAATTAGGTGAGCATGTTTGTCTAGTCAAGACGAGCGATTCGATATGTGGCACGTCCCTTGACGACAACCAAGGGCGAAGAAAAGCTAGAGAGAAGTTGCTGATCTGCGAAGAAAGGGCAGAAAATTTAGTAGCATTGTGTCTCGCTCAAGCGGCCACATCACGTCGCTCATGTGCCCGATCGAAGCGAGACCAATTCCATTGTGGGTGTAAGGTCTCGAGCTATCACTAACCCGAACCTGATACATGATGAACGGTCAGATTTTGCACATGAAGCAACCGAAGCAACTACAAATTCTGTTGCTGAAATTCCAGATTTCAAACAAAATTCCAAAGTTGTGAAATCTTCGTTCGGGCCGGAAATCGAGCTTCGTTTGTTGCCCTACGATTGTAACGGCATGCTCAGTGTAGTTCAACGAAGAAATCACCAAAAAAAAACAAGAAATGAGTACACTATCGATCTGAAGTTTCAAATCCACTCAAATTTCAAGTCACATGACCGTGCACTAAAAACACGATCCATGACTCAAAGTTGGTTTCGAATCGATTGCCATGCAGAGCCCTACAAGAAAACAATTATCTTACGATCAACCGGGCATCAGAACGATCCCGATCATCTATGCAAGATCACGCAAGTTC
Organism: Amborella trichopoda; assembly: GCF_054954075.1. Lineage (NCBI taxonomy): Eukaryota > Viridiplantae > Streptophyta > Magnoliopsida > Amborellales > Amborellaceae > Amborella > Amborella trichopoda. Next base: position 32,961,669 of record NC_142348.1, on the reverse strand, counting down.
TAGGGCAACACAAGGACTGTTCTAGAATTCCACGAATTGTTAGGGCAGGGCAAAGCTATCATTTTGCACCCTATTTTGTAATTTCTTTAATTCAATTTAATCTTAATTTTTAGCAATTAAGGTTACTTTTGATCATCCACCCATGTTTGGGGCAAATTCTATATATACATATCAGCATTGTACACAGAAAAGACACACACACAAGATCAGTCTCCATGCAAAATAGAGAGTTTTTACTAAATATAGTTTCTCTTTCTTCCCACTGTTGTGTCATGCTTGAGAGAGAGTGAGGTGTACCCCTTGGTTTGAGGTAAACCTTCTATCTCTTCTTTATCTTATCTTCTCTCTCTCCTCTTTTCTCTCTTCTTCTCTTTCTTCTTCTTCTTCCCCATCTGAGCTCTCCTCAGAGGCCATGCATGGCAGTGGTAGTGTCGTGCATGCCTCCCTGGTAGCCTCATAGGTCGCGCATGGCGATGACAGTTTCATGCACGTGTCTCTTTCTCCCTTTATTCTATCTCTTTCGTGAGGCCTGTAAATGGCGTTGCTCATCACTATCTGCAGACATATCCTAAGCGCCTCAATGAACGATGCGGGTAACGAAGCCTATCGCCGCCTGTGGGGGCTTCACTCTGTCACGTGACCATTGCAAACGGCAATACCCATCGTCGTCCGTAGTGGCTCAAAGTAATACTCGTCGCCTCGTGTTGGCTTCTTCTGTGCTTTCCTACATCCATTGTTGTTCGCCCTACGAGAACTAATTGCTGCGAGACCTATGAGAAGTTATCGTCGTGCGCCTCTTTAGGAGCCATCACTGTTCATTATGGACACGTCACCTCCTCGTGTTGCCAACGACGATGCCCATTACCGTCTGGATTATTCCTCCCTCTGCCGTCTCTCTCTCTTCATCCTTTTATCTTCTAACTTGATTAAGGGTAGATCTAGCTTAGCACTGTCATCTCAGTCTCAATTTTGAGTAGTATTGTCGTCGTACTGGGCCTGAGGACCATACCTGTCTTGCTACAACTCTGAGTTGATAATTGTCCAGATGTCATGCTAGCTTCGCTTCTCCATTGAGGTTTTCTTGTCTTTTCTATCTTTATCTACAAATTTATGTTTCATCATGCTCTCACATGAACATACGTTGCCCTAAGAAACCCGAGGAACGTGCAGTCAGATCATCTAGATCCAGATGGCGAGCTAGTGGCACTTAACCAGCTTGGCGACTCCACTGGGGAATTATTACCCCTTACTCGCTTCACTCTTGTTTGATCAGTATCCTCGTTTACTTTCTGCACTTATTTCTATGGCATCTGGGTTGTTCAACCCGTTTATCTGGGTTCAGGATTTCCTTATCCCCGTACTCGTGGCTAGTTAGGTTCCTTGATCTCGCCCTATGGACTTGGATGATTGGGCGGCACGCGTCTCAAGTTTCAGGGGAGACCTAAAACTTTCGAGATCGGTCTCTCGGGAACCTCGTTTGAGAACAAGGGCAGATATTACCAACCGATGAGAGAGGAATTTAAAGTTGGTCAGGACTTACTCGAGCTAACTCACATGGCACCCTCTTAGATCATGAAGAAAGGCCCCCAGTAATGAAACTGGTTCAGAATCGCATCCCTTAGCTTGTATTCCCCAGTTTTCTGCAATCACACATATATGGCAAAGGTTATAAGACAGGTGGGTCAGTGGACCTCACCTGGCCTTTTGGGTGAACATACACAGGCGTGCACATTAAAAAGAAGAGGAGAAGAATGAGAGAAAAAAGATGGGGGAAGGTAGAATTTGACCAAGTGGGAAATCAACACAATGACTAAGCTGGTGGGTAATTGACCCGACGTTATAGTAAAACAGGCTCGGTAACCCAGACTGGCTCAATAGGATTACTACTAGATGTCAATACCAATACTGGCACGCTAGACACGATTGTTAGTTTGTCGTGGAGATAAAGCAGCCGTAGTCATTTGAGCACAACAACATTACGGCTAGACGACAGGACTACCATAAGCGGCTAATCTTAACCCTTCTTAATCAAATGAAAGGATAACATAAAGAATGAAAATCGTAAAAACAGAGTAAGAAGTAAGAGAATAAGAAAGTGAAGATAAAGAAAGAGAGGAAGAGAAAGAAAGAAGGAGAAGAGTGTGAGAGAAGAGAGAAGGAAGGAGAAAAGAGGGTGAAAGGCACAATCGACGTTAGGCATCGTCGGTTGTGTTGCAAGAGGAAGAGAAGGAAAGACACAGTTGGTGCTAGGCATCACCGGCTGGGTTGGAAAGAGAAGAGAGAGATGGACACATTCTCTGCTAGGCTTCGTGGCTGTGTTTAAGAAGTGAGGAGAGAGAAGACATAGTCAGTGCTGGGCATCACCGGCTGTGTATGTCCGAGAAGAGAGAGAATGACACAGTCAGTGTTAGGCTTCATCAGTTTTGTTTTAAGAAAAGAGGAGAAAGAATACACCATCAGCGTTGGGCATCGCCGACTGTGCTAGTTAGAGAAGATAGAGAAATGACACAGTCAGCGTTAAGCTTCGTCGGTTGTATTTTAAGAAAAGAGGAGAGAGAAGACACAGTCAGCATTAGGTATTGTCGGTTGTGCTAGTTAGAGAAGAGAGAGAAGATGCAGTCACCACTATGCTTTACGGATAGTATTAGACAGATAAGAGAGTGAAGATACAGTGGATGTTAGGCTTCACCGACTGTATTAAACAGAGAAGAGAGAGATAATGAAGTCGGTGCTAGGCTTCGTTGACTGTATTAGAAAGAGAAGAGAGAGATGATGCAGTCGACATTAGGCTTCACCGACGGTGTTTAGAGGAAGAGAAGACAAAAGGCATAGTCGATGCTAGCATCGCTAACTGTGTTTAGAAGGAGAGCGAGGAGAGAGATAAAGATAAGAAGAAAAGATAAAAAGAGAGATATATATGCGAAAGAGGAGAGAGAAAGAGAGAAAGAGATGAGAAAGAGGAGAGTGAAAAGGAGATAGAGATGAGAAAGTGGAGAGAGAAAAAGAGAAATATTTGAAAGAGGAGAGATTAAAGGAGATAGAGACGAGAAAGGGGAGAAAGATAAAAATGAGAAGAAGAGATAGAAGGAGAGATAGTGATGAGCAAGACGAGAGAGAACGAGAGAGATAGAGATGAGAAGAAGAGAGAGAAATGAGAAAAGAGGGAAGGAAAGAGAAAGAGGGGAGGAGATAGAAAATTACCTTACCGAAGGGTACTAGCCCTTTTCTTCTCTCTCCAAGACGCACCTATGATCTTAAGCAAAAATGAAGTCTTTATTGATTGATTGAAGAAATGAATCCTAGGTTTTTTTCTATTTGGCTTTACATGCTTATATAGAATTGGGCCCAAACATGGATGGATGCCCAAAAACTACCTAAATTTGAAGGTAATTACAATTTTACTAAATTAAAATAAATTCTAAAAATGGGTGCAAAAGGGTTGTTTTGCCCTTGCTTGAAAATGTGTTGAACTTTAAAACAGTCCCTGCTGCTGCTCAAGAAATTGCGTGATCTTTCATGACTTATCCGGGATTATTTTGATGCCCGTTTGATCAAAATATGATTATTTTCATGTAGGGTTCGTTATGGCGATTGATTTGATACCAATTTTGAGCTATGGGTCGTGTTTTTAAGCCACGACCATGAGACTTGAATTTTGAATGAATCTTGAAAACTTCGGATCAATTGTGTGTTTGTTCCTTGATGTTTTCTTTATTTTCTTTGCTGAATCGCACTGAGCATGCCGTCACAATCACGTTGCAGCAAACACAGCTCGATTTCATGTTCGGATGAAGATTTCGTCGTCTTAAGTTTTTGGTTGGAATCTTGAAAGCCGACAGCCGAAATTTACACCAGCTTCGATGCCTTCATGTGTGAAATCCAACCATTCATGGTACACATAGTTTGGGCCAGATATAACTACGGACCTTACGCACATAATGCAATTGGTTGCATGCCGATCAGATATGCGAGCATCGTGATTTGGTCACCGGAGTGGGGTGCACTGCTGTTGAACTTTACGTAACTTTCTTCAAGGATCAGCAAATTCCCTCTGGTTTTTCTCTCTGCTTGGGCATCTTCACAGGGTGTACCACATATTGAATCGCTCGTCTTGAAGAGATGAACACACTCACAAAATGTGAACACAATTTACCTTTGAGTGCCCAATTAAGCCACAACTTGATCGTGCCAGATCCAATGGCAGTGGTCCCAAAACAATTTGATGCACGAAAAAAATAGTTCTAGTTACGGGTCCATTTCAAAGTGTTAGAGGCCAAATTTTGTCAAAATTGTTTCTTTGTGTTCATTGCCTTAGACATGTCTGATCGCGATGAAACTTGGCAAATGGTCTTTTGGGGTATTGATGAAGATATTGACCAATTCTGGAGCCATTATGAGACTATCAAAATTTCCACTTTTTGGTAGGCTTTATTGACCAAGTTCCTCTTTATTCTGCAATCAGCTTGCCCCAGCGAATGTTGTGCTTCGAGAGAAGCGAGAAGGACAACATTTGAAAAATTTTCTTTTGGATTTTGCTTTTTCTTTCTTCCTAGCCACAAGACCACGTGAACGTCGAGGAGATTCACACAATGTTGCAACTAAGATGCTTAGACGTACGGATGCATTGTTTGTAGGCCCATCCTTGGAGACTTTAGGTAGAGAAGAGACTCTTTGCGGGATATTATCAAAGTCCTCACCCTCGTGCAGACTATTTGTGATTCTGAAGCTGAGGATTTTGTATGGATTTCGTTAGTCAGAATCAGGCCCATTTGGCATATGTGTGCCATGTCGAACGACATTGTTCCCATTTAGTCTAGGTTTGTGTATGTCCTCTGGTGTTGAGCCACATTTCAAGGATTACGTGAATGGTATGCTGCTGCGTCAACGCCGTCTGCTTCGTGCATCAGTCATTCCTTAGCGAGTAGAGTACCTCAGTTTATCGACGTGACCGGCTCTAGGTACAACCTCTACCCTCTGCTTTGTAGCTACGACAATCATCTTATTGCCGCTCCAAAGTCATGTTTGACGACTTATTTTTTGGCGAGTGGGGTACCTCAGTTTATTGAGGTGACCAGCACTGGGTACAACCACCCCTACCCACTACTTTGCAACTACGACAATCATCTGATGCCATTCTAAAGTCATGGTTTACTTAACTTCCTTTGGGCATCTTCAACATTTTGGAAGTATGTTGGTGACCTTGTGAGAATGATGCTCTTTGTCAAGAGACTTGTCTTGCCTTCTTGGAAACTCTTCTATCCTTCGAGTCCTTTTTGGTGAATGGACTCAGGCTATCGGAATCTTTTGCTTGAAGCACATATTTTTGGGTCCTGGTATGTGTCACCACGGATTTTTTTCGTTTTGAGTGAGGGCTGAAGCCTTCTATTGAGGCGAGTGCTGCATCAACTTGTTTATTGGTTCAAGCGTCCTTTGCCGATTTTCACTTGAAATTGGGAAGCAGTGCCGTAAAGACGGTTTGTACCAACTTCCTTCTATTTGGGGATCTTTTACCCATGACCTTTAGGCCATGTCCATCCTTTTCATCCATTTTTACTCACGGTGCCCTTTCGGGCTTTCACCGTGCCCGGTTTTTATTCACAGAACTCTTTTACTCATGGTTTTGTGACCATGCCTATCCGTAATTTTTACTCATGGCGTTCTCTTATTAAGCTATACACCATGCCGATTATTTCATCATTTTTTTTATGAAGGCGTGTTAAGGTCATGCCCTCAGGACCTGTGTGAATGCTTTTAATGTCATACGGTCAGGACGTACACTACAGTTTAAGGTCATACAGCTGGACCATAATGGGGATGGATAGTAGTCTGTAGGGGCCATGAAGTGAGTATGGTAGTGGTTTAGCTCACTGTTGGGGAGATGGCACGAGGCTACTTGTAAAAGATGGATGATGTATGACCCACTAGCTTATGACGAGTATAGGTGGCAGAATGGTTCACCATTTTATGAGCACGGGTGAGGCTTACTAGGGAATGATGTACGATGATGAAATGAATGGATTCACTTGGGAGATAACAATATTGGTGCACATATGCGGGGGCGAGTTTATGGTCATGCCTCCTGGACCTGTGCAAAGCCGTTTATCTCCATGTGGCCAAGACGTTTACAATGGTTTTAGGGTCATATAGCTTGGACTGTGGTTATCCAGTTTAGAGTCATACAACTAGGACCGTGTAGTTTAAAGTCGTGCTACTTGACCTCTGCTACATTTTAAGGTCGTATAGTTTGGACCTTGGTTATGTAGTTAGAGTCATGCAATTAGGTCCGTCCAGTTTAAGGTCGTGCAACTAGACCTCCAGTACAGTTTAAGATCATATAGTTTGGACCATGGTTATGCAGATTAGAATCATGCAACTAGGACCTTGCAATTTAAGGTCATGCAACTAGACCTTCGCTACAGTTTAAGGTCATATAGTTTGGACCATAGTTATGCGGTTTAGAGTCATGCAACTAGGACCGTGTAGTTTAAGGTCGTGCAACGAGACCTCTTCTACAGTTTAAGGTCCTATAGTTTGGACTATGGTTATGCAGTTGAGAGTCATGGAACTAGGACCGTGCAATTTAAGGTCGTGCAACTAAGCCTCCGCTATAGTTTATAGTCATATAGTTTGGACCATGCAGTTTAGGGTCGTGCATCTAGACCAAGGCTGTACAGTTTAAGGTCATGCAGCATGAAACATGGTTTGGGTCACCATGTAGGTGAGACTCTATAGGAAATAGGTTTGTGGATGACAATCTGACTCCATGGGGATAAAGTGGTAAATGTTATACACAAGCAGAGGGTTCAGATGGAGATAGTGGCCTGACGAGGGATGGCAAATGAAAGAAGACTTCACTAGGGATTAGGATACGAGTATGACTCCACGTGGGTGAAAGATAAAACTCCATAGAGAAAAGGTAAGTGGCCTCCTGGAGGATAAAATAGCAAAGGAGTAGTGACTTGGCGTGAAACAGACCCACTGGGGATTGAAGAGATAAGAATGACCCTAACTCCACTAGGGATAATGGGCTGCAACACGGGTGTGAACCGCACTGGGGATGAGTGATAGTGGCCTGCTCCTGACTCCATTCGGGATGATAGGTCATAGACAGCTTTGGCCTTGGTTGCTTAAAATACAATTGGTGTCAAGTGCAACAACCATTATTTGTTAAACACACAGCCGCCGCTAAGTCTTTGAAAACACACCCGGCACTGAGGTCGGCCAACAATGCCTCTTAACCACTTAGCCAGGGTTAGGTTGTTAAAAATACAGTGGGCACTGAGGACAACATGAGCCACCACTAGTGCTAAGTTGCCAAGCACACAACCGGCACTAAGTTTGTTGAAACACAGCCGGCGCTAGGTCACTTCGACCACATAGCCAATGCTGGGTTGTTAAAAACACAGTCAGTGCTGAGGGTGACCCATTCTATCATTTGAGCATGGCCGACGTTGGGTTATCGAGCACACGACCGACGCTAGAGCTGTTGAAACTCAGCCGACGCTAGATCACTTCGATTGCATAGCCGGCACTGTGTATGGATTGGTACTCGGGCCGTAGCTCGAGCTCAACCCAGCCTTGCTGACGTGGCAAATGAAACTTTTCTTTGGGCTTATGTTAAAACCCAATCAGGTCCAGCCTGTTTGTTGGGATTTTATAGGCGACAATGAGAGTTTCCTCGGGCCTCTGGTCAAAGCCAGACCCGGCTCATCGTTGTTTGACTTTCCTTGGACACGACTGGGATTCCCTGTTTGTGAGGGGCGTTTGAGTGTAGTGTTGGTTATGTAAGGGATAAAACCCCATTTCCTTCACTTTTCACCGAAAATAAAAACTTAATAAAAAAAATTTTAACAGTGAGCAGAGGATTTTCTGGTGAAAGCTCCGACAAGTAGAGGTATTCCGACAAGAGATGAAGTGTTCTAGTAAGCCTTAGAGGGAAGGATTCGCCAAGATTGTCAAGGGATTATCGGAAAAGGAAGAGTTACAAGAGTTTTTTGGTTAGCATAGGAGGTTTTTCGAGAAGCAGGAGAACTCTGGTCGTGATCTTCGAGAGTAGAAGAAGTGAGAAGTGCAACAGTTTGCATTTTACAAGTTTTGGGACGTTTTTCTGGAGCTTAGGGGGTTTCTCGATGACTTAAGGAAAGTTGCAGAGGGTTTTTTATGGGGTTTTGGTGACTCCCAACCAAGACAGAGGCAAAGAAAAGTCTCTCAGTGAGTTTTCGACTGCGTAGGAGAAGTTCAGCAAGACATCGAACAATCGCTGAAGGTGGACCGTCGTAGGAATGGTGATACGTTGCAGAAAGTGGACGGCCACAGGAAGTGATCTGTCACAGGAAAGACGGGCAGTTTCCATTTGCACGTGTGAGACGTGTGTTAAGCGATGTAGAAGGACGTGGCGATGGTCGTCATGAGACGCAACAGTGATTGAGGCATCACGCGTGAAGTCTATGGCACATGTGAGAGATCTGAACAAAGCCGACGCTAGACATTAGGAACCGCAACCGGTGCTAGGCATTGGCAAACGCGGCCAGTGCTAGGTGTTGGAAGACTCTACTGACGCTAAGGGTTGGCAGACACAACCAGCGCTAAGTGTTGTCTAACGCAGCCAGCGCTAGGCATTGTCAAACGCAACCGACGCTAGGTATTAGAAAATATATTTGGTGCTAAGCATTGGATGACTCGGCTTATGCTGATTTAGTGCCTTAGCAATTTTTGATTTCAATCGTTGACCCCTTTTACGATGGCTGGTCTTT